>NW_022437032.1:3575575-3664341 GCF_009761245.1 Sapajus apella
ATCTCAGCTCACTGCAACTTCTGCCTTCCAGGTTCAAGTGATTCTCCTGCCTCAGACTCCTGAGTAGCTGGGACTACAGGCACGCACCACCATGCCCAGCTAATTTTTGCATTTTTAGTCGAGACAGGGTTTCACCATGTTGTCCAGGATGGTCTCCATCTCTCAGCCTCGTTATCCACCTGCCTCAGCCTCCCAAAGTGCTGGGATTACAGGTGTGAGCCACCACAACCAGCCTCAAATATATTTATAATTATAATCCATTAACATGCACTGTGAAGAAACACATAGGATACTACATCAGCTCTCCTATGAGAAGCAGATGCCACAGTGAGATTAGACATGCAAGAGATGTACTGAAGGGAATTTCTGGGAAAGACAAAGGGAGAGGAGGCAGGAACAGGCATGGAGAGACTTCAGAATGCAATGCAGGTCCAGCAATGACAATGGTGGACAGAGAGGAAGGAGGAAATGGTAGGAAGAACCACAGACAACATTGTCCTTCTGATGAAGTCTTGGCAAAGTTGACAGGAATTCCCTAAGCAAAGATTGCCCATAAAGGAGTCCTGCACTGGGCAGAAATAACCCAGCCCTAGTATTCTTACCATGTTTGGTCATTGCCAAGGGCAGCCTGGGAAAAGCATAAGTTCGTTGCTGTGTGGATGCAGCAACGAACCTGAAGTTTCAGTTAACTATGCCCTTCATAGCAGTTTTCTTTGAGGAAGATCTGAGGGCACATCTCCATGACCATTACCATGACTATAAAGGCAGTGTAACAGAGTAGTGGGTGTATGGACTTCAGGATCATGCAGATTCACTTCGGAATCACTGAAAAGTGAGGTCTTCTTGAGCAAGTAACATCTGTGACGTTGAGCTCACAGTGCACACCTCCTGGGACTGTTGTAACATGTAACTGAACTGATACATTTAGAGTGCTTATAAAGGTGGCTGCACATAGTAAGTGCTCAACAAATACCAGCTATTATTATTGCGGACCTATGAGAATAAATGAACCTGATATAATCTAGGTGGTAGAATACTGACTTCTGATCTGAGAACACCAGTCTAGAAATGGGGTGTACAAATACTCTTAGGCAAGAGGTAGCATGGGATGTTTGAGAAAATGAAAAAAATAAATCATGTGCCACTGAAAAAGGAGACTGTAAGCAGCACCAAAGCAAACTAAAGGAAAATGAGAAGGAGTTGGCAGGTTCTAAAGAAAGGTATGACATGTTTAGACTTGCAGTTTTAAAACATCCCTCTGGATGCAGAGTGGAGAATGAATTTGAGAAGGCTTCCTAGAGCCCAGCTAGAATCAATGGCAGAAGGGAGGACAAGATGGTAGGGGCTTGGAAGTAGAAAGAAGCTGATGGAATCAATAACTATTTAGGAAATTTACTATCTACTCCAATCTTACTGACTTAGTAGCCACATGACCCAAGGATAGGGCAAGTTTCTTGATCATTCTGAAATTCAATTTCTTTATCTGTAAAGTGAAAATTTTTATACACTGTAAATTATAAAATTTACAGATAAACTGTGAGGATTCAATAGACAATCTAAGTAAAAATAATCTAGCAGAGGTGACCTTGGCAATATTTGTTCATTGCACATCTCATCCCTACTTCCATCCTTGTGGATAGAGTTCATTCCCCACTTCCTTTTTCAATCTGTCTGATATTTACATATTGTCACTGTCACCCTCACACAGCTGTAACCATTTTTTTTGGGAGGGGAAGCTTACCTGTCTCTTTCCATCACACTGTGAGGTCCCTAAAGGCAATGACTGAGATTTGTTTTGCCCTTGCATCTACTTGAGGGTCTGGCACCTAGTTAGTTATTAACATGTATTTGCCAAAATGAATTAAACTGATTCGAGATTGTCTGTGATGGATTTCCTCCAAACACCTGCATGCATCAGAATTGGAGACGGGTGAGGTCAAACATCCTTATCAACAACCCCACAAATCTGTTCTTCAGTTGATCACCATCTGCAATCACTCCACGAATGTCCCAAACCACAATGGGGGCTTATGACATGATGTCAACATCCATTCCTGAGCCTTCCCAGACATGTGCACCTTCATGTAGCAGCAAAACACTCTTCCAGGAAGGTAAAAGGAAATGAAAGCCTTTTTTCATATATTCTGGTTATGGAGAGATCCTTTTAAACACATTCATGATCAGTACAACTGTTCTGTAGAAGATACGGATTACAGAGAGATAGGAACAAGCACAAGGGTTATGCATTTCTAGAGGGGGCCTGTAACAGTTCACAAAATCTGTTCCAATTGCTGAGCACACAAACACATGAAAAAGGCTTCACATCAGCTATTCCCCTGTGGGATGGCTCAGCCATCCTCATTTGGCAATCAGGGAAATGTCTCCAGATCTCAATCCAAAGGACTATTTATTCAGCACCCTAGGAAAGGTAGAAAAAGTGAAGGGGCTGTTTGTGGCCATGTCTCAGCAAAAGATAAAGAATAGAAATGCATTATTCCTTCAAAAGTAGCTCTCTAGTCTTGCTTGTGTAGCCAACTGACATTGCAAATGGCAGACGCCAATCACAGACTTCCATTGCTGCCTAAAGCCCAGCCAGTAGGGGACTGCACAACCGCAACCTGCTAACAAATGGAACAGCAATTGAATCATCTGATTTGACTGCCTAATTAATACATAGTTTTGAGTTACTGACTTTCAATTCTAGAGGAACTGTAGAATTCACCCAAACACGTTGTTTGGAACTTCAAATGTCAAAGACTATATATTCACACTATATGTTCACGTTTGTATGAATGTATGGTCCTATGAATTATGAAAGCATCAGTTGTGGATTTATTTATTGTCTGAATTCTGGTGATATAATACTGAACAATCAATGATTGTGGAAACAATGGCTACAAGAATGTAGGGTAAGGTGGAACATTGACAGTTTCCTAAACCCTACCATTTGCAGTTCATCTTCATAATTTTTGTCATATCTGTTCTGTCACTTACTATTTATGTTTAAATCAACTATAAATGATTCCTTTTAAAAAATTTAGCCTTGTCCTGATTAACAATACATACGAAGTTATGGATGGGCAGTACTAGTTATATCGTTTTTCAACACACATTAAAATAAACACATAGTTGTGAAACTTTTTAAAAATGTTCATCTTCCATCTAAAATGCTGTTCTTAACCTGGAGTACAACAAATCACTAATGGGTCTGAGGATAGAATCCATAGGGTTCATGAACATGGGAGGAAAAAAATTCACAGCTTTATTTTCAGAAAACCCTAACAGAAACAGCATTTTCTTCAATTATGAATGTAGATCATAAACCATAGTACCTCAGACTGTCACCAACAGCAATCATAGATATTTCCATTTTATTCTAAAGACACATGCACACATATGTTCATTGCAGACCTATTCACAATAGCAAAGACATGGAATCAACCCAAATACCCATCAATGATAGCCTGGATAAAGGAAATATGGCACATATACACCATGGAATACTATGCAGCCATAAAAAGGAAAGAGGTAATGTCCTTTGCAGGGACATGGATGGAGCTAGGAGCCATTATCCTTAGCAAACTAATGCAGGAACAGAAAACCAACTACCACATGTTCTTACTTGTAAGTGGGAGCTAAATGGTGAGAACACATGGATACATAGAGGGAACCACACACACTGGAGCCTATCAGAAGATAGAGGGTGTGAAGAGGAAGAGGATCAGGAAAAATAATTAATGGGTGCTAGGCTTAAGACCTGGGTGATAAAATAATTTGCAAAACAAACCCTCACACATGTTTACCTATGTAACAAACCTACACTTGAACTCCTGAACTTAAAATAAAAGTTAAAAAAATAAGAAATCATAGATACTTCATTATCACATTATGGATATTGCAAATATCTCATGATATCACATTCTTCTCTACTTTTAAATTATTGTAGATAGTATACTTTCTACTAGATGTCATTATTTAATGAGTTTTAAAAGAAACACATACATTACTATATGTAGATTTTATTAATATTTTGATAACTGCCTTGTATTATTCTTAATCTGATGCATTTTATTTTATGCATTTAAAACATTATCTTGAGAAGGAGCCTACAGGCTCCCCAACTGACAAAGGAATCCATGTCTCAAAAAAGGTGAAGAACCCCTGACTTAACACAATCTCTGATACCATTAGTGATACCCATTCCCCACTGTATCAAACAATATGTTACGAGCTGCAAGCAAAAGAATACCCAACTAAGAGGACCTGAAATAATAAAGATAAGCAATAGCTCATACGATACAGCATCCAGGGTTGCAGGACTGCTCTAGAGCTGGTTGAGTTGATCTCTGATGTCATCCTGAGCCCAGGAATTTTCCATGGATCTGCTCTGTCACCTTCAGCATATTGGTTTTAATTCATGGCTTATGCCCTCATGGTCCCATCATGGCTGCCATAGCTGCAGGCATTGCATCTTCATAAAGCCAATTTTAATGGTAGAAATAGGAATTTGTCCTCATATATTTCTTCTTATGAGGGAGAAAAATCTCAGAAATTGCTAAGCAAAGCATTGGCACTTCTGCTTCTAGCTAAGATGGAATTACAGAAGCCAGATTTACCCTTCAACCTGAAATAACCAAAATCTAGAAAATAAATATATGGAACATTAGTTTTCAAGACATTGGATATCAGGCAATGAAGTATGGTGATTCCTAAAAATCAGAAGAAAAGTTTTTCTCTATGATTTCCCAGCTCACTGCCTTGAGAGAATTTCTGGGCTCTGGTATAGAAAGAGGCAATTGAAGCCAAGGCTGGCAGACTCTCAGATGAAAAGACAGAGCTGGAAGTTTGAGGAGAGCAAAGCAGCTTAATTTGTAGGGCAGCCTGAAGAAATTTCCACCAAAAAGGAGTAGAGGAAACAGTACATAGTAATCACACAAGGCAGGGAACAAGGCCTCTTCCCACCAGTCAGACTGGAAAAAAAAATCATAATTCACCAGACTAAGATGCACCTGGCCTCAATCATGGAAACTAATTAGCCCTAGACTTAATTCTGTTCTGGTGTTGCTTAACAAACCTTAAAAGCAAGAGTTAGAAGATCAAGTAGTTCTCATATAAATAAACTGAGTCTCAGAATAAAGCTCAAAAATATTTTGTAGAAATACAAAAACATTCAGGCCCCAAAAAGTAAAATTCATAATGCCTGGCATCCAACCAAAAATTGCCAGTTGTATAAAGTGGCAAGAATGGGCTGGGCACAGTGGCTCACACCTGTAATCCCAGTTCTTTGGGAGGGCAAGGTGGGTGACCTGAGGTCAGGAGTTAAAGAGCAGCCTGGCCAACATGGCGAAACTCCATCTCTACTAAAAATACAAAATTAGCTGGGCATGGTGGTGCATGCCTGTAATCCCAGCTATTCAGGAGGCTGAGACAAGAGAATTGCTTGAACTTGAGAGGCAAAGTTTGCAGTAAGCTGAGATTATCCCACTGCACTGCAGCCTGGGTGATAGTGTGAGATTTCATCTCAAAACAATAAAATAAAACTAAATTTAAAAAAATTTTTTTAAGTACCAAGAATATAAGATTCAAAATTAGAAGGAAAGTCAATCAATCGAAATGACCCAGAACTGACATAGATTTTGGAATTTTCCGACAAAAGCATTGAAACACAGATTTCACAACTGTATTCCATATATCCAAAAAGCTTAATAGAAATGTGAAACATATATTTTAAAAACAGAGAAAATTTAATATAAAAGATAAAAACCACAATATCTGACATGAAAAATACACTGAATAGGATTATTTACAGATTAGACATTGCATAAGAAAATAGTGAATATAAAGTAACAGGAATAGAAACTATGCTAAATATTTCTTTAAAAATAGAGCATCAGTAAGCTATGGGAAACTTCAAGAGTCCTAAATAGATATGCGATTGGAGTCCCTAAAAGCAAAGGCAGTAGAGGGGAAAAAAATAAAAGAAAGAATATTTTTGAAAAGAATGGCAGATAATTTTCCAAATTTTATGAAAATTATAAACACACACATCTAAGAAGCTTAATGAACCCCAAGTATCAGAAACATGAAGAAAATGAGACCAAATCATATAATAATCAAATTACTTAAAACCAGAATAAAGATATCTTAAATGTAGCATAGAAAAAAGATATAATATGTATACACAATGTATATGCATACAATGTGTATGAAACAAAAATAAGAATGACAGTGATTTCTTATAAAAAACAGTGACAGTAAGAAGACAGTAAAACAACATCTTTAAATAAATGAGAAAAAAAAAGTTTGTCAACCTAGAATTTTATACCCAGTGAAAATGTATTTCAAATGTGAAGGCAAAATTAACTTAAGATTATATAATCAGCAGAACCACACTACAGAAAAATGTTAAAGTATGTTTTTCAGGCCAGGGAAAATAATACCAGATGAAAACTGGAATCTACACAGAAGAATGCAAAACACTAGAAATGGTAACTATTGAAAAAGATATAATAAATATTTCTTATTATTTAATATCTTCAAAAGATAAATTACTGAATGACAAAAAATAATAACAATGTAGTGTGGAGTTTATAATACATGTAAAAGTCAAATATATGACAACAATAATTTCTCTCAAAAGGGGAGAAATGAAAGTTTACAGTTGGAAAGTTCTTATGCTGTATATGGAGTAGTGTAATATCATTTGAAGGAAGACTGTGATAAGTAAAGATCTATACTATGTACCCAAAGTCATCAGTAAAATAGCAAAAGAAAGAGTTATAGCTAATAAGCTGATAAAGGAGATAAAATGGAACCATAAAAAATATTTAATTAATCTAAAAAAGACAATAAATGCAACAAAATATAGATGGAACAAATAGAAATCAAGTCATAAAATAAATTTAAATATGATCCTATCAATATTGACATTAAATGTGAATAGTCTAAGACAAAGATTGAGAGATTTCACTTAAAAAAAAAACAAAGACCATCTTAATTCTCCCTACAAGACATCCACTGTAAGTACACAGACACAAAAAGGTTAAAAAAAAAAAAAAAAAAAAGCCGGGCGCGGTGGCTCAAGCCTGTAATCCCAGCACTGTGGGAGGCCGAGGCGGGTGGATCACGAGGTCAAGAGATCGAGACCATCCTGGCCAACATGGTGAAACCCCGTCTCTACTAAAAATACAAAAAATTAGCTGGGCATGGTGGCGTGTGCCTATAATCCCAGCGACTCAGGAGGCTGAGGCAGGAGAATTGCCTGAACCCGGGAGGCGGAGGTTGCGGTGAGCCGAGATCGCGCCATTGCACTCCAGCCTGGGTAACAAGAGTGAAACTCCGTCTCAAAAAAAAAAAAAAAAAAAATAGGTAAATATATACAGTGATAATGCAAATCAAAAACCCAGAGTGGCTATATTCACCAAAAGTTAGAATGTCTGCTCTTAGAAAGATGATGTTAAAAGAATGGAAAGACGTGCCACAGACTGGAATAAAATATTGGCATATCATGGATCTGCTAAAGATACAGAGAACTCTCAAAACTCAATAATAAAAAAGCAAATAAACCCAAAAAGATGTGAACAATCACCTCACCAAAAAATATGTGAATAGCAAGTAAGCACATGAAAAGACGTTCAATGTTATTAGTCATCAAGAAAATTCAAATGAAAATCCCAGTGAGATACTGATTCACACATTCTGACAGAATCACTAAAAGTAAAAATACTGACGTATCAAGTGTTGGTGAGGATGTGCAGCAACTGGTAATCTCATACAATGATACTGAAAATATAAACTTGCACAGCCACTTTGGAAAACAGTTAGCAGTTTCTTTAAAAATTAGACATAAACCTACTATGCGATCCAGCCATTTTACCCTTCAGCATTCACCCAAAAGAAATGAAAGCACGTGTTCATGCAACGACTTGTACATGAATGCTCATAATGGCTTCATTTACAATTGCCCAAAACTGGAAACAACCCACACGGCCATCAACAAGAGAATGGATGAACAAATTGTAATATATTCATACCATGCAGTGCTACTCAACAATACAAAGGAATGAACTACTGAGATGTAACAATATGGATAAACCTCAAAATATGCCTAGAGAAAGAAGTCAGACCAAAAAAAAAGAAAACAGTATATAGTACGTACTATATGAATTCATTTGTTAAAACTACTAGACTGGGAGGCTGAGGCAGGCAGATTACTTGAGGTCTGGAGTTCAAGACCAACCTGGTCCACATGGTAAAAACCCATCTCTACTAAAAATACAAAAATTAGCTAGTTATGGTGGTATATGCCTGTAATCCCAGCTACTCAGGAGGCTGAGGAAGGAGAATCACTTAAACCCGGGAGGCAGAGGTTGTGGTGAGCCAAGATCGTGCCACTGCACTCCAGCCTGGGCAACAAAGCGAGATCCCGTTTCAAAAAAAAAAACTTCTAGAAAAAAATAAATGAATATATCTTAACATAAAGAAGATCAGTATTTGCTTTGTCTTGGGAAGGGCAGGGAGAGGAAGGAGGAGTGGATTACAAAGCAGCAAAGAGGAACGTTTTGGGGTTGATGGTTTTGTTCATTACTTCAGTGGTAGCAATTGTTTCCCAGGTGTGTACCTGTGTCAAAACTTGTCTAATTGTACCCCTGAAACATGTGTAGTTTAAATGTGTTAATTATACCTCAATAAAGCTGTTAAAAAGCAGGAAGAGGAGGAGAGAGCAAGGGGAAAGGGCCATGGGAGGAGACGCAGCAGCTAATGCAGCAGCAGAAGCAACAGCAGCTGCCCCCGAGCAAACATCTCCTCAGATTCCCATAGCTGAATTAAGTCACATGCCTTTGCCCTATTTACAAGGGAGGCTGAAAAGTAAATGTCCAGGGAGTTCATCTTTATTGTAGAGAGTGGGCTCTGGCATCAAGGAAGAAAGGAAGAAACCAGGAAAATGGATTTGCAGTCAGTAACCAACAGGGTCTGCTACTTAAACGCCAGGCAATAGATGCCACTTTAGCTCTGCTTTCACAAAAAAAACTGTTTTGCTAAAAGTAACTAATTTCCTCTTAAGAGGCATGTTGAATTTGTCTGCCTCAGGAAAACTCATAAAAGCAAAAGTAGAGATACATGGTCTAATGACAAGAGAAAAAGTCAAATCCTGAATTCTGGTCCTGTTAGAGACTCTCTCAAAAATAGGATCCAGATTGAGCTTGCCCTGTGTTCACTGCTAGCTTTGCAAGGTGTCCACTATGTGGGTATGGCCAGGAGAGGCCTAGAAAAGTGAAGAATATTCTTGGACAGAAGTCAAAGTCTTAAGGAGAAAAGCTTGCCATTCTAAGTATAGCTTGGTCAGTGAAGGCAGGGGAAATTCCAAATACATAATGATATTGACATTTCCAATTTTTCCAAAGCCAAACCCCTATACACTCATGTCTGGAGTCAAGAGAAAGCTATAAGAAAAAAAAAAAAACGAAAGAGCTGTTTGGCTAAGAACTCAATTAGATTCTATCACAAGCAAAATAGACTAGTACCAACAGAGACATACATGAAAGAGAGGAACAGAGTGGCTTATTTTCCCCATTTGTAGTTGAGTATTAACAAATTGCCAGCATTTCAGGGTGGAAGTGCATGTAAAACAGGGCCCAGAGAGAGGTGGTGGTCCCCAAGAGAAGCGGTGATGAAACAAAATGGCCAAGTGACTGAAAAATAACCACATCTGTTCATGAGCAGATGAAAAACACCCACCCAGGGAGCATGGAGGGCTATGCACAAGCGGCAGTTGGAGGGAGCTGGGTTCTGCAATTGCCGGGGGGTGGTGTCTATTAGCCAGGCTCTTCTGGTTGAACATAATAGAAACACAACTCAGAACATCTTGGAAAACAAAAACAACGAAAAAGGAAATGTCCTGACTCACGTCACCAAGAAGTTTAAGGGCTACAACTTTCAGGCACTGCTGGTGCTTACACAATACAATCAAGCCGCTCTGCTGGTGATCCCTGGTCTTGGCTGCATCCTCCAAGTTAGCACTGAATGTGAGCACTTATATTTTCAAAGCTATTAAATGAACCCTGCGCAATTAGAAAGACGGCTTTGGGCCAGATAATTCCAAAAAACATAATAAGAATTGAGTGTTATTGGGTTGATGGGGGTCACGTGTCTGTTTCTGAAGTAACCTCTGTGGCCAAGAAGGTGGAAATGACAATTAGCCAGACCTAGATCAAGCACCCCTCCCTAGAGTCAGGCACAGGAGGTCAGCCCCATCTCAATGACACAGACAGAAACTAGGGGACAAGGGGTTCCCAGAGGAAAGCCGAGCTGCTCATATCAGAAGAAGGGGAAACAGATGTTGGTCAGGC
Source organism: Sapajus apella (assembly GCF_009761245.1). Classification (NCBI taxonomy): domain Eukaryota; kingdom Metazoa; phylum Chordata; class Mammalia; order Primates; family Cebidae; genus Sapajus; species Sapajus apella. The sequence continues at coordinate 3,585,925 of NW_022437032.1, forward strand.
ACCAACAACAGATTTCCTCTCTGGAGTAAGAGCCAGTCTAATCCACCAGGAGTTCAAGCTTGTTCCTCCACACAGGACTGGCCGTCAGGCTAACCATGGTTGGCAGTCTGCTCTCCACAGCCTCTCAACTCTCCTTTCCGTTATTTCTCTGAACAACTTCACACCACACTTTCAGGGTCTCTCATGCTGGCTTTGGCCTATAGCCTCATAACAAGGAAATATATCGGGTAAAAGCATTTGCTCTACAATATTAATAGTAATATGTAGACTCATCCCAGGGTGTCTTGCACAACACGGAGGCATCCCCAATATCCATTCCAGCTTTACCTGTGATGCAGCAGTCCGAGGAGTTTTGGGATTATCCAAGCTCCTCAAATAAAGGTTACGTTAGGGGGAGAACGCTTCCCCAAAAGGAAACTGTTGCATTTTTAGAAATGGGAAATGGGCGCAGAGTAATCAGAAACTATGAATCTTACTCTATATTCAAAGCTATTAACAACATGGTGGCTCATGCCTGTAATCCCAGCACCTTGGGAGGCCAAGGCAGAGGGATCACTAGAGCCCAGGAGTTCAAGACCGGGCTGGGCAACAGGGTGAAACTCGTCTCTACAAAAAACATAAAAATTAGCCAGCTATGGTGTCACACACCTGTTGTCTCAGCTACTTGAGAGGCTGAGGCAGGAGGACTGCTTGGGCCCAGAACGTTGAGTCTGCAGTGAGCTATGATTGCACCACTGCAGTCCAGCCTGGGTGACAGAGCAAGACCTTGTCTCAAAAAAAAAAAAAAAGAAAAACTGAACACACAACAAAAAACTATTGACAGTGCTAATAGTAATAAAGGATGACTTCTTATTTCTACATTTTACTTTTACTTTTTTTAATTTTTCAAAAACATGCATTGATTCTGATATTATATTATATAAAAGGAAAAAATAGTACATTTTATATCACATTATCTCCTTTCAGCAGTGATTGTTTTCATCACTAAGACTGTACTTTAAGCTAAAATGTTCAAGTTCAGAGGATGTGAAATCACTGGCTTGACATCCTGGAATTTGACCCTCTATTCCAAAATTACTTGAATGCCTCTGGCAATAATATCTTGCAAAAAAATATTCTATGACATTTCTTTTTTCTAAACCACATCAGATTATTTGCAGAAGATGGGACACAAATTATGAATAAATCAATCAATATTTGTTTCTCCTGTTCTTCTTAGAGCCTGTCCTGGGCTCAAAATCTCATGGTTTCTGGGATCTTTTTTTATTTCTTCATTTCCTTTCCTGTTAAGCCATATTACTCATAATGGCAGAGTACGAGTTGACTATATAAATTTGCCCCTTTCTGTTTATCCTCTAGTTGCCTGTCAAAGCAAATAAGCCTGCTTTGCATTAGAGCTTGGAAATTAAATTGTGGGAGGGTAAGTCCCTCTAGTTAAGGTAAACCAGAGTGGGGTGAGTTCATACCCAAAGGAACAAGAAGCAGAACATCTGTATCTGTGGCAATTAGGCGACCTTAGAATAGGAAGTGAAAATTTTTCCAAAGCACATTTATATACCCAGGGAAGCCAATCCATTTTCCTAAATATAAAAGCATCTGTTTTAACCATCTTACCTTATCAAGACTGTGGCTGTAAAAGTTAATTCTCACTGATGTCATTCTCATAACTAAGAATTGCAACAACCTTACGGATGTGCCCATGTACCCCAGAGCTTAAAGTACAATAAAACAAAAAGGGATCTTCAATCTGATAAAAACGTGAAATAGAAAAAACCTATAGCTAATACATTTTAATAGTAAAAAGCTAGATGCTGTCTCCTGGTGTTGAGAATAGGACAAGAATAATGGCTCATACCACTTCTTTTCAACATTAGGTTGAAGGTCCTAGCCAATACAACAAGGCAAGAAGAAAGAAAATGTAAAGACTGGAAAGAAGAAGTAAACTGTAAACTGTCCTTATTCATATATGACGTGATTGTGTACACAAGGTACCCCTAAGGCACTTGCAATAAAATGAAAATAAGAACAAAAAAAAAAGAAAGAAAATCTCACTTTCAACTTAACTTCCTCTACCACTGTGCCATAACTTTAAATGGAACCCAAATCACTGAGATTGTCTCTCTTAAAACATAGAAGCACAGAAAAAAGTGCTTCTGATTAAGGCTCCATGTTCTTAACACTGAATACCACTTCCATATTTTTTAGAACACTTTACATGTATCACGAGTTCATAGTAGTAAATATTACGGAGTGCTTGCTATGAACTTTCAATTGCTAAGCCCTTGATATACATTACCTTTTTTAATCCATACAACTCTAGGTGGTTAGCGTTTTCTGCTCATCTTACAGCTATAAAAATTGAGTTTCAGTTAAGTAACTTGTCAAGTAGAATTCATTCACCATTTTCCAAATATACATTAAAATAAATATATAACTCCGAAAATAAAACAAAAAGCACTTCATCGACGCACTGTGCGAAAGTTATCTCTTACTACCTGCTTTATATGTATCTCAGATTTTGAAGATTTAAGGGGAAGAAAAAAAAATTTTTTTTTATCTACTGAATGCTTTGACGTGCCCACTCCTGCATGTGTGCTTTCCAAACTGTTATTGCATTTGAGCAGCACAGTGGAATGATTAAGTTCCATTACTAAGATCAAGTGCAAGCAATGGACAGAGGGAGAACTTGGACCCAAGTCTATATGAGGAAGATATGGAAGCCAGCGTTGATCTATACGTGGGAATGCAGATGTATACATTACAGTCCCAGCTCCACCACTCACTAGCTGTGTGACCTTAGACAAATTGGTGAAACTCGTCTTCAATTTATTTATAGCAGTAGATCCTACCTCGTGTTGCCACCATTCCTCTAAAGATTAAATGAGGTAAAGCACATAGAGGCAGTGTCTGGTGCATAGTTGGTTCTTATGGTAGTCAGCCTCCAAGATGGCCCAGGTGATTCTAGCCTCCCAGTACTCATATTCTTGTGTATGCCCCTCTCCCACTACATAGGGCAGAGCCATGTATAAAACAGTGGAGGTGACAGTGGTGTGATTTCTGAGACCGTTCATAAAACACTTTTTAGCTTATGCCATGGTCTCTTAGCTCACTCTGGAGGAAGCCATCCACAATGCCATGAAGATACTCAAGCAGACTTCTGGGAAGACCCATGTGGAGAATAACTGAGGCTTCCTTCCAAGAGCCAGCGCCAGCACGCTGGCCATGTGAGTGAGCCTTGTTGGAACTGGATCCTCCAGTCCACCATAATCGAGCCTTCGGATGACAGTGACCCCAGCTGACACTTAGACCACAATCTGATGAGAGACCTCAAACCAGAACTACCAGCCAAGCTGTTTCTGAATTCTAGACTCACACAAGGTGTGAGGTAATAAATGTTTATTGTTGTCTTAAGCCACAAAGGTTTGGAGTGATTTATTATGCAACGACAGAAAACTAATGCAGTGCTCCCACAAACCGTAAGTTGTTAGCATGTTCTTTCTGCTTTACCAAAAAACATCTTTCCACAAAGCAAAGACCTTTACGATAAACTTTAAGCCTTCTAGCACAGGGGAGGAGATGCAACTAATGAGATTTTTTTTTTTAGGTTTGAGCGTTTTGAGGGGTATTATTCAGGTGACCACATGCCTGCACACAGGATCATATCCATTGAGAAGTTCCAAATTCCATTATTAACACCACCGGTTTGGACACCCACCCTAAGACAACTACAAATCAGCAAACTAGTTTGCATTTTCAATATCCATCTGCAGATCCCAAATATGCCATCTTTCCCCATGATTCCCGCCATTCACTGCCTTGTTGCTTTTCTTCTGATTTCTCCCAGAAGCACAAAGCAATGAAAGAAAAGCATGCAAAGCAATATTTCCAGTGAAGAATCTGGCTTTTCCTATATGTTGTATCTTCCCCATTGGCAGCACGCAGGAACAGGCACAGAGGGAAAAAGAGCAGGCTTAATATTTTTGTATTAACAAGACTCTCAGTAGTAGCAGCCTTAGCAGTCACATTAAAATAAATCCCTATCTTATCAACCTGTCCAAACACTCCAGGTTCTGTCGCCCTGTACAAAACGCCTCATCTATTGTTTTAGAAAAATTTCAGAACCACGGAGAAGTCCTTAGCTTTTTCCCTAGGTTCTAGTGATAAGGGGGACTACTTCTCTCCTCCCCTATCTTAAATTGGGGAAACATACACAAGTAAATGATAAAACTTCTGGTACCTAGATACCCTCTCTGCAGTCTACACTATTGATGGGAATGTAGCTGGGTACAACCACATTAGAGGTGATTTAATGACATAATGATATTGCATCACCCACTCATTTCACATTGACTTTGAACTCAAGCATTTGTCAGACGCAATCCCACTGTAAGGTCAGGGATCACGAGAGCCATACCAGGGGCACAAAAATGATGAGGCTGAGCAATAAGTGCCAACTCAGAAAAACAGGTGACCACATTCTATTTTAAAGGACAGTGTGTCAAACTTGAGCATTAGTCAAAGCAAATACATGCTGAGCACCTACTGTATGTCAGGCTCTGTGCTAGGTTGCTTTTGCATACATTAATCCTTCCAATACTCAAAGCAAACAAATCTGTTGGCACATGTTATACTTATGCAGAACACCATAAACTAAGGGTTGGAAAACCTTTGGCCCAGGAACCAAATCTAGCCTGCCTCCTGTGTTTTAATTAAGGTGTATTGGAATGCAGCCACAATCCACATGTTACACATTGTATATGGATGCATTTGCACAACAACAGCAGAGTTGAGTTTGCAACAGAGACAGTATGGCTCATGTCGTGAACTAAATTTTATTCCCCCAAAATTCTTATGTTGAAGCCCTAACCCCCACCTTCAATATAACCATATCTGCAGATAGGGTCCTTAGGAGGTAATTAAGATTTAATGAGGTCATAAGGGTGAGGCCTTAATCCAATAGGACCATGGCCTCATATTTTTTAAAAAGAAAATGATCTCTGTCTGTCTGTCTCTCTCTCTCTATATATATATATATATATACACATATATATATGTATATATATATATGTATATATATATACATATATATATATGTATATATATATACACACACACACAGATAGGTAGATAGAGATCATTTTCTTTTTAAAGAGACCATTTTCTTTTTAAATATATATATATATATATATTTCCCTCTCCCCACACCCCCTCAATACCACCCCCATTCTGCCAGGAAAATACATAGCAAGCAGGCTGCTGTCTACAAGCCCAGAAGAGAACCCTTACCAAAACCCCACCATAATGGCAACCTGATCTCAGACTTCCAGATGCCAAAACTGTGAGAAAAGGAATCTCCTTTGCTTAGGCCACCACCCAGTCTATGATGTTCCATTATGGCAGCCCTAGCTGAGTAATACAGCCCACAAAACCTACAATATTTACCACCGAGTCCTTTACAGAACAACTTTGCTGAGCCTTGGAAGCTTTTCAAGCAAGCCAGAAGCCCTTCAGAACTCTCCTCTCACTCTCTGCTCACAACTGGGAAACCTATAGTTCTCTTAATGTAGGGTGGTTTGATTTGAAAATGACTAAATATATGACTACTCATTTTCCTTTGCTTTTTTCTTTAGTCCATGGCAGTTCCAAAAACTGTAGTGAGCATAACAGGGATCTCGAAAGGAACATTGAACGTCTGATTCTCAAGCCCACCGTCCTGTCTCAGCCAGTTACTTCATCTTTCCAGCTCTCAAGCAAAAATCCCTGGTGATTTCCTTGACTCCACTTCCTCTGTCAACCTACCCTCACCCATTCAATGCATCTGCAATCAACTGTCCCTTCAAAGTAGATCTGGAATTTAACCTCTTCTCACACAGCTGCTGCTACCTCCCATCCCATCTCCAACTTGGCTCTCGGATGCTACTCTTGGCCCTTTAGGTCTATTCTGCACAGGGAATTGGTGTTTTATGTTCAGCCATAAGTCAGATCATGCTACTCCTCTTCTCAAAGCCTCCAAGGGCCCCACAGCACATTCAGGAAAATGTAAAGTCTTATACCATCTGCCCCATCCACTCCTCTCTGACTTCACCTCCAGCTAATCTCCCTCATGCTCCATCAGGTGACCTCTAACTGATACTCAAACACACAACATACCTTCCTTCTACCAAGAATTCTGGTCCCTCAGCTATCCACATTGGTCTCTCCACTCTGCCTTCATATCTCTGTCACCTTCCTGATGAGTTCTTCCATGACAACACTATTTATAATTGCAGTCTCCCCAGTAGCACAGCAACCACCCTGCACTGCTAAGTGAACAGGAGCAAGTCATCCCATCTGTCAGACTCCGACCCATAAAACGAGAGGGAAAACAACTACATCAGAGGATTACTTTGAGGAACAAACAAGTTAACGCATCTGTACATATTCTATGAACTATCAATCTCTAAGTCAGAAAATGTCTTCTGCAAAAGGCCAAATAGTAAATACGTTAGGTTTTATGGGTCATAGGGTCTCTTTTGCAAGTAAATTTAGCCACTGTCACCATTGCAGCATGGAAGCAGCCATGGACAATACTTCATGAATGGACGTGGCTGTGCGCCAATAAAACTTTATCAAGTGGTGGGTCAGATTTGGCCATAGCCTATATGTAGTATACAGATCCCTGCCCTAAATCATTACTTTCTGTTATTATTGGTAATGATAAAAATATACATGAAGATCTTAAATGTCCAGGGATACAAAGCATACTCTATATCTGTTTTGTGTGTGTGTGTGTGTGTGTGTGTGTGTATACACATATATATACACACACACATATATACACATATAAACTACCTATACATATAAACTATATATGTATGCATATATGTATATATATATACACACACACAACATATGTAGAGTTTTATACATATAAACTATATATGTATGTGTGTATATATATACACATATATATATCATTTGTTTTCTCCTGTTAGAATATAAACTCCAGGGTGAGCAGGTATCTTATTTCCTGTGTGCCTCGCATACTGTTCCATCTCTAGCACCAAGAACAGCGCGTAACATACAGCTGCCCTTCAGGAAATAGTTCTGAAGGAATTAATGAATCCTGTATTTCATCAATGATTTTAATAGCTATTCTGGTGTATTTTTGACCATAGGTGATGGTTGCCTTACATTCTGATTTTGCAGAGTAGCTCTCAACCAAGAGACATTCAGTAATGTCTGGGGACACGTTTGTCACAACCCGGCAGGGGTGGTGATAATGGCATCTAGTGGGTAAAGACCAGGGGTTCTCTAAACATCCTACAATGTACAGGAAAGCCCCCAAAACAAAGAATTCTCCAGCCCCAAATATCAACGGTGCTGAGGCTGAGAGATCGTGCTTCGGAACCTAATGCCCCATGAAATCCTACTCCACTGTGTGTACCAACATTTAAATGCACATACTCCATATCCATTAGAATCTTAAATAAATAAGGCATTTTTCTCCCTCACATAAATATAAGCCATCGTTAGGAAGTCCAGTGTGCTAAACAGCTCACAGAATGTTCCATAATGTCTCTTGCTTAGACAGCTAAGAACCTGTCACCTCACAATCACAAGACCACTGCACCCCCTTCAGCATCACATCCCCATTCTGGGTAAGAAAAAGCTGAGGGACAAGTGCATAAAGAATATGTCCCAGATAAGTGTGACTGCCACTGCCTCCTACCCCCATGGAGCCTTCCTGGAAGCTCTAGCCAATTACTTTGCTTTTATCGGTCAAAACTGTGTCTCTATCACCAAGGAAAGCTGGGAAGCATAATTTTTAAAACTAGGAAGTTGACACAGCCAACAAATTGTTGTTATGTCAGTAAGGAGGAAGGAACACTGGACACTGTATCAACATCTGGCATTGCTACCACATCCTTCAGTTTAGAATTTTCACATCTAAGAATTTTTCACAACATGCAAAGACATGAATACTATGAAAATGTTCATCCCAACATGATTAATAGAGAAAACTGGAAACCATCTAAATACACGTAGCTAGTGCTGATGGTGTCCCACCAAGATCTCTTTAATGAACTGGCATTTCTCCCCTCAAATAGCAGTGAGGGTTGGCTGTGAGGAGCTCAAACCACAGCATCATCTCAAGAGGACAACAGGATTACCAGGATTCTTCCTCTGTCCTCTCCTGCTTCACCCACTCCCTTGATAAATCACATTTATAAAAGTGCCCATCTCAGGCAATGGTTCTAGGAAACCAGTCCTTAAGACAACATACATCAATAGAAGACTGACCATTTAGATTAAAATGTAAGCACAACATAATGAATGCCAGTTAGAATTAAGCAAAGCTATTTATAACTATATTGACAAGATGTCTCAGATATTTCATTGAATGCAAGGGGAAAAAAACAAGTTAAAGAACATTATGTATAATATGCCTTGATTTGTATTTAAAAACACTATACTTCAACCTGCTTAAATATATGTATTTCAAAAATTTCTACAAAAATGCAGAAGAAAGTGTTAGCATTTGTTTCTTCTGGTTACCTTTCCATCTTCTATTCTTCTATGTTGTTTAAATTAAGAAAAAGATATTTTTTATTTTGTGACTTAATGTTTTTACTTAAAACAGCTCCATTATTCAACAAAGTGAGATGTTGAGATTTTTGGTTAACACAGTATTTGCTTCCAAAAGATTTCAACTTTCAAAAAGTTAAATAGAAAACTTAGGTTCAGGCCACGCACAGTGGCTCATGTCTCTAATCCTAGCACTTTGGGAGACCGAGGTGGGCTGATCGTGAGGTCAGGAGTTTGAGACAAGCCTGGCCAATATGGTGAAACCCAGTCGCTACAAAAAATACAAAAAATTAGTCAGGCATGGTGGTGTGCACCTGTAGTCCCAGCTACTCAGGAGTCTGAGTCAGGAGAATTGCTAAAGCCGGGAGGCAGAGGTTGTAATGAGCCAAGATCATGCCACTGCACTCCAGCCTGGGCAATAGAGCGAGACTCCATCAAAAAAAAAAAGAGGAGAGGGGAGGGGAGGGGATGAGAGGGGAGGGGAGGGGAGGGGGGGGGGGGGGGGGGAGGGGAGGGAGTCTGTATTCATAGCTATGTCCCAGCAATGCTTCCCAGCATGTAGCTATCTAATCATCATGGCTGTGAGGAAGGAATGAGATCATCTTTGTAAAGAATTTAATATAATACCTGGTACTGAATATACAGGAACAATGAGGAGAAATTATCTGACAGACTTTAACGAGATTTAAGCCAGTAAACTCCCAGTTACCCAAATGTTGCTATTTGTGGGAAATTTCTAGTACCAGAAAAAACCTCTATATTAGAAACATGGGAAAGGGACATTCAAGGGATCTGAGAGACGAAGAAGGTTTCCTGGAAGTCTGGCACCTGAGTTGGACCTTGCATGGCAAAGAAAAGCAGACAGAAAGCCTTGCTTCTTCTCTGAACCTGCTATAGATATGAAGAAAACTAAAGTGAAATTAAAATGTTTGACTAAAACTATCCAGCACCCTGCCACTCCATGAGTGGTCCACAGTCAGTACCATAAGCATCCTCCCAGAGCTTATCAGGAATGCAGAATTTCAGGTTCTGTTCCAGACTTACTAAATCAGAATTGCTTTCCAGCAAGGTCCCCAGATGATCTGGATGCACTTAAAAGCTTAAGGAGCACTGTTCCTGGGGGTTCAATGAGAGCACAGGCTGAGAATAAGCAGAACACTGACTTTGAGACTAACCCAGTCTGTAATGGAACTGGACATCACAAGCCAGTCACTGTGCTTTAGATAGATTCTCTTATTTAGTCACCATGAGCTGTCAACAATCTTATGGCTTACCACTACTATTATGGGCAGATGAGAAAACACATCTGATTTAGTAACTTGAACAGTTTCACATAACCAATAACTTGGCAGAAAAACTTGATTCTAGAAGTATCATTCTTCTGCCCTATAAAACACCCCCTAATTATGGTGGCTGCAAAGGAAGCATGAGATCATCTGTGTAAAGAACTTAATACACTGCCTGGTACTTAATAGACATGAACAATGAGGAGAAATCATCTGACTTAACGAGATTTGAGGCAGTAAACTCTCAATTACCTAAATGTGGCTATCTGTTGAAAACTTCTAATGCCAGCTTCCACAACCACAGAGAACACATTTCAACAACTTTTTTCTTCCATCAGCCCATGTTTTACCAAATGAAAATAAATTTTTCTACTAGCCTAAACAAAATATAATTAGAAAGGTGAATCTGTAGCCCTGAGTCAAAAATGGTCAAGGAAGTTTTACGTAAATGATCTTGGGTTTTCCACTGCTTTGAATTATCCATGTCACTGCTTCCCTTATTGGCACTGTAACCAAGTGTTAACTATATTACATGCAATTAAATTCAAAATATTTGTGCAGCAGTTATATGGATTCATCAAACCTAATGGTGCAGTCACGATTTTGTGTGTGCTCATCAGTAGTACTCAAAAAAAATGGTGTATATGAATATATTCCCACTAGCTGATAAATATAAAACAAATATTGTATCTAATGCCATCTTATTAGCTGATATCTATCAATAGTAAACAAATGAGGAGATGCTAACAGTATTGATCCTACTATCAGTAATTTTTTGCATTCTTCATTAGAGACTGATAGGGATTTGTGCAGCAATCGGTCACTAAGCCATACTTGTGTTTCTTTTATTCACTTATTTATTTCCTGTCTTCTTTTCAGATCTTCTCAGCTTCTCATTTTCGGTTATAGTGTATGAACCTCTTATAGCAGACAATGGTGATGCCCACCCCAACTCTCATGGCCCACCTCCACATTTTCCAGGAACCAACATGGACATTCTTAATGCACACGGACGCTTCCCACCTCTAGCTTTTGTGACTCTTTCTCTACCTGGGAGCTCCTTCTGGTACCAGAAGAGCTTGCTCAGCCAGGGATGTAAGGCTTCCATGAACAAACCTTAACCAATAAAAATGAGAGTTAGAGGATATATATTCCAGCTTTCCCACTAAAAAGCTAGTGGGTCAGTTCTAAGGTGAGTCCTACCCAGTGCTTCAGAGGCTCCTCAGTGGAAGGGAGCCCCAGACGCCCACAATGGAAAGTCATTCACTATTACGTTTTTTATTGACTTTCCTTCCTTTTTTATGTCATTTTGCCCACTCCTCCATTCAGTGTTTTCTGGGATCATCTTCCAACACACTGCCTATACCCAAACCCTTGACACATGATCTGCTTTTGAGAGAAACCCAAGGAACCAACCAAAAAACACAGCCCTGTTGTTTAAGGACCTGACCCCTTTATGTAATACGGTGGAGTCAGAGAAAAACTGTCACTGTAGAGGTTTTATTCCCACTTTGCTGTACTCCCTTGTAGTTAAAACATATAACATAGTAATATAGGAGTTAAGAAGATATTACTTACGCAGATAGTAAGGATATGAGAGTTCCCCGTAAGCCTTTTATTTTTAATAAAAAACAGCCCCAAATCATTTTCTAACAAAGAGAAGCCCGTAAAGTTGAGCTGCAGTTGAGCCCTTAAAGACAGGCAAGTTGGGAGCTTGCCCAGGTGAATGCCAGCAGGAACTAAGGACTAGACATTTTCAAGATGGTGGCTCCATCTTCCCTTCTCTGCCAGCCACATGTACTGTAAGGAGCAGACAAGATGGTGTGGATAAACTGGAAAGGTCATTTGCATAATAAGATTAGGGCGGGGCCACCAGCCTTCCCTACTCGCTATGTAAACTCCATACCTGATCAAACCAATCTACGAGAACTATGTAAATCAGATACCACCTCCTCAAACTGGACTACAAAATTTGGCACATTCGCCACCAGCCAATCCTTTCTGCTGGGAGATCCCTTTGTCCATAGAGGAAGCTGTTCCTCTTTCTCTTCTCTTCTACCTATTAAATCTCTGTTCCTAAACTCCTCATGTATGTCTGTGTCCTAAATTTTCCTGATGCACCATCACAAACCCCAGGGTATATACCCTAGAAAATGCAGTCACTTCAATAGGTTCCAACAATCAAGTGAATCTTGGAGAGTTTATAACACAAAAAGAAGAACTTGTGCACAATCTACTCTGGCAAAGGTACCAACAGTAGTGGCAGAACCACATCCAATTTCTAGAAATGGTGGTGTCGGTGAGGTTAGCTGGAGGGCCTCTTCCCGATAAGGCTGGTATCCCTGGCCCAGGCAGCAGCACTGGGGCCCAGCAGTGATGACAGCAGTGTCTTCATGACACCAGTTCCTTCTATAGACCAATTTTGACCCTTTTCCTGGTTTCTCTGATCCTCTCTGATCCTTCCGTAGATCCTCTAATTAATTCCTTCTTTGTTCAAATAAGCCAGAGTTCATTTTCTATGGCTTGAAACTAAAGGGACCAACTAATATAATGTGTTACGGTCTCCTTATATATCAAAATAACAGGGATAGTGATTACAAGATTGTCAGAGCCACATGTTGACGACAACCTAAATATCCATCAGTAGGAGTCTGATCAACGATGAACTATCAAGCCAATAGCTAAGAACTAACAACATAGCTCTGAATGTGAATATGTGGAAATATTCCAAGATTTAGTTTTAAATCTTGGAATTATTCCAAGATTTAGTTTTAAAAAAGCAAAACCATATATATGGTTTGCTACTCTTTCTGTTTTAAACATATACACATGTAAATATATATATGTATCTATGTATATGAATTATAGTAGGGTTATAGATACACATATGTGTATATATATAAATACATATTTTATATATACATATGTGTATATATGTGTATATATTATATAAAACTCTATAAATCATATACATATATACACATATATTTATATCATATATGTTTAAATATATAGTTATATATAAACATATGTGTATATATGTGTATATGTGTATACATAACTCTAACTATAATATACATATATATATACACACATACACACACACACACACACACACATATATATGAGCATCCCATATGCTTGCACAAGCAATAAATGTCTCCAGAAGGGTCTGGTAATGGGGTTCCCTGGGAGAGGGGAACAAATATCCTAAAACTCAGATGTGAGACCAAGGCTTATATTTCCCTATATATTCATTTAAATCTTTTGAATTTAAATGAACATGTCATCTATTCAAAAATACTTATGAACATGTCATCTATTCAAAAATAAATAAAATTTAGATGTAAATATATAAAAGAACTTTGAAATTTGAAGGAAAAAAGAAAGAACAGTGATACGGTTTGGCCATGTCCACACCCAAATCTCATCTTGAATTCCCATGTGTTGTGCGAGGGACCCGGTGGGAGGCAATTGAATCATGGGTGCAAGTCTTTCCTATGCTGTTCTCATGATAGTGAATAAGTCTCATGAAATTTGATGGTTTTAAAAAGAGGAGTTCCCCTGAACAAGCTCGCTCTCTCTCTCTCTCTTTCTCTCTTTCTCTCTTTGCCTGCCACCATCCATGTAAGACATGACTTACTCCTCCTTACCTTCTGTCATGATTAAGAGGCCACCACACCCATGTGGAACTGTAAGTCCATTAAACCTCTTTCTTTTGTAAATTGCCCAGTTTCAGGTATGTCTTTATGAGCAGCGTGAAAATGGACTGATACAAAGATTCCCAGACCCTAACGCTTTCAGTCTAAGGTTAGATCGAAGACTGTATTTTGAGCAAATAGCACAAGTGGCTCTGATGTCAAGGCATGCTTTGGAAACCTGGTATTGATTCTCATAGATCAGGAGTATTTTGTGCATTGTGCTGTTCCTATATTCTCCATATCTCTGCACCGAGCCCAAATTAATATCGTATTTTTAAAGTCAATATTTTTTTAAAAAGAGAGAGTTCATGCTGGGAAGAGGCACATTCACTGGCATCCTAAGATTTCACCAAGTGTGCAAAGGGAAGCCTCAATATATTGACACCAGCAGTTTCCTAGACTGGTACTAGCTGCCCAAGGGCAAAGGTTCTTATTTTTACCACTTTCCCATCTTTCCTGGAATATTAATTGGAGTCAATCATATGCACATAATGTGCTTTTTATTTCTACGTCAGCTCACACACATGCACACATACACTACTTTTAGCTCTCATAACCCTTAAGGTTGTTGGAGTGTTTTCCACTGTAATATATTTTGGACGCAAGGACAAAAAAAAGATGACTCTTGGAAAGTTGAAAGGTCACTATTCTCATTGAATATTAGCATGGCTGCTTTTCTCAGCTCCAATGCCCTCTGCCCTATCCCAACTTTTGTCTCTTTCTTACTTTTTTACTTTCTTTCTCTGGGCTTCATGCCAAAGATGTAAGAAGGTGACCCACTTTATCAATCTATTATATTCTTTTAAAACCTCTGCCATTTCAAACCAATTTATTTTTATGTGGCATCTCCCATAAAAAATCATCTCAAAATACTTTGTTGAGAAGAAAGCAAAGTTATGATAAAATGGTTCAAAAGCATTTTAAAATTTCTTGGAGGTGAGGATCAAGAGTTAAGCACATTTCAATAATTTCCTGTAAGTTCACAGCTCTTACGGTAAGAGTTTTGTTATTCTTAGCAATTCCTGTTTTAGAGAACTGTGACTGGCAAAGCTTACACCTAGGACCAGATTATTCAGAGTGTGAGTAACGTGTAAGAGCTGGACTGAGGAAGCACAACTGCTTCTTCTCCAGACCTGCAACCACTGGGTTAAGCCAGGGTCCTGCTCAGCTCCCACCAGGCTCTGTCTCCTTCATTCATGTCTGGTCCTCTCAGGGGCTTTTAACTCTACTGATAGTTACTCTCTTGCAACTCTTCCCTGCTCTGGCCTTTGTGGCTCCAAATTCTACAACCTCTTCTCCTAACATTCTGGTCATTTCTTTTACCTCATTTTTTCTAGAATCTTCCACCTGTCCCTTGGATGTCCCACAGGCTTGGTTTTGAGGAATTCATGGAGACCTAAATTGACACCAGTTCTGTCCCTGATTCTCTGTGCTCTCCTTCTTGCACCTGCATCTTCCTTCCCCCAGTGAAGCCTCCTACTCTGCTGACCAGCATACTAGTGGACTACTCCTTTTTTCTTTTGTTCTCAAAACATTCATTGCTCATAATCTCTTCTCCCTTATTTTGGTAATTTCTCCCAAGATCTGTTTTGGAAAACAAGTTCTCCCTCTTCTGTGATCTATGTGTTTTAAGTGAGGTTTACTCCATGTTCAGGTTACATAGGTGGGCACAGGACTCTGGCTGGTCCAACCAGAGCTTTCCATTCCCCTGGACACAGTGATTGGTTCAAGGATGAGCATGTTGTCTAAGCTAAGCCAATATATGTAAATTCTGGAATTTTCCACTAGAGTTGCTAAGCTGGTAAGACATCAGTCTAGAGCAGATATCAGTAAGCTTTTTCTGTAAATGGCGTAAGCGTAAATATTTGAGTCTTTGTGGGTTGTAAGCACTGTTGCAACTACTCCATTCATGAAAGCAGCCACTGTAAGTATGTAGCAAATGGGCATGGTTGTGCACCAATAAAACTTTATTCACAGGAACAGGCAGCCTGCATTTGACCTTAAAATCACAGTTTTCTGATTCCTTGTCTAGAGTTTCTGATAACAGTCTTTACCAACTCATGAGAAGAACCTATCTGAGAGTGATAGCCTGAGAATAATAACACTCCAAAAAATATCCACATCCCAATCACTGAAACCTGTGAACATTACCTTATATGGTAAAAAGGAATTTTGTGGATATGATTAATTATCTTGATTGAGATGGAGAGACAGAGAGAAGTTTGACACATACAGAAAATGAGAAGGTAAATGC
Source organism: Sapajus apella (assembly GCF_009761245.1). NCBI lineage: Eukaryota > Metazoa > Chordata > Mammalia > Primates > Cebidae > Sapajus > Sapajus apella. The sequence goes on from NW_022437032.1 coordinate 3,601,734, forward strand.
ATACACAGAAAAGGAGAAGGCAGAGATTGATGTGTCCACAAGTCAAGAAATGCTGCCAACCACCAGAAGCTGGAAGAGGCGGGGAATGAAATTTCCTCCAGAGCCTCCTGAGGGAGCACAGCCCAGGCAACACCTTTATTATGGCCCAGTGATGCTAATTTCAGATATCCAATCTCCATAACTGTGCACAAATAAATTTCCATGGCTTTAAACCACAAAGTTCATGATATTTTGTTACAGAATCACAGGGAAACGGTACAACCAGCAAAAACTTTAAAACTTGACTTTTACTGAAAGTAGTTTCAACTGGGTTTATGTCACTTTCAACCAAATAATTCTTAACTCATTCAAAATTTAAATCTTTCTCATGAGAACATTTTTCTTCATTTCAGCTTCTACTCAAGCTACCCTTTCTTTAAACAGTCAGATTTTTTAAAAGAACAGATTACAGATTACACAAGCCTATATCTCCTTATCTGAAATTCTAAGAGCCAGGTAGCTTGGCAGACTGCATCTATTATTCAAAATATTTACTGCCCTCCCTAAGTTGGCCCTCCCTGCAGGAGAAATATACATCTTCATTCTATTGAGCTCTAGCAGTCACGTGACTTGGCTTGCCATGTGAAGGGTTAACAATAGTGACATGTGCCACTTCCAAGAAGCTCTGAGAGCCAGCATGTGTTTGCATCACGTTCTCACTTCCCTGTGGCCTAATACTGGCAATATCCCAGGTAATAGAGGCTCCACCAGCCTAAGTCCTTCATAAAAATGACAGGAAGTGGAGTCCCAACTGACCCACAATGGCCATGTAACATTGGGTAAGCCCCTGCTATCTGAGGCTTGTTTGTTACTGCAGCATAAGCTACCCTATCCTGATTTACACTTGACCATCTACTGCATGTTATATAAGACCCCAAGATGTCCAAGACACCACCCTAAAATGAATCACATTAGTACTTTCAAGAACATGTAAATACCTGCACTAAAGGGGGTGGATTAAAATATGTAAATAGCCTCAATTAGTTCAGAGCTTTTGGGGTTTTACGAGTTTAGAATTTCAGGCTGTGTTTGCTCTATCATGTCTTTACCCACTCCTCCACCATGCATAGTTTCCTTTCATCCCTATCACTCTACTGCACCTGCTCTCTCACAACCATCGACTTTTACTCCCAAATTCTTCACCTTGTTCTAGCTCTAATGCTCACTAAGCTCAAACCAACACAGCCATTAACATTCGATGCTGCAATTCACTACTTCCTCAAAACTTTCCCTCCTCTGACTTCCATGACCCCATGCCACCCATACTGTCTGTCTTTTCTATCCCTTTTCCATTTAATTTCCTAACTTATTTCTTTTTTCCCCTCATTACCCAAACATTGCTACAGAGTTGATTCTCAATTCTTGTCTAGTCTCTTCCTATTGCTTTACCCCAGGCAATCATTTTCATCCCCCATGGCTTCATCTCTCACCTCTACATGGATGGCTTCCAAATCAATATTTCCAGACCAAATCAATAGCTCCAGACATAACCTTTTTCCTGAGTTTTACCTCATGCATGGATAAGGGTAATGTTCTTTCTACCTTGGCGTGTAATTAAACCAACAAGTATCTGTTGAGTGTCAGGTGACTAACGATGTACCATTTCAGTAATACTCATTAGAGGGGCAAGTCTCTTAGGATAATAAGTTTAAATCATAGAGGAAATGATTTGAAATAACACATTCAATATTATAGGTTTATATTTGAAAACATCTTTAGGTGAAGTTTGGTTTGGTTTGCTTCCTGATACAAATTGCCAAAAGCAAAGCTTAATAACGTCTTCCTACATAGGTCTTAGTTTAGGATCCCCCTGAAGTATACTCTGAGACAAGGATTAGAGAGCAAGCAGTTCATTTTGTATGTAATCCCCAAAAATACAAGTAGGGGAATGGAGAAGTGAGACCCAGAATGGGAAGGCAGCCAATATAAGGTTTGTTACTAATGCTGTTTCCATTTTGGGTACTTGGAGATCAATTCTCCTCGGAAGCTCTGGCATTCAGTGCAAAACATGCCTCAGAGTTATCCCACCCAAGGGATCAAGAAGAAGGGTTATTTATATGCCAATGACTCCCATTGGTCATTGATTAATAGCTAATGCCAGGGATATTAATTTCCTAGTATTTCTGGCTTGCTTTGCAGGTGATAAAGCAGGCTCTGGCTGCAAGAGAAAGTCGTTTGGCAAAACAATGCAAAACTTGGAGGTTGAATCTGGGCCAGTGTGAAATGAATTGGTGATGGCTCAGGATAGAGGTGGGACATTGGGAACACCTACAGCAGCTCATAAGACTTGACAGACACTGCCATGCTTTCTTGCCTGCCCTAAATATGAACCCTCTTTTGTATGCTCAGGAAAATTCCTAGTTATGAGTCTTGATGGGAGGTAGTGGCTATTTACAACTATGGAGACAAAAATCCAACTGTTCACAAGTTACCCTTGCAACTAGGATGCAGCCATGTGACCCATCTTCAGTCCATCAAATGCATCCAGACCATATTTAAATAGGGAACCACTGGCAATCCATAGCAGGAGTCTGTTCTGGCAACATTGTCTGAGTCGCTGTAAGTACTGAACAAATGTCTACTGTTATTATGATTAAAGGAATATTTCCAAATATTTTCCTAAAATATGAGACCTTTCCTTTAACAAAGAAGGAAAAATGTTATGTCCTAAAAAATGTTATTTGAGGCTGGGCACAGTGACTCACACCTGTAATCCCAGCACTTTGGGAGGCCTAGGCAGGCAGATAACCTGAGGTCAGGAGTTTGAGACCAGCCTGGCCAACATGGCAAAACCCTGTTTCTACTAAAAATACCAAAAAAATTAGCCAAGCATGGTGGCAAGTACCTGTAATCCCAGCTACTTGGGAGGCTGAAGCCAGAGAATCACTTGAGCCTGGGAGGTGGAGATTGCAGTGAGTTGAGATCGCACCAGGGCACTCCAGCCTAGGCAACAAGAGCAGAACTCCATCTCAAAAAAAAAAAATTATTTGATCTTCAAAAAGAAATTAAATATCATTGTGTAAAATAAACCAAAGCAACAGAATAAAGCACTGCACTGTTGGCAAACACACCCAGCCCAATCTCCTGATAGTGTGCTGATATGCCCACCTTTGGACACATTCCCCTCACTGGAAAATAGAAGTGTTTGAAAGACAATTTCTTACACTGACTATAATAGCTAGTTGAGCTTCATCTTGTCCTAGATCCTGCCCAGTGCTGGGAGTAACAAGACAAAAGACAAATTGCCCACCCTTAAGATCACAGACTAGATAGGGAGATACACTGGTAGAGTCAAAATTACCAATGTGTAGCCATAAAGATATTTGAAGAGGGCGATGAGAATGCCAAGGTGGCTGCCTGGAAGAGACAAGGACCACCCAATGCTGGTTGCTTAACCTGTGTTTTGAAGTTCAAGCAGGATTTTCCAGAAAGAGAGAGAGTACAGAAACATATACCAAAGAAAGGGAATGGCATGGACAAAGGGCAAGGAGATTTAAGAGTCCGTGAGAACTTTGGGTAGAACCAGGACATAAATAAGTGGAGAAGTATGCAGAAAACTCCGGTTAGCCCCTGCATCCATTCCATGCTAGACAAATCCTATCAAGGCTTCCATTTTCTAGAAATAGAGGAAGAAACGGAAGGAAAAGATAATGAATGAACAAACAAAGGAAAAAAGGAAGGGTTAATTTTCAGAGAATAGATCAAGGCTGTCGCTGTCCTCTTTTGAACAAACATTATTAAATATAGGCATACCTCAAATATATAGCAGGTTTCACTTCAAACCATTGCAATAAGATGTATATCACAATAACGCAAATCACACTAATTTTTGGTTTTCCTGTGCATATATACAAGTTATGTTTACACTATACTGTAGTCCCTTGAGTATGCAATAGCATTAGGTCTGAAAAAGGAATGTACATACTTGAATTTTAAAATACTTTAATCTTAAAAATGCTAATGATCATCTGAGCCTTCAATGAGTCATAATCTTCTTGCTGGTGGAGGGTCTTGCCTTGACATTGATGGCTGCTGACTGATCAGGGTGGTGGTTGCCAAAGGTTGGAATGGCTGTAGCATTTTTATTGTACTATTCTTTTTGTTATTGTTATTTGTTTCGTTGTTTGTTTGTTTGTTTTAATGAGATGGAGTCACGCACTGTCACCCAGGCTAGAGTGCAATAGCACAATCTTAGCTCACTGCAACCTCCACCTCCCAGGTTCAAGCAATTCTCCTGCCTCAGCCTCCTAAGTACCTGGAATTACAGGTGCCTGCCACCACATCCAGCTAATTTTTTGTGTTTTTAGTAGAGACGGGGTTGGCCAGACTGGTCTCGAACTCCTGAGCTCGTGATTTGCCCTCCTCGGCCTTCCAAAGTGCTGGGATTACAGACATGAGCCACCACGCCTTAAAACAAGACAACAATGAAGTGTGCCTCATCGACTCTTCCTTTTACGAAAAATTTCTCTACAGCATGCAATGCTATCTGATAGTATTTTACCCACAGTAGAATTTCTATCATAATTGGAATCAATCCTCTTAAACCCTGCTGCTGCTTTATCACTAAGTTTACGTAATATTTAAAATGTTTTTTGTCATTTCATCAGTGTTTATGGCATCTTCACCAGGAGTAGATTCCATCTCCAGAAGCCACTTTCTTTGCTCAGCCATAAGGAGTAAGTCCTATCTTTAAGTTTTCTCATGAGATTGCAGCAATTCAGTCACATCTTCAGGCTCCACTCATTGTTTGGTTTGCTATTTCCACCATGTCTGACGTTATTTCCTCCACTGAAGTCTTACACTCCCCTAAGTCACCCATAAGGGTTGGAATTAACATCTTCCTCACTCCCATTACTGTTGATATCTTGACATCCTCCCATAAATCATGAATGTTCTTCATGGTATCTAGAATGGTGACTGCTTTCCAGAAGGTTTTATATTTAATTTGCCTCAATCCATCAAAGGAATGACTATCTATAGAGTTATAGCCTTATAAAATGTATTTCTGAAATAATGAGACTTAAATGTCAAAATTACTCCCTTACCCATGGGCTACAGAGTGGCTGTTCTGTCAGCAGCCGTGAAAACAGCATTCATCTCCTTGTACGTCTCCATCAGAGTTCTTGGATGAGCAAGTGTATTGTCAATGAGCAGTAGTATTTTGAAAGGAATCTTTTTTTCTGAGCGGTAGATCCCAACAGTGGGCTTAAAATAATCAGTAGACCATCCGGTAAACAGAGCTGCTCTCATCCAGGATTTACTGCTACATTTCTAGAGCACATGCAGAGTAGGTAGTCTTAGCATCATTCTTAAAGGCCTTATGATTTTCAAAATGTTAAAGGAGGACTGGCTTCAAATTTATGTAACCAACTGCGTTAGCTGCTAGCAAGAGAGTCAGCCTGCCTTTTGAAACTTTGAAGCGAGGCACTGACTTCTCTCTAGCTACAAAAGTCCTAAATGGCATCTTCTTCTACCTTAACACTCTTTTGTCTACATTAAATATCCGTTATTCAGTTATCCTCCTTCATCAATGATCTTAGCTAGATCTGGATAACTTGCGGCAGCTTCTCCATCAGCACCTGCTGCTTCACCTTGCATTTTTATGTTATGGAGATGGCTTCTTTCTTTCAACTTCTTGAACAAATCTCTACTAGCTCCCAACTTTTCCTTTGCCCCTTCCTCACTTCTCTCAGCTTTCATGGAATTGTAGAGAGTTGGGCCTTGCTCTGGATTAGGCAGATTAGGCTTTACTTAAGGGAATGTTGAGGTTAGTTTGATCTTCTATCCAGATCACTAAAACTTTCTCTATATCAGCAGTAAGGCTCTCTAGCTTCTTATCATTTCTGTGTTCATTAGAGTGATACTTTTGATTTTCTTCAAGAATTTTTCCTTTGCATTCACAGCTTGGCTGTTTGGCACAAGAGGCATAGCTTTCAGCCTGCCTCTGCTTTCAACACGCCTCCCTCACTAAGCGTCATCATGTCCAGCTTTTGATTTAGTGAGAAACCTGTGACTCTTTCAAGGGGCCATTGGAGGGTTATTTATTGGCCTAATTTCAATACTGTTGTGTCTCTGGGATTAGAGAGGCCCAAGGAAAGGGAAAGAGGTGGGAGAAAAGCTGGTGAGCAGAACAGTCAGAACACACACAACACTTACCCATTACGTTTGCCATCTTATATGGGTGCAGCTCATGGTGCACCAAAACAATTATAGTTGTAAAATCAGCGATCACTGATCACAGATCATAGTAACAAATGTAATAATAATGAAAAAGCTTGAATTATGTCAAGAATTAACACAATATGGCACAGAGATATGAAATGAACAAATGTTGTTGGAAAAAGTGCCAGTAGACCTGCGTGACGCAGCATTGCCACAAACCTTCTTATAAAAAATGCAATAACTACAAAGTGCAATAAAGCCAGGTTCCATAAAGTGAGGTGTGCCTGTGCTAAAATCCTTCCCTACATGTGCAGCATGTAATGTTTAAGTATTAGTTATTATTAAAGGAATTAGGTAACAATTTACGTGTTATAGATGTGTAGTCCACCTATTATATTTGGGACATTGCTGGTCTCATCACTTCAAAATACATATATACAACTGTCTTTTAAAGGTTGACTTTTATTCAACTTCACGTATATCACCAATACAAGAAGTGCCAATTATTCATTTCTCTTTTTAATTCAAATCAAATCAACATGCCTTGAATACTGGTTATAGTATACCATTTAGTATTGAGAAACCAAATTTATTCTTGTCTCTCTGTAATTACTACTGTATTTTTAGGCATGAAATACATTTGGGAGACAAAAAAAGGAATTTTATCCAATTTCTTATCATGTAGGTAAATAATAAATTTTAACTCTTAAAGGCATGATATTGATCGGCACACAGAGTATACACGTGACTTTGTTTTTTAATACATTCTGTTTGGAGTCTACTTTAGGATCTAAAATTTAGATGGGATAGTAGGTTTAAAATCAAATAAAAGATTAACATTTATTTACTTGTAGCCCTTCCACAACTTTAACAAAATTTAACAAGATCATTTTTCTCCTCCCAGGTTTGTGAGACAATTTATCTGGATGAAAGCCTAATTCGAACTCCTACATAATTTTGATTTTTTTTTTTTTTTACAAATGGGAAACCCAGATGTTCAAGGACTAAGAGGTGTATTTGGAAGATGTGAAATGGGTGATTCAGATGTCGAACAGATGTCTCTATTATTTCTACTCTATGGACACAATGCCAGAAACCCTTTGGAATATGGGATTATCTGGGCTTACTATAGTGTAAGAGATGGAATGATAAAATGTGGGGCTTATTTGGCCTAGAAACCTCTAGGAATAAATAGTGACTTTAAGAAGAGGATCCTTTTGCATGCTTTTACATTGACTTTCATTTTCCTACAAGGCAGCTTTATGATACTGTCTAAATTGAAGGTGTGGTGGTTGGCCAGGTACAAGATGCAAACACAGTGAAGTGGCTACTCACACAGGACCTGGGCTCTCAACACAGCACATGAAGTGCAATTTACAAATGGCCAAAATTACCCTTTTAAGGTTTCATGTCAACTACTCGCACGCTATCTCCCAGCAAGCCCATCACAGACCATTTTTCCTACAAAATTGAAACAGACAGTTGCTTTTCAAGTTCACATTATAGCTTACTTACATTTGAGGACCATGTTAGAAGATCAATATACCTCTCTCAGTGTTAGAACCACAGCAGATAAGGGAGTCTGCTGACTCTTTGAGTGAAATGCTGGAACAAAGACCAATTGAAGAAACGGCAAATTCTCATTTCCCATCCTACATTCCCTCTGGAGCAAAGAGTTAAATAGGCTGGGGAATGTATTCACTAGCTTTATTTAGAGTGTTTTTCTCTTGGTTCCCCTTTGCTTTATATGCACTTAATTGATATACATTAAAAGTATATATGATGGACTGACTAATCCCTATCTAAGACAACTATGTGATTAAAAGCCCACCAAATGCACTAGCAGCATGAGTGCATTTAAGGCCACATTCAACTGGTACAACCTGGCAAGGCAATGCCAGTGGTTCATTTCCAGCATGTGTTCTGACCGGCTGGGTTTCTCTCCTAACTGGCTGGTGCTTGCAGTTTAACAGTTTTAATATCCCTCACTGGACACAATTTCCTAAATCCAAGGATACCAAAAAAAAAAGGGACATTAACAGAGTTTTCAGAAAAAGTCTAGATGTTTCAGCCTAACCAGGATGCAAACTTTTGAAACCTAAGGGAGTCAAGATTTCCAAGAACAAAAAGAGTTTTCTCCTGTCTCCCCATGTTATCAAGGTGTGGTCAAGGGGGCTCATTTTATCCCGTCCTCCCGCCTGCCCTCCCCACTCCCGATAGAAACCAGCTTCTAAGGGTACCTCCTGTTGGTCATGTGGGCCTCCTGGCCTAGCCTGATGTTGTCATGTTGGGATGGGAGATACCTGTCACACACCTCTAAAGGGCTCCTCTGTCAAGAAAGTCGGCACAGACATCCCCATTTAAGGTGGCAGGTCACCCTCTTCTCACATGGAAAACTTGAATCTTCTTCTGGTAGCCACACAAAGGCAGCTCAAGAGGAAAAAGTATCAGAGAAGGGAATTCAAAAGGCAAAAGAAAAAGACTGGAGTGACATGAGAGAACAGATAGAAAGAGGTCGAATGCAAGAAAAACTTCCCAGTTACCTCCCAGCCAGTCACATCAAATTTGGCAGGAAAACAACGGGGTTATCCCAATGGCTCTACCCATGAAGAGCACACTTCACCCATTCATTCTCTGTGTTCTGAGAGCCAGGTCAGTCCCTCTTTCTCTGTGTCACGCAAAGGTTTTGCAGTTTTCTGAATGTCACATACCTGCGCCAGGGCAGGGAGGTACACAATTTGGTCTCCAGCTTCAACACGAGCATGTGGGGAGGAGGTAGGAGAGTGTCCTTTATCATATTCAATAGGCTTCTGGTAGAACAGCAATCTTGTTTACTTGTTCTTGCTAATGAGAAATTATTAGCTGGCTTCCAGAGAGGAGGTACATGTGCAGTGCCTCAGCATCTGTCGTGCTGTCTGCGTCCCAGGGCTGTGTTTATTGAGAATCTAAAAGCCAGTACCAGAAGTACAGAATACATGTAAACTCCAGGCAATCTTTCTCCCCTAACCACCAAAATCAACCCGTGTGGTCTTCTCACTAACCAGACAGGCTGTGGGCAGCCGGCAGTGAGGACTGCCTGACTGACCATCCCAAGTCACAGTCCCATAAAGTCATATCTGAGTGTTCGTGACACTGCCACACCATGGAGTGACATGCATAAATCAATGATAGGCTGAGAGACAGGCAGAAAGGAAAAAGAAAATCAGGGCATGCTGCTGATTTTGCTCCCAGTTTTCCTCTGTGAAGCACGCGCACTGGAGCAGGTGCGAAGGGTGAGGTAGAAATCTGTGCTTTCCTCCGTACCCCTGCATCCTCACCCCCTCCCACAGGGTGAGCATATCACCTTGCAGAGCGTAGACTTTGTGTTAAAAAATGCAAATGTTTCATACAGCACAGCCCCTAAATGCAAGCCAACTCTTTCCTCTGGAGTTCCACCAAAGAAGCTGTGAACCATACTAACACTGGGGGGTGAAGGGGGGGTGGGAAATCTGCTTCACTTGGATTTACTGAGAGCTGTTACATTTTTATGTTATGGTTTGGGGACTTGGTGAGGGCGTTGTTTGATTCCATGAGAATGTTCCCCTCAGTGATGACTTTAGAACCCAATTCCTATAACGGATGAGTCTTCTTGTGCATTGATGAGAAACTAAAGCATGACCCAAGGTAACTTCCATAAGTAATATTTACAAACCCAGGACCAGTCCTGTAAAGTCCCTGTCTGTATCACAATTAAAGGAACATGTTGGGCTAGGCGCAGTGTCTCACACCTGTAATCCCAGCACTTTGGAAGGCTGAGGTGTGTGGATCACTTGAGCCTAGGAGTTTGAGAGCAGCCTGGGCAATGACGAAACCCTGTTTCTACCAAAAAAAAAAAAATTACAAAACATAGGTGGATATGGTGGTGTGCACCTGTAGTTCCAGCTACTTGGGAGGCTGAGGTGGGAGGCTCACCAGAGCCCAGAAGTTAAGGCTGCAGTAAACAGCGATTGCGCCACTGCACTTCAGTCTAGGCAACAGAGTGAGGCCCTGTCTCAAATACAGAAACAAAAAAAGGGTGGGGGAGACATGTTGCACACAAGCAAAAAAGTGATTTCAGAATTTCTCCAATTCTTTATTTGGATGTTTTTTCCTCTCTCCACCACTGCCTCACATAGGCAGTGGTTGAGATAAGGTCTTACCTCAAGTCACCCTGAAATGCTCAATCTACCCAAACACCTCTTTTTACCTGCCTCCTCTTTTCTTCTCTTTATTCACCACTGCAAAGATCTGAGGGACACAGATCCTCTTTGAATGGCAGAAAAAAGGAACAGATAGCAACAAGCCAAGCCAGAGTCTTTCTAGCAGGCAAGAAACGTGGGAAGGGTGAGGAATATTCTACCATTCAGATCATTTCTACCTTGTGACCCATTTGGGAGCTCTTGAAAATCACAAATTTTTTAGGCTCTGAGGACTTCAGCTATGATGGGATGTCAGGTGGTCAAGGTGTCTATCTGGTGCCTTTTCAGGCTACACTATAGAAGCAGCTAAGCTCCATATAGTCAGGTGGTTAAATCCAAGTTCTGTATTTTGTCAGTTGGAGCCACCGGAAGATATCCCGGTAGGTATCATTCAATCTCTGTCTTCTCTCTCCCTAGGCTTTCTAGTACATTTCACTCCTGCAAAATCCACCTCCTTGCAATGCCCCCCAAACACTCATGCTTTCCAGCTACCACTCCTTAGCCTGTGCTGTTCCCTCCACCCCACCCAGATGTAATTTCCCTCATCCACACATGTTCCATATCCTTCCAGTCTCCAACACTCCGTTCAAACGCCACATCCTTCATGAACGCATTCCTAAACTCCCAGTTCCTCCACTTACTCAAAGGCACTTACCCTGTCTAACCATAATTTGGAGACCCATGTTATTACAGTTCAATAAATATGGCTAAACCCCAACATAGATTAAGACAACTAATGGCCAGTTATTAAATGATAAAAATAAATACTAGGTAAAAAAATATATATATATGAATCTGTCAAAGACAACCAGGGAGTTTTCTGAAGCCATCACTATAACCATGCTTCTAAATCAGGGATTGCAAATATGTAGCATGTGTACATATTTGCATAACTTCTATATCCATGGTACGAATCAACCATGCTTTTCTCTCTCTCTCTGAACTCCAGCACAACTATGCCTCTAAAACAGGGATTGCAAATATGTAGGGTATATACTGTCCTGCATAGCTCCTACACTCATGGCAGACATTACCAATTGATCATGACTTCCTGCCTCCCCAGCCCCTGGCACAATCTCAGAAGCCCTCCAACACAGAGCTCTCGGTAGACACTACTAAGCAACATTGCTTTGCCAGCTCTCCTCCAGGCAGAATTGCTTACTTCTATTATTTTATATAACTTATTCCAGTCTTTCCTCATCCCTCCTGGCTCCCAGACTTGATGCTTATCCTGGCCTGAACCTTTGAATCTAGCACTGGGCATTGCTTTCCATATAACAAGCTCTGCTAGGCATTGACCACAGTTGGGCTTTTCACCTGCCCAAACTGCCTTGGATAAATTGGCCACTAAGTTCAACCCATGTATAGGACCCCTGCCCTTCCTTTGACACTGTTCCTAGCCCAAGTAAAGAAACTCCCATTATGCACCCATCCAAAAAGCAAGAAATAGACACTTAGGTTAGTATGGTCAAATACATACTGTATAAACGGCCTCTATCCCTTCTCAAGCCCATGGCAAACATTCCTGGTTGACTAAAGTCATCTCTTACATGAATCCAGAGTCATCCTCAGAAGTTTTCTTAGCATAAGACCCCAGACAACCACTAAAAACCAACCTCATTTGCATTTGAGATAAAATTTGCCAGTCATTCTACGTAAACCAATGGAAACTCTAGTTCCAAAATCATATAGCCCTGTAGAGTTAATTAGGTTGCAAAGAATCCTCTTGATCCCTGGGAGATTCTTAGAATAAACACAGAATCCAAATGAACCACAGCAAACAAGACTAGGACCCAGCAGAGACTGCTGCGTGATATATCAAGCACCCAACACTGTGGCAGCGTGGAAATGTGGTTCTGATTCAGAGGGTCCTGGGTACTGAGAACCTTCTCAGATTCACTTCCTGCTTTACACTGAGGAAATCTTACAAAAATAAAAATTACCATCTGTCACATTACATTACCACAAAGCTTGATGTAACATCATAATTTTTTAAAGCATATGTTTTAATATATGATGTTCTGTGATGCCACAAAAAGCTTGGTTTTCTCTTGAGTACCAATAAATTCTGACAGTGATGGTTTATCCCAAAACGTTGGCAGACTGAAACACAAAGACGGTTAGCCAAAGCCAGGTATTTAGCCACTACTGTAGAACTGCTTATGAGTCACCAGGGCACTAGCCTGTCCTTGTCCTTCAAAAGCTAAAACTCTATAGTCCTGTGCTGTCCAATATGGCGGCCACTATGGCCAGTGAGGATCTGAAAGGTGACTAGTCCAAAAATCTAGAAGAAACACAAGTACAGAATACACATCAGATTTGAAAGGTTTAGTACAAAAAATGTAAAATATCTCGTTAATAATTTTTTTGAGACAGAGTCTCACTCTGTCGCCCAGGCTGGAGTGCAGTGGTGCAATCTCAGCTCATTGCAACTTCCCAGGTTCAAGCAATTCGGCTACCTCAGCCTCCCAGAATTACAGGTACACGCCACCACGCCCGGCTAATTTTTTTGTGTACTTTTAGTAGAGGTGAGGTTTCACCATGTTGGCCAGGCTGATCTCAAACTCCTGACCTCAGGTGACCTGACCGCCTTGGCCTCCCAAAGTGCTGGGATTACAGGCATGAGCCACCATGCCCGGCCTTCAGTATTCCTTTATAGCAATGCAAGAATGGGCTAATACAAGGTGGAAGATGACACTAGAAGGGGGAATGAGCATATTTAAATCATGTAGGGCAGTAGTTAGGAAACTAGAACCAGTGGGCCATATTGCCTGGTTTTATAAATAAAGTTTTATTGGAACAGAGCCACACCCATTTGTTTATGCCTTGCGAACAGCTTCTTTCAAACAGCAGGGCTGAGGTGTAGCAACAGAGATGGTGTGGTCAAGAAGTTCAGGGATTGGCAGATGAATCCCCATAGTGTCAACTAAACCGAGTCCTAAATGTCTGGCATGGCGTCCCTCATCTTAAAGACAGAAAAGTGGGAGTTTAAAGGGATTTTTGGAGAGGATGGGTTCTTTTTTTCTTTTGAGACAGAGTCTCATTCTGTTGCCCAGGCTGAAGTGCAAGGGTTTGATCATGGCTCACTGTAACCTCAGCCTCCTGGGTTCAAGTGATTCTCCTGCCTCACCTTCCCGAGTACCTGGGATTACAGTCATGTACTGACATGCCCAGCTAATTTTTGTATTTTTAGTAGAGATGTGGCTTCACCATGTTGATCAGGCTGGTCTCGAACTCCTGACCTCAAGTGATCCATCTGCCTCGGCCTCCCAAAGTGCTGGGATTACAGGCATGAGCCACTGCGCCCAGCCCCTACTTTTGTCATGTTCTGTATGAGGGTGGACAGGGCAAATGCAGCCTGCTGCCTGTTTTTGTGTGGCCTGGGAGCTAAGCATGACTTTTACATTTTAAAATGGTTTTTTAAAATCCCCCAAAAAGAGTAGTATTTGATGACACAAAAATATGTGAAGGTTAAATTTCACGGTCCATAAATAAAGATTAATTGGAACATGACCCTGCTTAACTATTTATATATTATCCATGGCTGCTTTCGAATTCTAAGGGCAGAGATGAGTAGTTGCGAGAGAGACTTCATGGCCTGCAGAGCAGAACATAGTTAGGCTCTGGCCCTTTACAGAAAAAAGTTGCCACCCTCTGGGTAGAGCCTTATAAAGTAAAGTGGGGACCTGGGCATTTACTCGAAGTGAGAAGAGGAACCAGGAGGATTTTGTGCAGAGATGTGGCATGACCAGACACATGGCTTAAAGGGAGGACTGATAGTAGCAGGAAGGCATGCTTGACATGTGGACACTTCTGGGTCAGCCCATCCATCCGCAGTCTCCTTAAGGACAAAGTTCCTGTGTGATTACCCTCCAAGCCCTGGCAAACCCTTCTTCCTGAGAGGTCCTCAGTGAATGTTTGTTGAATGGCTGACTGAATGAATGGGAAGCTAGCTCCTGCCTTTATCCACCAGATGTCATGAGCTGGGACACATCGTGTGGGTTTCCTCAGGTCAGAAGCACTCTGCCTTTGTGCCCATGGGAACATTGCTCTTTCTTTCCACATAGATGCTTCCCAGGGTGCAGTTTCTGTCCTATATGCCCGCCACATGCATTGGCCTAGGAATTTCGTCTTATCCGTATTCAAGCCGGCTCTCTATTACCTGATACAAACGAGAGGCTGTTTCCTTTGCTACATCAGGCTTGGCCTGTGGCACACATACATACACTCACAAAAAATAAAGCAGCTCAGAATACAAGGAGTCAGGACTGACCCAGTGCAGCTGCCCCAGTGATGTTCTTACAGCAGTGCCAGGGACACGTCTCTGTCCTTTATCGTGCCAGCAGCCTTTCTGATTGCACAGGGCCCCTGCCACATGACCCTTAAGTATTTTTATAACATCACCCTGAACGAGCCCTCACTGTTCCGTCCTTTTCCCTTCTCCTGGCTCCTCAGAAACAGAGGCTTCCGTGTTCCTCCTGCCAGGATTCCACAGAGACTTCCCTGGCCCTTGGCTTTGAGCCTGGATCCCTTAGTGACCCCATGCTGTCCAACCCATGCTGGAGTGTGGCTCTTCAACTCAAACATCTCTCAGGTCTCTCACTGCACTCAGGCTGAAAATCAAAGTCCTCGTGAGGCTCCTGCAGCCACGGTTCTCAACTGGCTGTGACTGTACTCCCCAAAGGACGTTTGGCACTGTCTGGAGACATTTTGGTTGTCATCACTTGGGGACAGGAGGAGTGGTGCCACTCACATCTAGCAGGTGTAGCCATGATGCTGTTAAACATCTTTCAATGCACAGGAAAGCCCCACAACAAAGAATGGCCTGGCCCCAAAAGTCAATAGTGTTGAGGCTTGGAAACCCTGCCCCGTGGGGCCCCAGGAATGTTCCCCTTCTCACCCATACTTTTTCTGACCTCATTGCCTTTGACTGATCTTGTCTCTCACCCCACTCTAGCCACACTGGTTTCCCAGCTGGTTTCTGAATATGGCAGGTACGTGCTGCCTCAGGACATTTGCACCTGCCACTTCCTGTGCCTGGAAGACCCTTCCCCAGGTATTTGCATGGCCCTTCTGTCACCTTCTTTAAATCCCTTCTTAGAAGTCCCCTAATCACTAAGGCATCCTTCGCCACCCAGTTTGAAGTAGCGTCCTACCCAGAACTCTCTCTCCCCTTTCCTGCTTTGTTTTCTATTTTCTTTCTTTCTTTCTTTCGAGACAGTCTTGCTCTGTTGCCAGGTGCCAGGCTGGAGTGCAGTGACGCGATCTCGGCTCACTGCAATCTCTGCCTCCCAGGTTCAAGCAATTCTCCTGCCTCAGCCTCCGGAGGAGCTGTGACCATGGATGTGCACCACTACGCCCAGCTAATTTTTATATTTTAGTACAGACGGGATTTCACTATGTTGGCCAGGATGGTCTCGATCTCTTGACCTCATGATTCACCCGCCTCAGCCTCCCAAAGTGCTGGGATTACAGGCTTCTATTTTCTTTGCAGCATGCATCACCATCTCACATACTACCTATTTTACTTTTCATGTTATTGTTGCCTATCCCTGAGGTAGAACTATTTCCCTTTTGGTTTTCTACTTTTTTAATTCCCAGCACCTAGAACAATGGCTGATACACATTCATTCAGCCCCAATTTATTACAGCCATGTAGTAAATTGGGGCTGAATGAATGAATGTAGTCATATAGTGATTTGTTCAAAGAATGAGTAAGTGATTAATATAAAAAAAATTTTAAGATAGAAGAGTATTCTGATGACTTCTGCATAAAAATAAAGACAAAGCAGCCGGGCACAGTGGTTCAAGCCTGTAATCCTAGCACTCTGGGAGGCCGAGGCAGGTGGATCATGAGGTCAGGATATCAAGACCATCCTGGCTAACACAGTGAAACCTCATCTCTACTAAAAATATGAAAAAATTAGCCGGGCATGGTGGCATGTGCTTGTAAAGAGGCTGAGGCAGGAGAATTGCTTGAACGCAGGAGGAGGAGGCTGCGGTGAACTGTAGTGATCGCGCCACTGCACTCCAGCCTGGGTGACAGAGCAAGACTCTGTCTCAAAAAAATAAGATAAAAAAAAGACAAAGCATGTCTACCAATTACAGTGTGGGACAAATAATGAAACAACACAGATTTTAAATCCTAACAGTCAGACTGGATTACTGAATCTGTTCTTTCATTTACATTTAGACCTAATGAACTCAGTTTCCCAATCTTTTTACCCCAATGACCCATTTTTAAGTGACCCCAATGTTCTCAAAAGTTTGTACCTACTTACATTTCTAAAATCAGTATGTATATTCTCCTTTTTAAAATGAATTATAATAGCGGCGCTGCACACTGGATCTTCTGATTAGTGGTAACCAAGTAGTATTTCCTCAATGAGTTATAAGCCCCAAGAAAAAAAGTGAAGAAATGTAATTTCCAGTTAATTTTGGAGTTAATGCACACTACAGAAATCTAGAGTTTCAATTCAGGAGTTTGGAAAATTAAAATTGTCTTAGGATTCACATTTTTAATTGCAAGAAACCTGAGGGTCTGAATACTTCAGGCTGGGAATGGCCGATTTACTCCCCGCCTTTCATTTTACAGATGAGAAAAGCAAATCCAAGCTCTCTTATCTCCTAATGTCACAGAGTAACTGCCTTGAAGTCAGGTGGACTAGACTTCAGAGTCAGACCTGAGTTGTTCTTTCCTGTGTGTTTATCAGCCAGGCCTTCTCTGCATTACAGGTATTCCTTTGGTTTCAGGTGACAGAAATACCAGCTCAAACTGGCTTACCCACAAAAGATAAGTGACTTATGTAAATGCAAAGGCCTTGGGTAGATGGGCTCTGGGTTCAACCAGTGTCACCTGGAAGTTCAACCAATGTCATCAGGACTTAGTCTTTCCCCAGCTCTGAGTTCTGCTTCCTCCTGAGTCAGCTCCATTCTCATTCAGGTTCATGCTTCATGGTGATCAAATGGCTGCCAGACGCTCTGGATAAACATCCTTACAGCTCCTGTCCAGCAGAGAGAACATTGTGCTCCCATTGGCTCCAGGAAACATCCCAGGATTCTCACTAATTGGCTCCGCACATTCATCCCACAGCCCTTCTTTGGAGCTGGGGGTATGCTCTCCTCTGATTGGCCAGGCCTGTGTCACATGTCTATCCTTAGCTCTGCCCCCTTCTCCCTCCTCCTTTTCCCTCTCATCTGTGCATCCTTCCTTCCCAAATCAAATAAGCACACTCTTCTCTTTGCCTCATGCAGAAAACTTTTGCACTTTCCTGTAACCCTTTTTTCTCAACCACTTTAAGATTTCTAGGGTCTCACATTCTGCCCCAGTACATCTCAAACTTTGTATTTCTCCAAACAAAGACAGTTTTCATGCCTTTAAAAACTCCTGGTGCCACCTGTCAGAAAATTTTTTTTCTCCTTCCTACATTATTAAATTCCTGATCATTTTAACTAAACAGCAAAAAAAAGTATCTTTTTATATTTGCATAGGCAAATAATCAGAACAATTATATTTTGCCTAATGATTTAAAATGTTTTCATTATGTAGCCTAAACTTCAGAATATGAGAAAAGCTACAAAAGACATAGAAGAAAAACTCATACAATTAAAATTCTACTTTCTCAGAATGGCAAGGAATAAGGTATGCCTTTAGATACATAAACCCTTGGTTCTGCACCTCTGGAGACCCTGAAACATTGAGAGTAATCATGGCGACAGTGGTGATGATGATAGTAATAATGAAGTATCTAGTATTTATTGAGCACTTACTATATACCAAGAACTCTGAAGAGCTATTTAATACATTATTACATTTGTTGCCCTAATTTAATTGAAATTAAAAAGCATGATTAGTCCCATTTTACAGATGCAAAAGCTACAGCCGAGAGAAGTGAAGTGGCTTGCCCCAAATCCTAGAGCTAGTACATCATGGAGCTGAGACTCAAATCCCCTTCATTCAGACTTCAGACTGCAGGATTTGCACCCATGCTACCTCTATTTTACCTGCCTGATCCTGACAGTTTATCACATCCACTCTTTTCTAGATATTTCTATGAAACCATATCACTTTCCAGTTCTTGCAAAGACTGGCCCTGGGCCTGGGCCTTCGAAAAATTAATTGAGTTTCCAAGATCATTTTATACCTGCTCACTTCAGTTCACTGAGGAAAAAAAAAATCATACCCATGTGAAGCAATTGCATGGCCCCGACCTGCTTTCACTGCCTAAATGCCTGCTTCTGGCACAGAGATGTTCCTTTAAATGTGAATAAATACACGATTCTGCCTTATAAACACAGTAGATGCAATTCTCACTCTTTGCTCCTAATAGCAAGTCATCTGTGGAATATTGGAGAACAGGAAATTTTTGTAACTGTAGACACTTTGCATAACACATTCTTATTCCCTACTGACTCTAGGAAATTTTCTTATTCCTAGAGTCAGTAGGGAATAAGAATATGTCATGCAAAGCCCAAAACCAGAGAGCAAGCTTTCTTAACCTTGGCACTGAGATTGCTGGCCTCATAGTTCAGTACTGGGCATGGAGACGGGCTGTCCTGTTCATTGCAGGATCTATAACAGAATCCCTGCTTCTACCCACTGGATGCCAGTAACACTCCCACTCAGTCATGGCAACCAAAAATGTCTCTAGACATCATCAAATGTCCCCCCTGGGGACAAAATCACCCCTGATTGAGAACCAGAGCCAGAATTTCAAAATACCCAACTGAAAGAAAGAGAGAGAAGGAAGGAAAGAAGGAAGGAAGAAGAAAGAAAAAGAAAGAAAAGAAAAGAAAAGAAAGAGAAAGAAAGAAAGAAAGAAAGAAGAAAGAAAGAAAGAAAGAAAGAAAGAAAGAAAGAAAGAAAGAAAGAAAGAGAAAGAGAGAGAGAGGAAGGAAGGAGGAAAGAGAGAGACAGAAGAGAAAGAGAAAGAGAGAGAGAGGAAGGAAGGAGGAAAGAGAGAGACAGAAGAGAAAGAGAAAGAGAGAGAGAGAGAGGGAGCGAGGGAGGGAGGGAGGGAGGGAGGGAAGGAGGGAGGGAGGGAGAAACATTAGCACCTAGTGGCCCTGCAACTAGGAATGACACAGAGCCCAGCAATGCCCTGCCCCAAATTCCCAGCAGCACAGGAGGGTCCTCCCCTGCCTGCTGGAACCTCTGAGGGGCCACCCGGCAATTTCACCTAAACAGCTCCTCTTGCCCAGTGTGTTCTAGTTCACTTGGGTCCCAGAACTTCATGCTTTGATGCAGGATGCCCCTGAAAAACGATCCTGAATATCACAGACATTCTGGCTTTTCATCTTCAGAGTCCAAGAAACTGAAAATAACAAACAAATTTTCTTTAGCTTTCTAAAACCTATGTTCACGTTTTCTTCCTGGCTACCTGGTTGCTTGTATCGGGGCTTCTCAGCCTCGGCACTGTTGATATTTGGGGCTGAATCATTCTTTGTTGTGGGGCTGTATTTTGTATTACAGGATGTTTAGCAGGATCCCTCGTTTTCACTCCATTGATGCTACACCCCCTCACCTCTACCCCTGACCACAGTTGTCACAATCAAAAATGTCTTTAAATGTCCCCTGGGAGCAAAACTGTCCCTGGTTGAGGACCACGGGATTATACGGATTTCTCTTTCTCAACTATTCTGCTGGCTTTCCCAGCTATTCCATTCTTGACTTTACCCAGCCTCCAACGCAGGATCCCAGGAGCCATTTAATTTTTAAATCCTTAGTCAACCATTAATATATACATACTGTAACTATAGCTGTACTGTATTAATACATCCTTACATTTCCTTTTGGAAAAGAGGAAATGATTTTCTGTAGGTTGTCACAAAACAGCGGCTTGGAGGGCTATCAGGAAGCGAAGGCGGCTCCTTTCTGGAGAGTTCGGCCGTTGTCCCCAGCACCGGAGCGTGTGCTGCACTACTAACCTTTGCAGCTGCACAACGAAGATCCGTCATTTCAGAAAAATAGGGAAACGGCCTCGAATCCTTACTGCCCTCTAGAGAAATTCCAGCAGAAGAGCTCAATCTGTCGCAGTCAGCAGAAAAACAACGCTGCCAGAGGCAACTGTGCCTGGCAGTTGTAAAGCAAACAATTTATTTGCTGAATCTTTTGAAAGACGAGTCCAGCAGACCTTTCCTTTACAATCTCACACCTGAACAAGAAGCCGATGTGGCTGGCACGTTGACGCAATCATAATTTTGCCAATTCCAGGTCTACCGCCAAGGCGATGATTTTATGCTCACCGATGAATCAAATTCTGATATTCTACAAAGTAACTGTAGATCATGTTTTAAATGCAAATTCTCAAGTTTATACAAATGTCTTCGCTGGCCTTTGTTTACTGGCCTGCCAACGGTGATATAAACAAAGAGTTCTTTTTCCTGCATCTCAGAAAAACCAGGAGTGAAAAAGTATCCACTAATTCTTCGTGTTTCTATTAGGTTTCGGTGGGTGAGGAGTTTTGGACACATTTTGGAGTTTAGAGTGACTTTTTTTTTTTTTATCTTGGGGGGCGGTGGGGCATGGTGGCTCATGCCTGTATTCCCAGCACTTTGGGAGGCCAAGGCGGGAAGATCACTTGAGCTCAGGAGTTCAAGACCAGCCTGGGCAACATAGTGAAACCTCATCTCTACAAAAAACTTAAAAATTAGCCAGGCATGCTGGCCCATGGTTGTAGTCCTAGCTACTCAGGAGGCTGAGGCAGGAGGATCCCATGAGCTCAGGAGGTTGCAGTGAACTGTGATTACACCACTGCACTCCAGCCTGACAACAGTATAAGATCCTTTTGTTTTTTTTAATTTTTTTTTAACTTTGGTTATCGTTGCTTTGATAAAGACTTTCCTGTTACTTAATGGCCATCTATATTCTGAGGAGAACTTCATCACTGAGATTAAAGGGAGCTTTCCCTACCAAACTCCTGAAAAAGTTGTGCCAGGTCTAACTCATGTTTCCAGCACAGCTGAAATCAAAAGAAGTACGTTTGAAAAGTATATGCTTGAAGACATACACTAGATAGAAAATCTTGCAGGTTTAATCAGAACTTTCAAATCATTGTTTCCATGATGACAGGCAACAGCAAAAAATGCTGAATGTTTATGCCTAATGGGTTTGCCCTTTGCCAGACAAATCCTTTTAGCTATGGCAGGAAACATAATTTTTATGGGCTCTTGGAGAGAGGGCACACTGCCCTCTACTGGTGACATGTGCTCACAATTTTATGGGGTCCCTTCATCAGGTTTCAGGAGGCTGAGTAGAATGTTATTACCAAACGTGGACCATAATCCTGTAGATTGATGGGAGCAATGGTTATTTTTACTATTTCCATTTTTTCTACCCTCTTGACAAGGAAATAAGATATTTGGTCCTTTCCTTTGTTATCAATAGCTGTGAGAATAATTTTTCTAAGATGGAAATATGTCAGAGTAATACTTAGAATATTTGAACTCCATCAGGCACAAAATAATATGCACACACATACCACAGGTATAAAGCCTCAATGAAATAATGTTTTACTGTGGAATAAAAGACATTTCTCTCTGGATTTGAACTATCAATAAATAAGCCACTAATGTATCAGAAACTCTTTCCGATGCAAAATTAACAAAAATAAATAAATAACATGGGAGGGTGGGAAGACTTGTGGGTTTAAGGGATGCTTTAGCTAAAATCTACACAGATATTCTTTAAATGAATGAGACATTAAAAGAAATGTAGTATGAAATAAATTTTTCCCCAAGCCTTTTTGAAAGTCAAGATACTGGTTCATTTTGACCTCTTTCAAAATATATGAATTTATCATATGCCATTATTTTCATTTACCAAATGACAGATGCCTCCTAATTTTGCTAATTCCCCACAGCTAAGAGAGGGAAACAGGGGAGAATAAAAGCCACCATATTCACTGTCACAGCAAAGCTCCTGGAACTGTATCCAAACAGGAGCTGTTGATCTGTGGAAATGTAAATGTCATTTCTAAATATGGCATTGGGAAGCCAGAGAATCAGCATTTCTATGGATGAAACACCTTTTTGGGAAGTCGTATGTGCAAGCCAATGCTTCCCTGTGACACATGGGAGCGACAGGAATCTTCCCACCCAGCCCTGCATCTGGAGGGGCTCAGAAATGCCACGTGCGTGCACAGAACCCTTCTCCTTCTCCCCGACTTCCTTAACCTGCTCCTGCACCAGACTGTGAATCAAAGCAAATCAACTCCCGTGCCTCTCCCTCCTCATCTTAAAAAATAAGAAGTAGAATTTCATTCTGACGTGCATGAATTCCGTACGAGTTAGAGATGCACTCCACCTCGCAAATGAAACCTAAAGATAAAGCCATATGCTGAACCTCGCCAGCGAGTTTGTAATGAGGTGTGGGGTTGACTACGCAACCCTACACAACCATTAGCTACAAGGACCCAACCACTGGTCCTGGCTCTGACCACCATTTCAGGCTTGACCCCTGCTATTCTTTCCTCCCTCTACCATGCTGGAATGCTTTTAGGTTCTTGAATATGCCATCCTCTTTCCTACCTGAGTCCTTTGTGCTGTTCTCTTTGCATAAAATCTTCTATACACTTGCATTTTCTCTCCTCTTTTTCACCTCGTATTATGTTGCTTTCTAGCAGAAGCATTTGTGACATCCTTAATTATAAAAGGTCTCAAGGCCCCTTAGCTTTAGTCTGCTTCAGCCAGATTGAGTGTGCAACTCGTGCTCAGAAGGACGCCGGACTTCTTTCACGTTCAGCTATAGCCATTTCAAATCCTTACGACTTTTTTGAATGAGGGTTCATGCATTGTCATTTTTCACTGGGCCCCATGTCGCCAGTCTTGATCACAGACCTTTGCTTTCCTCATAAAACACATTCCTAATTGTTGATTTGTCCATTTATTGGCAGTTGGGAGTTGGTGGGGGCAGTGAGCTGGTCTATTTTCTCCATCAGGGCAGAAATTGTGTCTATCTTGTCTGTTGTCTAATCCAGAGCTATACAATAGAATTTTCTGTGATGATGGAAATGTTCTCTCTTTGCAGTCCAATAGGTTAGCCACTAGCCATTTGTGATTATTGAACACTTGAAATATACCAATGCAATGGAAGAAACGTTTTTTATTTTGTTTCATTTTAATTAATGGAAATTAAAAGTGAATTAGCCTCATCTGACTGGTGGCTACCATACTGGACAGGTCTCACCCTAAGGCCTAGCCCAGCAACTGGCAAATGCAGAGGATACTGTGAAACCTTTTTAAAGATGCTCCATGGCAGTAATATGGCACTTCAATATGCATCAGAATTTCAAAAACATAGGTATCTATGTTCTCACCCTTTAAGATTCTGATATACAAAATTTGCAAAAGGTCCAAGCATCTGATATACCTCAAAGATTGAGGAGCAATCTCAATTGCTCAATATGAGTATATTCTACAGAAGAAGTTTCCTTGCATCAATTATTCAAATCTTTTTCACGCTTCCAAGTTAAATAATAGTAATACAAAAATCATCCTTAGAAGAATATCAGTTACCTAAAATATGTTCCAGCCACAACTAATGGCTTATTTCAATTGATATCTAATCCTGTAAAATTCCAAATGGAGAAAATACATTTTGATCACCCCTTTGGGTTTATTGTCACGAACTCTGACCTATTACTTTGACTTTGAGAGGTCAAGAGTGATAGAAAACTCTTTTATC
This sequence comes from Sapajus apella, assembly GCF_009761245.1. Lineage (NCBI taxonomy): Eukaryota > Metazoa > Chordata > Mammalia > Primates > Cebidae > Sapajus > Sapajus apella. The sequence goes on from NW_022437032.1 coordinate 3,625,836, forward strand.
AACACTCAAAAGTATTGACTAAATGTATGAATAACACCTGGCATTAGGTAAATGGCAGGACTTTATTAAGGAGATGTATAGAGCTCAATTAGGACAATGAGAAAACAGGAATGTCTTTGTCCCTAAATACAGAGTGTATTTTTTAATGCATTTAGTGCATTTTTGATATAATCTTAATCTTTCTTCTCACAAACACACAGATGCACAAAAATGTAAAAGGCTGTTAATGTCCCAGCCCCCCTTGATGTACCTTTGTGTTTAACCATTATTGTAATTCAAACCTCTAACATGAGCGCTTCTTCCTCCACTGAGCTATCAAAGACACCTTCCTAATCAACATCACACACAGTAGCATAATAGATGGTACCAGAATGAACACAAGGATGAGCCATAATTCACTCTGGGGCTCTGCTGATGTCATAAACTGCACGGCCAGCTTTATGGAGAAAGGCTGAGCCCAGAAAGTGAATTCCGATCTCAGCTCACTCTGGGAGCCATCTGTTAAGGAAACAGATTTAAATGCCGACCTTTTCATCTCTGTCGTTTACAGAGATTTCAAACTTTTGCTGTAAAATTTAAACTTTTCAGCCATGAACAGATTAAAATTCCTTTCTGGAGGCACTTTTGGTTGTGTATTCCCTCTTTTAACTGACAAATAGATTAGTGGTCTTTCCACCCTGTGCTATCAATCTATTTAAAAAGAGAAAAATACACTCTGCTCTAGTAAATGTTATGGTTACGCACACCCATTCCCAATGCCCTAACCCACCTCCCACTCCAAAGCCTGAAAAGACCAGTGATTCCCTTCCCAACCTCCTTTGCAGCAAGTGCTGGCCACGTGGCCCAGTTCTGGTCAATGAGACATAAAGGAGCCACTTCTGAAAAAGAGTTTTCTCCTTTTTTCAGAGAAAGATGCATGTGAGGAAAGACCGTTTTTATCTGTCGTTCCTCCACTCTTAGGCCCACCCAGCACTTCCAACTTTTCATCCACAGGTGAAGGTGCATTATCCAAAGCCACAGCAGCCATCTTGACCCATGAAAAGACCTGAATAAAGACTAAATGTCCACTGCTGAGGCAGAAAGAATGGAAGGATAGAAAAGTCTGGGTGCTTGATGGCCTTGCTGAGCTGCTGCGTTAACCATCTCTAGTACTACCTACCTCCAAGCTTCTTATTAAGCAAATATTTTACATTGAGGTTCTTCAGAAGCCTGAGACAGGCATTTGGTGCAATTCATTTACAAGAGAGGTGACCCCAGGCAGCATCAGCAGGGAAATGGAAAGTGAGACAGGAACATGAAGGAAACCCATACAGAGTACGTTGATAAGGAAGTAACAACCCCTGTGGGCATCCAAGGCCCAGTCCTGCCCCACTGAGGGGCAAAAGGACTGGGATATGTACCCACGAGCTTATATCTGTCATTTGTTTGTTGTTATTGTTGTTGTTTTTGAGATGGAGTCTGGCTCTGCTGCCCAGGCTGGAGTACAGTGGTGCGGTCTTGGCTCACTGCAACGTCTACCTCCCAGGTTCAAGAGATTATCCTGCCTCAGCCTCCTGAGTAGTTGGGATTACACGCACACACATCATGCCCAGCTAATTTTTGTATTTTTAGTAGAGACAGGGTGTCACCATGTTGGTCAGGCTGGTCTTGAACTCCTGACTTCGTGATCTGCCTGCCTCTGCCTCCCAAAGTGCTGGGATTACAGGCATGAGCCATCATGCCCGGCCACATCTGTCATTTGTTTAGGGCCGCTCCTGAGGGTGCTAACTACCTAGAAGTTCCCACCCAACCCAACAAGCATGCTCAAAGACAGCCAAAGAAATCCACAAAGCAGACAACTCCGAGTGCTTTGAATAATAAGCCAGTGACCTGCAGGAGAACATGTGTGTGAGAGCTGGGTGATCAGAGGACATTGAAATTAGACAAGACTCCAACAGCTTATTTTAAAGTGACTATATGTCAACAGGCTGTTATTTGTAGCAGAAATTGTCCCTAACTGGCATTACTGTGGAATTGATCCTCTAAGTCATTCATACCCCTCACATTTTTCTACAGCTTCATGCCAGTGAAACAACACAAATGCTCATTCATTCAGCAAATTCTTATGGAGCATTGGCTATGCATCCAACATCAGCAATGCAGTGGTGAACCCAATGAATGTGGTCCTTGCCTGTGTATGGCTTACCCTCTAATGGGGAACATGGGCACACAAAATAAACTCTCTCACACATCAAGCAATAACACAAGACAAAGCAAAAGAAGGAGGCCAGGCATGGTGGTTCACCACTATAATCCCAGTACTTTGGGAGGCTGAGGTGGGTGGATCATCTGATTTTAAAAATTCAAGACCAACCTGCCCAATGTAGCTAAACCCGACCTCTACTCAAAATACAAAAATTAGCTGGGCATGGTGGTGCACACCTGAATCCCAGCTACTTGGGAGGCTAGGGCACGAGAATCACTAGGACCCAGGGGGCAGAGTTTGCAGTGAGCTGAGATCATGCTACTGCACTTCAGCCTGGATGACAGAAAGAGATTTGGAGAAGAGAAGGAGAAAGAGGAGGAGGAAGTAGGAGGAGGAGGAGGAGAAGGAGGGTGACTGATAACAAGGGAAGAGGAAGAGGAGGAAGGGGGGGAGGGGAGGAGGAGGATGAAGAGGAGGACGAGGAACAAGAAGAAGGAGGAAAGATTGCCACCAATTTAGAATGTGAAGTCTGGGAAGGGCCTGTGAGTCAGGGACTGGAAGGGTGAGTGGGAGACAGCCAGAGGTAAAAAAAGAAATATTACCACTAATCTTTGCAAAAATGGATAAGAAGCGCTGTGGGATAGGACATGATAAAGGCCCCAAAAAGAAGATCATTCAAATAACATCTTGTATGGAAAAAGAAAATAAAAACTGACCCTGCTCCAAACCTTATCACTAGGTTGGTTTGACTGAAAAGTAAGTTGAGTCATCATAGGAGCCATCATTTTCTCTAGAAACAAGTCAGGGCTAAGCTAAATGCTAAATTCTGATCTTTCCACTTCTCTAGACAAGAAGACAACTGTTTTGAGATTTTATTCTTTAAAAATAAAAATGACTATTTATAAAAACTTAATTTTCTTGTGGGAAAAAAAATCACCATTTCTCTACCACCACACATGGGCATTTCTATGCATTCACATATCAAGAAGGTCTGATTCTAGAGCTCAGTGTCTGGAAATACCAGGCTCATGAACGTGCCCAGTGCCCTTGGGTGAGGCCTCCTTCTCTTTGGCCCTCATCCTTCCAATACCTCTGACGGCTTTTATGCAACTCCACCAAAACCCCAAGGGACTACCATACACAATTTGAAAAACCCTAATATAAAATATTTTTTTAATTTCTTAATAGTAAGTCAAGACATATTTAAAGACATTGCTGATCATCTAAGTCAGGAGTCAGCAAACCATAGCCATCTGGCCAAATCCGCCCTACCACCTATTTTTTTTTTATTAAGTTTTATTGAAACGCAGACACATCCATTCATTTGCATGCTACCCTTGGCTTCCTTCATGTGGCAGAGTTGAGTAGTTGTGACAGGGACTTGCAGGGCTGCAAGCTTAACATAAAACTCTCTGACCCTTACCGAAAGAGTTAGCCGACCCCTCGCCTAAGTCACTGCAGAAAAGAAGCCTAAGACATGAATTCAGGCCAGGCACGGTGGCTCACACCTGTAATCCCAGCACTTTGGGAGGCCGAGGTGGGCAGATGACTTGAGGTCAGGAGTTCAAGACCAGCCTGGTCAACATGGTTTAACCCCATCTCTACCAAAAAAAAAAAAAAAAAGAAAGAAAATACAAAAACTGGCTGGGTGTGGTGACAGGTGCCTGTAATCCCAGCTATTCTGGAGGCTTAGACAGAAGAATTGCTTGAACCTTGGAAGCGGAGGTTGCAGTGAGCCAAGATCATGCCACTGCGCTCCAGCCTGGGCGACAGAGCCAGATTCCATCTCAAGAAAAAGACATGGATTCGAACCCCAACCCTGGCTTATAACCAAGCCACAGGGTTGTAATAAAAGCTTGAAATAGTAAGAAGAACAAAAAGAATCACAGCCTCTAGGAAGTGAAGGTAAGAAAGAGGTATGGCTTGGGGCAGAGAATTTCCTCAGAACACACTGAGTTGTCCTGCAGTTCACTTGTCTCACCACCCATCTGAGAGAGAGCACCAGGGGCCTCACCTGGCCTTCAGTGGGATCCATCCCTCCCTAGGCTCTTGGCAAGCTCTTCCCTCCCCGACTTACTGGCCTTCAGTGCTGTCTTTAACAGCATGGGCTTTGAGAGTCTTCCCTGAGCTTCGAACCCTGGGAAGTTTCCCTAATCTACACCCTCATACTGCTTTCTCTTTTCCTCCAACTCCACCTGTCACTCTGTGTTATTTTTGGTGATCACCTGCTTGATAGCTGTGCAAGATTATAAGCTCCATGTGGTCAGGGCTACGCCTGTCTGATTCGCTGCTGCACTATTCTTGATTCGAACACAGTTCCCAGCACACAGTAATACATAAATGTTCATTGAGTGTATTCCTTTGTATGAAGGTTTGGGGATGAAATAACGGAGAGGAATAATGTGATGTAAATTCAACAGGGAGAGCTACACATGGGCTGCCTTGGATATTCGTCCCTCACCCTATTCCCTTAAAGTGTGCATGAGAGACAGCCAGAAAGAAAGGATAGCTTGTGCAAAGGCCCTGAGGCAAGAAGGAGCATGAAGCATTGGAGGATTGAAAAATAGACCAGCATGGCTGAAGCAAGAACACCAAGGCAGAAGGCTACGGGAGAAAGTCAAGGCTGCATCGCACAGGACCCGGTATACCATTTTAAGCATTTTCAGTCTTATCCTTCTTCCGGGGAAGGTTTTAACTAGAGTAGTGGATGATTCGATTTGCACCACTAGCAGCAGAAGTTATGAATTTACAGGCAATACATAATGTCCATAACAGAATGCCTTCCATTGTGGTACATATTAGGGATGTGATCTTAATGAATGACCGTCCTTGCCCTAGGAATATTTTATATAAGGAAAACACAATTACAGTTTGATAAGGACTTCAATAGAGTTAAGCTTAGGGGGCCATAGACCAAGTACTTAAAAGGAACCTCTACATTTTGTTTACATGCATGAAAGGAGGGCGTCCCCACAAGAAACCTCTAGTATTTCTCCTTACCTGGGGGCAGGAGTCATTCATTCCAATGAAAGTATTCTGTAGACAAAATACATCATAATTATCAAGGCTCTGAAAACATTCGAGGTTGTACAAATAAACTCTTAATTTTTAAAAGCACAATGCTATTTCTAATATATACCCAGGGATGGCAAATTTTCTCTGTGAAGGGCAAGATAGTAAATATTTTTAGATGTCATGAACCAAACAGTGTCTATTGGAACAAATGAACTGCTGTTGCAGTGTGATGTTTTCTACAGACAGCCTGTGAGTGAATGGGCATAGCTATGTTCCAATAAAACTTTATTTACAGCAATGGGTGATGGGCCAAAGTTGGCTCCTGGGCTGTAGTTTGCTGACCTCTGATCTATTCTATATTATAATTATAACCAAATAAGGGTGTAATCTTTTGAACATAGACGAAAGGGAACAAAAGAATGGGAGCTCTCATTTTGTTTAGGGATTGGAATTATCAGTTGGGTGGCTCTCTGCTGTTTTTGTCTATTTATTTATTCTTCCGGGAATGCCACTCTGATTGGGTAAGAGGGCGTAGAGAACTACTTGTCCATCATCTTTAACCCATTGGGTCTAAGAAATGAACCCACCCTTAGATCCAAATTAGGGCACATACCCAAGACCTGACCTCCCAGGTCATTCATTCCCCAGTCTTGGCCATGGTAACCTGTTCATACAGCACCATGAGCACAGGCAGACCAATATGAAACTTACTTCCTTGTGTTGTTTTGATTTTAATATTAAGAGAGAGAGAGAACCTCATGCTGCTGAGTTTGCTGAAATCAAAGCGTAGGAGGCTAAAAGTTCCTCATGGCTGTTTTGCACCCCCAAGCATTGGTCCTGCTCAAGAATGATGCCCACACGTTGGGAAAAAGAACTAACAAATGAAGAAATGATGACTCTACTTGAGCATTGTTTGAGTCTCAGATCAAGTCATGTCTAAAACTCCCTCTCCTCCAGGAGTTTTCTGTGATGGGAGCCCGTATGTTTTTTCTCCATCTCAGCTTGTTCCAATTCAGTTTTTGTCACTTTCAACCAAAAATTCCAAATGAGGTCATTGTTGTGGGTTTTTCCCCTTATTTTAAAAAGTCTTTCAATATCTGTATAATATCACTTTAGCAACAAATAAAATTGAGAGAAGATGGATGAAAACGCAACATGTTTTATGTGTTCATTTCTGAAACAAAACGCATGTTCCATTGGGATGGGGGGCTCGTTTCTTTGTCATTGGAGTGACTGAGCCATTGCAGTTCTTAAATTTGACCAAACAAATCTAAGTACTCTCTCCAGAAATTGACTGGGAGCCTATTTTGAAGCAAATATATAGAGACAGGGCTATCGTGGAGATCACAAATGATGACAATCGAAAATAATTCAGAAAAGACCATCTGACTCTGCAAAAACACAGTGACATATGTAGGACAGCTGAGAGTCTCCAGGAGAGGATGAAAGCGACCGTGACCATCACATGGCCACAACCTCCCAGAAAAAAAGACTTCAGAAGGAAACACAAATTTGACAGTGTCCCTGCCGTGCTTAAACCTCAGCACTGATTCCCAGCCACCTTCTTGAGCCCAGACTCCCATTGTGAATACGAGTGTCACAGAAGACAAACTGGAGTGTGCAAGAAATAAAATCTTTTAAAATTCTTCTGTAACTCAATTTAAATTGTTTTTATGTCAAGCCCTCAGTCTATCTAATGGCAGAAAATTTAGTCACTTCCAGGTAAATGCCACCATTCTGAGTTAAACACACCACCAATTTAGGATTCTGCACACACACACACACACACACACACACACACACAGTCACATATTCCTTCCTTCCTTTTTGGTAAGCCACCGAGGACCAAGACATTTTGGAAAATAATCATGTTAGAAAGCAGAGTCTGGCCTGTCGGTATACTTTGCTCTCTAGAAGCATCTGGTAGCATTTTCTCATCTTGGGTGCTGTTGGTGTTTATCTCCCAGCATGTTCTGAGAAGCCTGTGTTACTCACTGTGTCTCTGGTTATCAAGACCAACATGTAGCTTCCACATCAGGTCCCAGTGAGGCATTCTACAGCCAACTGGCCAACCACATTCCAGCCAGGGAGCAGCAAATGGCCTCTCTATACAAAGAAGCCCCCAAACAGTTGCAAAGAACATTTCCACTCACATCACTTTGGCCAGAAATTGGCCACATAGTCACACCCAGACACACAAAAAAATGCTGGGATTTGTCATGTTATTCTCATGTGTTTAGATAACCTTTGTGGATCCAATTACTAAGAAGGGTTATATTAACAGAAAACTTGCACTTCCTATCCAGATATTTAATATGCACCTCAAAATTGTTCAAGGCATAAGTGTTACCAGAAAGGAGTCCCAATCCAGACCCCAAGAGAGGGTTCTTGAATCTCATGCAAGAAAGAATTCGAGGCGAATCCATACAGTAAAGTGAAAGCAAGTTTATTAAGAAGGTCAAGGAATAAAGAATGACTGCTTCAGGCCAGGCACGGTGACTCAAGCCTGTAATCCCAGCAATTTGGGAGGCCAAGGCAGGCGGATCACAAGGTCAAAAGATGGAGACCATGGTGAAACCCATCTCTACTTAAAATACAAAAATTAGCTGGGAGTGGTGGTGCGAACCCGTGGCCCCAGCTACTCGGGAGGCTGAGGCAGGAGAATTGCTTGAACCTGGGAAGTGGAGGTTGCAGTGAGCTGAGATCGCGCCACTGCACTTCAGCCTGGTGCCTGGCAACAGAGCGAGACTCTGCCTCAAAAAAAAAAAAAAAAAAAAAAAAAAAATGGCTACTTCACAGGCAAAGCAGCCCTGAGGGCTGCTGGATGCCCATTTTTATGATTATCTCTTGATGATATGCTAAACAAAGCGTGGATTATTCATGCCTCCCTTTTTTAGACCATATAGGGTAACTTCCTGATGTTGTCATAGCATTTGTAAACTGTCATGGTACTCGTGGCAGTGTAGCAGTAACGAGGACCAGAGGTCACTCTCATCGCCATCTTGGTTTTGGTGGGTTTGGGCCAGCTTCTTTGCTGCAAACTGTTTTATCCGCAAGGTCTTTATGACCTGCATCTTGTGCCAGCTTCCTATCTCATCCTGTGACTGAGAATGTCTAACCTTCTGGGAATGCAGCCCAGTAGGGCTCATGCTTATTTTACCTAACCCCTATTCAAGATGAAGACGCTCTGGTCTAAATGCCTCTGACATAAAGATAATCATACAGAAGTCATAAGTCAGAATACTGAAAGCAAAGAACAAAAGAACAAGGGCAGATGACAAAATTAAAAGAACAAAGGGAACACTTAAAATTTAAAAGTAAAGGTTTTACGATTCTCTACGGCCAAATGTTGAAACAGAAAGAAGAGAAAGAGTCGATACCTGGGGAGTGAGAGGGGTGGTTTCCAGCCAGCAGCAGAGAATTGAGGCCACCTCAACACGTGAACAAACTCTTCAGTCATTTTCTTGATCTTTAATGAAAATAAACTGAGTGTGAAGCAGAAAAGGTGAGAAAAACATGGCTTATAAATGGAAATACAGCAAACAAAGTGGAAAATTCACATTAAGCCCACAGACAAGTCTCTGAACAAAGGGAAACTCTTTAAGGTCAAAAAATAAAAACAAAGCTATCCCATAGAAAAATGTGACCAAAGGGAAAGGTGAGCTTTGGGAAGAAACTAACACGATGCCCCCACCTAAAGCGAACACAAGGATTGGTAAAACTTGGGTATTTGGTTTAGCAAAATAGAAAATCAAGTTTTATCCTGGAGTTTGATACCTTGCACATTCATCCTCTGGTTTTACACAGTTCTAATTCTCAGAAAGAGAGAAAAGAACCTGCCTGCCTTAAACAACACACAAATTAAGGTGAGACTTTGGCTCCATTTTTTATTATATATAGCTATCATCTGCTCTAGAATGAGCTGGATTTCTTCCACTGAGTTCATATCTCCTTCTGTCTTTTTAAAAATGCATTTTAAAGCTTCATATTTCTTTCTGGAAAATCTACCATAATGTAACAACAGATTTTAAAGCTTAAATGTATATTAATCATGATGCCAACAACCACAATCTAATATAGTCCTTACCTTTTACTGACAATGTGAATTTTAATTAAGTGTATAATGCATAATTAAGATCCGAAGTGCAGAATATATTTTTGGTCCTGTTTACTGTGTGTAAAAAACTCTAACACGGAATGAAGTTAGCCTCCCTGCTGCAAAAGACTCAAAATTTTACAAATTAAATGAATGGTGGCTACAATTGGGTTTTCAAGACATTTTGACGACTCATTCAAGATGGTTGACAGAAATTGGAAGCAAGCTTTCTGTTCATCTGTAGAGTACGGAGATGATTAAATAAATTATTGTACATCTATACTATAGAAAATAACAAAGTAGCATTATAGGAACAGATATGGAAAAATCTCCACGGTACATTATGTACCCCATTTATACAGCATGACTTCATTTAGCTAAAAGTGCATGTGTGTATTTGTGTGTATGCATACATATATGTGTATGTGTTTGAGTATAGGTATGCATTTTTGTAATGGCACATATATGTGCATTCCCAGACATACGCAAAAACATGAGAAAGGATATGAAATTACAGGCACAAAATTTGAACATTGATTAGCTCTGAAGCAAGGGCTGGCAAATTTTTACATAAAAGGATAGTAAATTTTTTCAATTTTGTGGACTAGTCCCTGGCATAACCATTCAACTCTGCCCTGATAGCCCAAAAGCAGCCAAAGGCAAAACTAAGTACTTGATCATGGCTGGGTTCCAGTAAAATCTATTTACATAAACAGGCGTGGATGTCAGGGGAAGATATTTGGTCTGTGGCCTATATTTGCCAGCCCCTCCTCTAGAGAAATGAATATTATTTGGGCAGTGAAGATTCAAGCAATGAGTCAACGAAGCAATGAAAAGGAAATTCTACTATTTATTCTATATTTTTTAATTAATTAAAAAACTACCATATATTAAAATTGATTGAAGTTTTTTTATTTGAAAATTCTTTATTTCAGGTTAAGATTATGATTACTTCATATTATTTAAGTTTAAATTTAATTAATTGTAGCCTATCATTCAAATGTATTTAAATATTAGAAAATAGCTTATGGCTTTGTTTATTTTCTTTTTTATTTGACTTTAAGTTCTGGGATACATGTGCAGAACGTGCAGGTTTGTTACATAGGTATGCATGTGCCGCAGTGGTTTGCTGCACCTATCAACCCATCATCTAGGTTTTAAGCCCCACATGCATTAGGTATTTGTCCTAATGCTCTCCCTCCCCTTGCCCCCCACCCCGTGACAGGCCCTGGTGTGTGATGTTCCCTTCCCTGTGTCCATGTGTTCTCATTGTTCAACTCCCACTAATGAGTGAAAACATGCAGTGGTTTGTTTTCTGTTCCCATGTTTAAAAGTTACAAAAAGAAGGAAAGAAACTACTTTGTGTCCTCTCTCATGCTTTATCCTGATAAAATGTGTGTATGTATGTATTTGTTTTAGAGACAGAGTCTTAAGTTGCCCAGGCTGGAGTGCAGTGGCTATTCACAGGTGCAATTATTGTGCCCTGCAGCCTCAAACTCCTGGGCTCACAGGATCCTCCCGCCTCAGCCTCCAGAGCAGCTGGGACTACAGGTACTCACTACCATGCCCAGCTCTAATGCATCCTCATTTTTCACAGATGAAGCAGTCTAGCAGATGGAATCAAGCAAGCAGATTCTGGGGCCCAGCTCTCTGGCTTTGGATCCAGGTCTGACTCTTCCTAACTTTTAGACCCTGAGCAACTCACTTAACTTCTATCAGTCTCAGGTTTCTCATCCATGAAATGTGAATTAAAATAACACTTTACTTGTAGTGGTGTAAGGAGATTTAAATGAGCTAATACATATACAACACGAAACCCAGACTCCCACACATAATGTGCTGCTATAACTGTTAGCTATTATCATTACACTGCCAAACTAAATACAATGTCTTTTATTTTTGTAAATAAAGGGGAAAAAGTATTTTTATAAAGTGCTTTTTTTGCTATAAGTGACTTCACTTACTCCGGACTGTAAGTTCTGAGTCATCATCATGTGGATGAAAGGCAGCTGCTGTGCCTGCCACCCATTCTCAGTTTCTTCCTTTTAATGGTAGGAGTCCTTGGATTGTAGCTGGGCACATGGCCATGGAGCTGGAGAATACATTTCTCGGCCCCCCTTTTAGCTAAATGTGGCCACGTGACTCATGTGGCTAGCTAAGAGAATATGAACAGAAATAAAGAGTAGAACTTAAAAACAAGCTGTGCACCCCTTTCTCATGCTGGAATACAAGGTGCTGGTTATAAAGCAGGCTCCACTGGGTCAAGGGCAACACTCCAGGGGATGGCAGAACCTTGAGAGAGAAGAAATCCAGGTCATGGTTGATGTCACGAAACAACCCGACCACCTGTCTCTCGTCTTTAGATGAGAGAAAATATACTTGGATTGAGACATGTTTAAAAATGAGGCTAATAGTTATAGAGCGAGCATAAGAATAAAACTGCATCCATTAGAGAAAACCTAGCCGATGGCACAAATTGACCCAAAATATAAAAATGGCTCAAACACAGCTGACATGTATTTCTTGCTGATATAACCATACTAAATGGTCCCAGATTGGTATGTCTGTGATAAGGGGAGGAAGGCCCTTGGCTCCATACTGTCATTCAGGGCCAGCATGATAAGTGCTGCCACCTTCAAGAAGTGGCTTCCGGCTTACTACGGTCATGTCCATGCAAGAGGAAGGTCTACAAAAGAACCCAGAGAGGAGATTTGCATGGGCCAGGCCGGGAAATGGCCGTCATTGCTCCTACTCACATTCTATTGGCTAGAACCATCATATGGACACACCTAACTGCAAGAGAGTTTAGGAAACCCAGAACAGCTATTGCACAGAGAGAAGTTATCCATCTCTGACACAATCACTGTGTAAGCCCCCCAGGGCAAAGATTTTTACCTTTTTTTTTTTCCACACTGTGTCCCCAGCATCTAGAACAGAGCTCTGCAAACTTTTTCTATAAAAACCCAGATAGTAAATATTTAGGCTTAGTGGGCCACACGTTCTCTGTTGCAACTCCTCAACCCTGCCATAGTAGCATGAAGGCAGCCATAGACAATATGTAAACAAATGAGCATGGCTGTGTTCCAATCAAATTGTATTTACATAAACAGATGGAGAGCCAGATTTGACCAGCAGAACCTTATTGGCTGATTTAGAACAGTGCCTGACACAATGGTTGGTGTCCAATAAACGCTGGCTAAATGGGTGATAGGGAATGAATAGTACAATTTCACAGGTTTGACCTAAGAAATAATAAATATTACATGAGAAAAATTAGCGAAGTGCCTAATGCATAGTAATTGCTCAATAAATACTATGTATTCATTATTTGGAGATGTGAAATAGAAATAAAGTATATTTCTCAAGGAGCAATCAATGTAGTAGGAAAGACAGGTATTTCTAGGAAAGCAATTAAAATAGTATTTACATGGAATAATAGAAGTATGTATGGTGCTCTGATATAGTATAGGGTAGCTAATTTTGGGGAGGAGAGAGTGGGCCTAGGAGAAAAATCACAGAGGAGATGAAGCCTGAAAAGGGGGTAAAAGAATTAGAAGGCATTCTAAGAAATGAAGACTTTTTTTTTTTACATTTCTGAGCCAGAAACTCATTAAAGGCAAGCTGATGGCAGACGCCAGAGTCTGTGTAGGAGATGTTCTGTCTGCCTGTAACAGTCTTCCCCTCCCACACTTCCAAACTTTCCTTCACACTCACCCTCGAAGTATCAGCTCAAATATCACCTCCTTGGGAAACTTCCTGACCATCTTTCCCTGCCCTGTGTCCCCCAGACCAGGTCAGCCTCCATTCCTGCATGCTTTCTAATGTCTGTTCCTTGTAAATTTATACTCAGCTGACTGTGTATGTGTATGTGTGTGTGTATGTGTGTGCGTGCGTGTGTGTGTGTGTGTGTGTGTGTGTGTGTGTGTGTGTGTACAATGTCTGCTTTCCATAAGGACAAACAGCTGGACTGAGTTGCTCACCACTTGGTAACTAACTGGCATAGAGAGCAGTCAATCATTATGTGTTGAATGAAAGAATAAATTTTGCATTGTGCTCTCTGATGGGGCCTTAAATGTGGATAATTGGAGCCTCTAATTGAGGTCAGATTGATGTACACTTCAGAAGCTAGATGAGCTGGTGATGACGTTGACATGAGTTGGTAAAATCTTAGAGGCTTAAGGAGCAGCAAAATGCAATGGCTAAAACAGTAGGCTCGTACTATAATATATATGCAACTTTTCTGCATATATATTAATAGTACAAGTCTACTGTTTTAGCCAATTATTCCCAAACTGGAAGTTCATTTTGTATAAATGCCAAGCCCTACAGCTGACCGTTGGGGCTACAGTCTTGGCCCTGCCATGTATTTATTCAACGTCATTGGGTGTTCACTCATGCCAACCCCTTCACCCGTCACCTGGGGATGGCAATAATAAAGGCTCTGGCTACACAGGCATAAGGGAACTCGCACAGAAGGGCTTGCACATGGTGAGTTCTCAGCAACTGTTAGCTACTCCTGTTATCATTTCCTCTCCTACCACTGGAGAGCTAAGGAAGAGAGTCATTCCCCATTCCCACAGAGGTGAGCCACGGGGCTAATGCAGGTGAGGGAGGCACAGGGTGAAAGAGATTGAGCTCCGAGTAATCATCATATTGCATTCTCTAGATATTACTATGACTTCATTTCCTTGAAAAGATTTGCAGACGTTCACACACCACAGCGGGGAAATAGAGCCACCCCGGATAAAATTAGGTCAATATTGATCAAGAAGCCAAAGGACATTCAGACACACTGTTATGTGCACCCAATAAGCTGTGATATAATTGACGTTTCGAAATTAAGACCACAGGCACAGAGATGAGAACATGACTCACAGGTATTTTATGTACATATACATTTGTTTATTGACTCCGTGTGTTATATATATACACACACAAACCACGCATTAGTCACTTGATAATTCAAGATTAGGTGCACATAAGCCAGCAGTATCACTTCTACTTAAATGAGTGTGTGTATGCCAGTGTTTTGTAACAAAAGCTTACACGAGTCAAATGTTTATGTTATAGGCTTTGGACTAAGTATTTTATACATACAAAGTCTGTTTAAAATAAAAACTTATAAGCTGATATGTAAAGAAATTGATGAGAGGTAAAGCAAAACACCCAAATAGCACAGCTAGAAGAGGCAGAGCTAGGACTCTAACACTTGGAAACAGTACAACAAAAAATCTAACATTAGGTATTGTTGGTGATATTACCAGCTAGTATATAGAATACACTGCAAATACCCAATGAATAGAAGAGTAAAAAAATTTTAAAGTTAAGTGTTCAGGTACTGGAAATAAAATGATACCAAAGAGTAAAATGTAGTTCCATTTGCTATGATGAACACAACCTTTGAGATGAATACTTGCCTACCAGGTTCAAGCCCAGATGACATGCATTATCTTGACTGAAAAAAAAAAAAAATACCTCCCGTTTTTTAGAAACTGTGAATTGCTGAACACAGCTTACAAAAATACCACAGAAAGAAAGTAGGTTCACTAAAAGGCTAAATTCTAATTAAAATAAATAGAAACACAAGTAACAGCAGAAGGCAAGAGAAAAAAATTGGGGAAAAATGAAAACTGTGAGTTTTAATCTTTTATCATCACATAGACACAAAGAAGTCATGATAAGTGAATGTTTCTTTTCCCTCCCTCTCTCTTTAGTTGATGATGCTCAAGAAAAAAAAAATGTCCTTTTACTAATTTGAAATAGTGGATCTTGGATAGTTCAAGAAAAATAACAAAACATTACTCTTAACAAAGCATAAATTTGCATTGATATTTTCTTCCAGTATTTTCTTGACATTGAAACTCAAAGATGGGTGATTTGGAGGTTCTTAAGGCTTTTGTTGGATGGAAACACTCAAAGCTCTCTCTGCTAGGGAAGAGAAGTCGGCAGCCCAGGAATGTCACATCACTGTCAGGGCCATGCCATGATCACCTGAGTGCTTGATGCTGGACTGGAACACCAGTAGCATCTGCATCTTTTTGCCTAAGGGATTTCTGTGGGCCCTGAAGACCAGTTTGCCACAGGCATGGTAGTACAGAAGTACCAGGAATTAATGGTCCTCTAGAAGCTACCTTCAACCAACAACTGACAATGTTGGTGTATAAATACCCCAACTCCCTCCCTCCTCAGAAGGAACAACTCAGGCATTTTTCTCCACTGGCTTCCAGAGTTTTCCAGGAGACATTAAGCTCCTTTCTTCCATGGTGGTACCTGTCTTGATGACTCAAATTTCCTTCCCTGGCTCACTTCCCCACCTCCTTCCTGGTATTTCCTGGTACAACCTCCCAAATAAACAACTTGTACTCAAATCTTTGTCTCAAGTTCTGCTTCTAGGGAGAACCCTAAATAACAAAGAATCTATCTAAGCATTGAAGGGGAAGAAACTCACAAGGACCTGGTTTCATTCAGCTCCCTGATGGGGCAGGGGAGGTCAGAGAGGGAGGATGTGGTGATACAAGGAGATCAGAAGGAGAAAGTAAAGTTTATTTCTCACCCCATATCCTTTTTCCCAAACTCTCTAATGGGAATAGTTTCCATAAAAAGAAGCTGGATGAATGGTGACTCTATAGTTTATATGTACATAGAAGACTCCACCAGGAATTGCATTTCCTCCTGAAAATTCTTCATTTAAGGCATTTATTCAACAAATATACATCTACAGAGAGGCAAAATAGTTAAGTGGGCAGGGCTATGGCTTTTGGAACCAGACTGGTATGTTGCTTCTGGGCCTGCGTCTCTGCCTCTCATCCTTTGAGCAAGCCAGTACTCTTTTAATAAGTCATCATTTTGTCTAAATAAACCAGAGTCCATTTCTGTTGCTTACACCCAAAAAAAGCTCTCTGATAAGATGTCCTCTTCTGTTACTAGACTGCAGTACCTCATAGGGCAGTGTCTCTGCCTTGATCACCTGTATGACCAAGAACTGGAATTTTTTTTAATTTATTTATATTTTTATTCTTTTTTGTTATTATCATACTTTAAGTTCTAGGGTACATGTGCAGAATGTGCAGGTTTGTCACATAGGTATACACGTGTCATGGTGGTTTGCTGCATCCATCACCCCGTCATCTACATTATTTCTCCTAATGCTGAATCTCCTAATTTCCCCTAACCCCCACCCCCTGCTATCCCTCCCCTATCCCCCCACCCCAAAACAGGTCTTGTGTGTGGTGTTCTCCTCAAGGACTGGATTTTAACCAAGGTTAGAGTATCAGAACTTTAGAGAATGCGTCTGTGTGTATCTGCGTGTGTGTGTGTGTGTGTGTGTGTGTGCACATGTGTTGAGGGAAAGAGAAAATGGAGTATAGTTTGAAACAAAAATTTCAAGTTTACTTCAAAGTTTCATAATACAACTTTATATTTGTAGAATAAAAGGTAATGTTTCATCACACAAAATACAGCAAAAAAGCTCTACAAAAGCTTCTTGGTTCTTGAGACTCCCAGGATGCCTACAGGGCAAACACAAGGCTGGGTAGAGGTTAAGAGCGCAGTATCTAGCATCAGATAGGTGCGGGTGTAAACCTAAGCTCATTGTTTACAAGCCAGTGTATGCCAAGAAATGTACTCCTTGGGTTCTAGCCTTTC
This sequence comes from Sapajus apella, assembly GCF_009761245.1. Lineage (NCBI taxonomy): Eukaryota > Metazoa > Chordata > Mammalia > Primates > Cebidae > Sapajus > Sapajus apella. The sequence continues at coordinate 3,642,776 of NW_022437032.1, forward strand.
TCACTGGCAAAAGTCAAATACTCATTGTTCCCATCTGACAGCGTTATCATGAGGATTAGAAGAGAAATGGCATACTTGCACTCAACAAGTGTGGATGGATAGTGACGAAGGTCATGATGGCACCAGTATGTCTGATCTGTGTGTGGCAAAGCCTTCAGGGAGCCTGTTTGCCTATAGGTCTGAAGAGGATCCTGGGAGATAATGCATCCTAAGGGAAGGGGCATCCAAACACACTTAGAATGGCCAGGTGCAGTGGCTCATACCTGTAATCCCAGAACTTTGGGAGGCCAAGGTGGCTGATTGCTTGAGGCCAGGAGTTCGAGACCAGTCTGGCCAACACAGCAAAGTCCATCCATCTTTACTAAAAATACAAAAATTAGCTGGTCATGGCAGCACGTACCTGTAATCCCAGCTACTCAGGAGGCTGAGGCACAAGAATCACTTGAACCTGGGAGGCAAAGGTTGCAATGAGCTGAGAACCCTCCATTGCACTCTAGCCTGGGCAACAGAGAGAGTACTTTATCTCGAAGAGAAAAAAAAAAAAAAGCATACAAAGAAACACACACACTGAGACTGCCCGTAGCTGCCTAAGAGAAAGGGAAATTCTGAATATAGCATGGGATGGGGCTCCTGGATGTGTCTCCTGGTCAACACCCCACTGCACTCTTGCCCCCAAGTGTAATGGACAACTGGGAAAATGCAAGTAAAAACTGAAGACACCATAGCCCCATGGACTCTCTAAGATCTGGGGTACCAGCAGACTGTCTGGGGGCCTCTCTATCAGAGGATAGTATCATGACAGCCCCTTACACATCCACAGGATACAATGTGCCTTGGCATCTTGAGGCCACAAGTTCTCAGTATCCCCTTCCAAAAGATGGGAAGGGCTGTGCTCTGTGTCTGCCCATCAGGTTCCATTGTGCCCTCTGAATGCTTTGCAGGTCAGTGATATTAGCCAGAGGGAGGCCCCTGACAGGAGCAGAATTTCATGTGAGCCCGTGTGGGAGAGCCTCAGGGCCCAGACCAGGGTGAGGCCAATGAAGAACTCAGTTTGGAGCAGAAGTTAAGGGGCCGCCAAGGAACACAGTAATCAAGAAATATATATGTAGAGAGAGAGAGAGTTTGTTTGTTTGTTTATTTGTTTGTTTGTTTTTTTGACACCAAGTCTCGCTCTGTCCCCCAGGCTGGGGTGCAGTGGCCTGATCTCGGCTCACTGCAACCTCCGCCTCCTGGTTCAAGCGATTCTCCTGCCTCAGCCCCCCGAGTAGCTGGGGTTACAGGCACAAGCCTTCACGCCCAGCTAATTTTTGTATTTTTAGTAGAGACAGGGTTTCACCATGTTGGCCAGGATGGTCTAGATCTCTTGACCTCATGATCTGCCTGCCTCGGCCTACAAAAGTGCTGGGATTACAGGTGTGAGCCACCACGCCCGGCCAAGATGAGTCATATTTTAATGCCATATTGTTAAAAAATTAAAATGGCCAAAAAACATGTCAAACAAAATGCCACACACACACACACACACACACACACACTCCCTCAACGCATATATACGTACATATGAGGCTATATATAAAGACAGGATCAGCCACAGCACATGCTGAGCCATATTAGAGCCTGATGCGTACGGAAACACCATTAACACTGATCCTCTCTTTATCCAAAATTTTAATATTTTCTTCATCATGGATTGTTTGCATTCATTTTTACTTTTTAATTAAATCACGGATACTGTAAAATAATTTCACCACTGAGTTTTTTGGTGCTCCACTCAATTCTGTACCCAAGGTGAGTGTCTCCCTTGCCTCACTCTGGAGAGTGTCCAGAAATATTAACTTGGGAAAGGAGATGGCCATTCACAGTGGAGGGCCGAGCAGATGCCACCAAGAGGCAGAAATCTGTCGGTTATTCCTGACACTGCGACCGGCCCATTGCACCGACCCAGACAGGTGAACCACCTCTGTGACGGAAACCATTTCAGAATGATGGGTATTTTGGAATAGAACTGATACGTTACTTTGCAAGTGAGATTTGCTTTTTGGTGTTCCAGGGTAGGGTTCCCTTTCCTGGCCTTTCCTGCCCACCCCACTCCACTTCCTCCTGCTGGGTGCACACGCAGGCACACGCGCGCACACACACAGGAAGTTTGTCAGCAGCTAATCTGAGCCCATCTACTTCTCTTTTGTCAGTAATGGCATATCTCTGTGTGGGGACACTGTGCTGCATACGAAATAGGGCCTGTCCGCCTCGCTGTGCGCACTCGCTCTTCGGGAGGCTGAGGCTGGTGCTGACAGACAAAGGCTAATTGGCAGGATCCAGCAGTCAGTTTCTGATGACACAGTAGAAATAATAAAAGACAGAGACGGGAACAAAGAAAGTTTAGAGGGAATAATAAAGGAAATATCTATACCATGAACATTTGCAGACGAGAAAGAGGGCAATTTGAAATTGGGGGGTGTGGGGGGAATGGGGTCTCCGTAAACAAGAAAGAATAAGAAACAAAGACGTCGGAATGCCTTCCTTGATAGATCGTGTTAAAATAGATCAATAAGCAGACAAATACATAAATGGACAGAAACACAGATGAGATAGATAATTTGGCATTTTATACTCAGAGTCTACCATTTGCTGGAATTCAGTGACAGACACACACTCGCATATACAAGTTAAATTTAGTAATACACAGGGAGTTCAAATTAGAAAGTCAAATAGTCCAGCAAATAATGGAACTTAAGGAAATGGCTACGATATCTGTTTATATCCCCATGTATGCCCTAGAGTGTTCAGGAATATTTTTATCTTCTCATTTGTTACTTAGCCCATTATTAAATTCTATATAATGAACGGGGAACAATATCTAGAAGGGAAAATGGGGAAAAAGTAAAAACAAATAACTGCATTCCTGGTAGAGGTCACACATCGTCTTTAGGGAAACTAAGCAGTTGATTGTGTTCTTACAGGAAAACTAATTTAGGATTTCTGTTTAATGTGATTAAAAATTCCTCTTTTAAAATGCATACATTTTACATTTTTGTCAGGCTCGGCTTCATTGTACTAAACTGTGTGTGTTTGCAGGGGGACAGCATGTGCTTCTTTAGCAGGAAAATGATCAATTTTTTGCTGCTTTTGTTTCAGAGAATTTTACTGTCCAAGGAAATGACCTAGTTTATGGTTTCTCTGCATTCAGGGCATGTTGTACTGCTGCGCACACAAAGACAAAAAGAAATAGCAACAATGGAAAACATCCTTTGGATTATTTTTTTCAGCCCAGTTTGATGTATGGAAAGTACTCCGGAGTTCTTACACCAAAATCTAACTTAGTTCAACATCTATTTTTGCCTGTCTACTGTGGACAGGCCATAGTTCAAACCCTAGAGGAAGTTATGAGATGAAGCAGAGATTGCAAGCTGGTGACCTGGGGGCCCAGCTGGCCTGCAGACGTGTTTTATTTTATATTGCAGCACAGACGCTCACATTGCAGCACTGTAGAGTGTATTGAATTTTATTTTTTATTTAGCTGCCATCATCTATGAATTAGGAGATTTGATTCAAAACTTCAGGTTTCCAGCTTCTTAAAATCCCATGACAATGTCAGGTCTTCATTCTCATATGACAATTGGCCTGAGTAGTGGCTGCCCTCCAAGACAGGGCGAGCTTGCTCTGGTTATCCCCAGTCCCCACCACTCCCTATTGTTCTCTTGCATAGAAGCTAAGTCTCACTCACCATTTATCATTATTCTTACACTATTGTTTTCCTTGGAGTAGATTTAAGAAAACTACATAATATTCCCTGTACCCATAAATCTATTAAAAGTGGAAAAATTAAAGGCAAACCAAGCAATCCGTGTGTTTTAAGAAAACATTTTCTCAATTTCAGCTTATTTGAATAATTGATCTAATAGATCCCTATAAAAATAACAGCTAATACTTATATAACTCTTACTACGTGTCAGGCAATTTTCTAAGCCTGTTATGTATTTAAATTCATTTTAGCCATACAACTGCTCTATGTGGTTGGTATTATTTTGATCCAATTTCACAGATGAGAAAACGGAGGCTCAAAGAGGTTAAGTGACTTGTTCTTGATCCATTGCTAGTGCGGTAGGACCCTGCAGGCACTGAAATATTTTCTGCTTGATATAAAGTGTGTATGACACAAGCATGTGATAAAAATAGCTAGCATGCATCACCTGCCTAGTATATTCCAGGCACTAGAACAGGCTCAGAAAACGTAAACCGGTAGAAAGTGAAACTTACGCTGGGTTGCAAAAAGGCTACAAATAAGAGGCTTCAAAACTTGGAAAGAGGAAACTATTTATGTCATGGGCTCAGAGGAAGCTCAGATGTTTTCATCCAGGAAGTGGAAGTTGAAATTGACCTTAAAGATTGAAATTGAGAAGGAATAAAATACACAGAGATGTAGCTTGGGATGCAACAGTCTTTAGCTAGAGAGAGTTGGAAAAATGTAAGATTGTAAGATTATAAATGGGAAAATATAGATCACATCCCAGGAAGAACGAGAACAAAGGACAAGTACATCTGGATCATGTTTCTTCATGTTTCTTGAAATGCCAGCAGCAATCATGCATTCTAGGGGAGCTAGGGATGGACAGATATTCGCCACTGCCCTGCAAGAGTTTATATTGTGGTAAAGAAGAATAAAATATTTGTATGCCTTTATGATTCAAGGGAGAAAGTAAAAAGTGGCCTAGCTAAGAGACCCTGTTATCCCACTGTCTGGTGAACACCTTCATTGTCCCTCAGGCCCTGCAACCCCAACTTGCAGAAATATGAACCCATCATCTTCCACCACATCGCCTCTTCCCAGTTCAATGAAGGGTGCCATTTTCATAAGACCATGACCTAGATAATTGGGTACTATTCTTCTCTTCTCCCCTTTCTCCATCCCCAAGATCCTAGTCAACAAGCCCTACCAATCCCACTTCTGAAAGCTCTCTGAAATATCACATTGAGCTCCGTGGCCCATGCTTGTGATCCCAGCTATTAAAGAGGCTGATAGGAAAGGATCACTTGAGCCCTGGAGTTCAAGACCAGCCTGGACAATATAGGGAGATCCCATCTCATTTTAAAAAATAAGAATAAAGTCTCTGAAATCCATCTCTTCTCTTCTTGCCTTCTGCCACCACCTTGGTCCAGGCTGTCATTTTTTCCCAACTAGGCTATTCCAACAGCCTTCTCACTAGAATGTCTCCCTTTCTACCATGTTGCCATTTTCCCTAAGCTTCCTATATGGATTTTAATTTACCTATGGCACATTGTTCCCTGCTAGAGTCCACTTGAATAGTCATATTATGAATGAGAGCAAAGTGACAAGTTATCAATGTAGAAATCTATTTAACATGAAGATAACAATGTGCGGCTAATTCTCTCTACAGTGAGTGTTATAATGGCTAAGAACATGAGTTCTTGAGGTCTAACAGGATGGCGTTCAAAGCCCAGCACAGCCCACATACTAATGGTATGTAACCTTGGGCAGATGAACCTCTCAGTCTCCCTTTTTGTAAAATGGGATTAATAATAATACCAAACTTACAGGTAGTTGTAAAGAGTGAAGTAAATCATCGTTATGCTTTGGGCGTGGCACGTAGTAAGTGCTCACGAACTGTATTGTCTTTCTCAGAACGGTTATTATTATCGGGTAGTAAAGAATGTTGATTGTTTAATAAACCAGGTTAGTGCATCACTGCTCCATGCCAGCATATAATCAAGAATTCCAGCATACCTGGAAGTCCTCAGGGCCTTGGAAACTGTGAAGCTAAACAGTGTGGTTTGCCTCAATTAAGAGCAGAGAAATGGTTTCTTCTCTGTGTTGTGATTTTAAGTAATATCAATGTTTCATAAAACTTATTAGTGTAGGTCTAGGTGAAACAAAAATAAGACAGCACACTGGGAAATTAATTTTAAACAAATTACATGTAAAATGCAAGGATTCATAATATTGTTTCTAAAGCAGCCTAATCTTAATATCATATATTTTGCTTTATGAAGCTCCCAGTTTTAGATTAATCATATTGTTTTTTATTTACTATTCCATATAATAATTGGCTTATTTGTGATATTAATATGCATGAATTTTTTTAGCTTGCTTCTTCAGGAAAGCATTCAGCCTGATGTTTATAATATGTTGATTTTAATATGCAATGGATGTGTTTATATGCAGATTAAATTGGATTGCATTTATACTAAACAAGAAAACCAAAATGTAGAGAGGTGCTGAGACCTGAGTAACTCTCATTAAAGTACAAGAACCCATGACACAATTTTCAGCTCATTGCCTCCTAATAGCATAGCAGTAGATCAAACCTTAGCCTGTCTCCCTCAATATGACGCTGTACATCTTTTTAGAAAGATGGAGAGGTATTTGACTCTAGATTGTTCCTATAACAGTGGTTCTCAGTAGGGAAGAGAAAGGGATTTGGGCTCCCAGCGGACATTAGGCAATGTCTGAAGATATTTTTGATGGTCATAACTAATGAGGGGGTGCGGGAGGATGTTAGCAACATGGAATTGGTTGTTAAACTCCCTACGATGCCCGGAACAGCCTTCAAACCAAAGAATTATCCGTCCCAAAGTGGCAGTAGTTCCGAGGCAGAAAAACTCTATCCTATATGAGGAAAGGTATTTTTTTTAAAGTAACTAAAAACCTTTAAACTGCAATAAGTTGGGGCTGCACGTTTTCAAATATTTTCTACAACTCAACCTTCACTAAATAAAAGTAAAAACAGGTGTTCACTGTTGGAAAGCAAATAATATCTATTCAATACATGTTTACTGAGGTTCCATTGTATGTCAGAGACTATCCTAGGCAAAGTCTTCAAGGGGTGACATCAGTGGATAGATAGATGATCAATAGATAGATGGATGGATGGATGGATAGACTGATAGACAGATAATAACTAGGCAGACATCACATAATGTAGTTGGTAAGTGCTATGGAGAAACAGAAAACAGGTTCAGGAGATGGGGATTTTCAGAAGCTCTTTCTGAAACTGTAACATTTGAGCAAGGCCTAATTTGAAATGGAAAAAGGACCCACGCACATACCTGGGAACAGTACACTCAGCAGAGAGAACAAATGCGCAGAGTGTGAAGTGGAAACATGCTTGGTGTGATCAAGGAGAAGCAAAGAGACCACCGTGAACAAGAGGGAGCGTGCAGGAAACAAGCTCAGGCAGGGAGAGGGGCTGGGTCACGCAGGGCAGGGCTCTGGCAGTGCTGGTAAGGACTTCAGATGTCCCGTTAAGTGTGACATCTTCATAGGTGTATATATTTACTGGGATTTGTCTAATTCCAAAAGTAATACATGCTTGTTGTTTTTCAAAATAGTAAATATTGCTGATATGATACTTGAAAACACACCAAACATCAATATTAACAATTTGTTGTATATCCCTCCAATTTTTCCATGCATATACTAAGACCACATATGTACTACTCATCCATTCATCCAGTCACTTATTACAAATAAATATGCGCATATATATATATGCATATATATATACACACACACAAACAAAAAGCATATACATATGCTTTTTGGCAACTTTCTTTCCTCCCAATTATTTCTTTAGCCCAAATGGTCTGGTTTTGACTGTCTTTTTTCAACTTTTCCAGCTACTGGCTTGGAGGGGAGGGGGATGGGGACATTTAAATGAGCGTTATTTAACTCTTTCTTTTCTTTCTCATATCTAGCAGAAAGGTAATCAAGAGAGAAGGAGTAGACAGGAAAATCAGACCAACTTATGACACAAATGTTGGAATGGGCAGAGCTCTATATTTTTAAAGAGCTTGTTTTATTTCCTTCACTAATGCTTTGTAATTTTTTTCTGTGGATATCTTACACATCTTTTGTTGTTCCCCCCCCAAGTGTAGGTTTGTTTTTTGGGGGGTAGGGTGGTTGTTTTTGATTTTGTTTATTGAGACAGGGTCTTGCTCCGTCATCCAGGCTGGAGTGCAGTGGCACAATCTTGCTCACTGCAACCTCCGCCTTCTGGGTTCAAATGACTCTTGTGCCTCAGTTTCCCAGGTAGCTGAGATTACAGGCACACACCACCATGCTACACCTTTCTAGAATATATCACTTCTCCATCTAAAACCTTCAAAGGCTCCCCATGGACTCTGGATAAAGGCCAAGCCATTCTCCGTTACAGACCCTCCCAACCACGCCTGCTAAAACTGCAGCCACTGGGTACCTGCAGACACTTTCCTTTCAATACCCTATTTCTTCTGTCAAGAACATCTTTTTTCTTTACTTTTCCTCAGAGACAGACTAATGCTTCAGTATCCCCTAAAATAACCCCTCTTGGAAAAACCTTCCATGGCCCTTTATTCAAGGTCTGTGGCAAGAATTGATCTTGAACTATTATTCTGCGTCATTTCAGTTCAGCTCAGTCACCTGCAGCTCTCTTACCTGCATTCCAAGGAACGTTTTCTCCCAAACAGAACCAAAGTCCCAAAGAAGCCACAGGACTAACCATGAGACCAAAAATTTGCATGCAGGGTTATAGACAGAGTTTTTGGCTCCCAAATAATAAGAGTCAGACTTAGACTCTAGGAAAGTGGGAGGAGGAAACAGACAAGTAACTCAAACTGAGGAGGAACTGGAGAACCTAGAATCCTGAAACTGCCAGAGAGAATTAATCACCAATGGGCTTTTGTCTGATGAACCACAGAGCAGAATAAAAGAGACCTTATATCAGCATGTCCCTGTGTACATATTGCAATCCAATGATCCTGGATGTCTGTAAACTCTGAACAGCATGGAGGACTTGGATGTCTCAAGTCAGAAAAGAGATGTCAAGAGAAATCTTTGGCTTTGAGCAAGACATAATAGAAGAAAAGTAGAAAGTTTCCTTCTGTGAGGTTTCCAACAAGAGGGAAATCTCCAAAGGACCCGTGACAATGCCCAGAGGAGAGAAAAGTCAGCCTAAACATCCCCCAGGTCCAGAGACTGTGTAGTCGTTCCACCAGCGTAGCTGTGAAGTGGAGACCTGGCTTCCCAGCCTCTCCTCCATCCCCTTTCTCTGAACACGGAGAGGTCAGAAACCCCTTTTAGCAAGCTTGTAGACTCGGAGTGAGGAAAGAAGGAAGGTGACTATTTACTGGATGTAGGCTTCCCTGGAGAGCAAATCTATGGGAAGGAGAAGATTTAATTTTAAGTCAAGTTCAGAGGTTGGCTTATTATATGGTGCAAAACATTCTAATTTCTGAACTAAGGCTGCGTTTAGTAGCTTAAAGTGACTGCAGAAATTTCTATTAAAATGAGTCATCAAAAAAGTCATCCAGGGGCAGGAAACAAACCTTCCCAGTTTAATAAAGTTTTAAGTGATAGTGGAAGACAAAATGAAATTGCTTTATGTTTACACCCCATTATTTCTACTTGTTTAATGTTCTATTCTATACAGAAAACTGCTACTTAACATAACGTCTCACATATGTTAAATTCTCAGTAAATGTCCCTGAAAGAATGAAAAAAATGCTGGAAAATTACCACTTAAAGATAAAAGAGTAAGAACAAGAGAAAAAATCCCATAGGTAATTGCTAGCACACTTTCTTTTAAAATAACGTTAAAATTATTCTGTTTATTTCTAGGGACTTTAAAATTCCTCTCTGGTACCCATTCCTGTGTATTAAATCAGTGAACAAATGAATTTGCCTACCCCCAGAGTCTCAGAAACTCAAGTTTTGAGCTGGTTAGCATACCAAAATATAAACCTCCAGAAAATAGGAGGCTTGAATATATAAATTCCCCCAAATGGCCAAACCATTTGTTAAAATGTTTACCCAAATGGTATCCAGACCCGCCACTGGGAGTTTCCTCTATCTCTTCTTTAGGATCTTGTCCATAGGAAATAGAGGGGGGAAGAAAGATACTTTAGGCAGAGAAAATAACTGTATGTGCTCAAAGATGTGGAAACAAGGAGATATTCAGGACCCCTTGGCTGGTTTGATTCAGCTGGAAGCTAGGCTATATGGGAAAGAAGAGGTATACATGGCGAAAGGTGGGGTCAAAATAATAGACGGAAGCTATTCCAAGCAGTTTGGAATCCATTCCACCAGGGAAGTGCCTTAGGATTAACATACTACCCTATGGGAAATGGGCATTTTCTCCTGGCATTTTCCCCATCTCCTCCTCACTTTTAATTAAGTGGTCAGATGTGCATCTGGTAACCCAAAGCAGAACACAAACTGTCCTCCAGTCTTTTCTTCTGGCTAATTTTTTACAAAATCCTGTGATTTATAAACGTGCTTCTGAAAAAGAAAAAGAGAATGAGACGGAGGCAGTTTGCAAACAAATCCAAAGCATACTAAACAAAATATGTAGGAAAAGGGATTTTTCTATGTATTAGTCTTATTTCACCCTTCTCTAAAGAAATACCCAAGACTGGGTAATTTATAAAAGAAAGAGGTTTCATCGACTCACAGTTCTGCATGGCTGGGGAGGCCACAGGAAACTTACGATCATGGCAGAAGGGAAAGCAGGCATGTCTTACATTGCGGCAGGCAAGGAGTAAAGTGAGAGCAGAGGAAAAACTTCTACTTTTAAAACCGTCAGATCTCATGAGACTCACTCACTATCATGAGAACAGCACGGGAGAACCATCCCCATAATCCAATCACCTCCCACAAGGTTCTTCCCTTGACGCATGGGGATTATAATTCAAGATGAGTTTTGGGTGGAAACACAGAGTCAAACCGTATCACACTAGAATTCAAGGAGAACCCGCCCAGGCTGGAGAAGAAGGCTTTAAGCAAAAGAAAGAAAGAAGGAGGTCTATGAGTACAGACAGGTAGGCAAGGTAGGAGACCTGGATTTCAATTCCCTCCTGGGACTCTAGAAAGACAAGAAGCACCAGAAAAGGAATGACCATAGAGCAAGTTGAGGCAGGTGGGGCCGTAAAAAACTTCCCCCAAATCCCTTCACCCCGGACATGGCAGAGAGGTGGCAGAAAGCTGCTCTGCTTGTAGGGCAAATGAGGCAATGAACATTCCTGCAGGAACCTATGTGGCCAAAGCCAGCAGACCAAGGGAGCCACCTCTTTTGCCTGGGCATAATGCAATCCCCCAAAAACATGGAACAATCCAGGAAAGGCTGGGGCTTATGGTTGCCAACAAATGAAGCTAATTCTGAATAACTCCAGCTGGAAGAGCATGTATCAAATGATTCCCTGTCACTCACAAAGCTCCCAGGAGCTCCAAGGAGCCAGATACGGAGGCTTTGCAGTCAGAATATTGCACAAAATCGAAGTGTAATCATGGTGCCATGACAAAGCCCCCATGAACAGAGCTGGGCACAGATGCAGGAGTTTCGACTGTATGTAGTGATGCCAACAGTGCTGGACACTGGTCACTGATGTCACAACGACTTCTGCCCCTGCCACCACCATTGCTACTAACAGTCACCAGAAAGCATTCTGTGCAATCCTTTCGTTCTCCTGTCTCAAGCTTTTAATGGCCATCTGGAACTTCCAGGGAGATCAGGAAAGCACATAACTGGGGTTTTCCGCTTAAGATGTGAGAGGCGAACTCAGCCTTACAGAGATGAGGTTTCCTCAGTCGTGGGAAGGCAGCTCAGATGCACTGATAAGTGTCCACCCAATGAAGGAATCTCCAGAAAGAACTGAGTTGAAGTTTTCTGTCAATCCAGAGCAATGGAAGCTCTAAGTCAACAATTAAGTAGAGATACAGAAAATCAAATCCGATTGCACAACTGAGTTTACAGACTAAAGTTTGTACTCACTTTTGTGTAAGTCAATGATCTACTGTTTTTGTGTTTGTTATAACCAAACTGCTTAGCACAGTGGTTCTTTAGAGAATGGTAAAGACTCTCTTGATTCCTGGCTCCATCACTTACTAATTGGGTGACTTCTTGTTATTTAGCACCCTCTGCAGTAATTCCCTGCAAAAAAAAAAAAAAAAAAAAAAAAAAAGAAGAAAGAAACCTGGGAGTAATGAGAGTAGCTACCTCATAGCATTATTTGGATGAATGAGCTCTATGGCAGATTCAATTAAGGGCTCTAATTCTTCTCCATCACTGTATCTGCACTCTTTCACATGTCTCTTTGCAGTTTCCCTCACTGAAGTGGTAGAACCTCAGCTAGGCACAATGGCTGATGCCTGTAATCTCTGCTCTTGGCCCAGAAGCCAAGATTGAAATACCGCTTAAGGCCAGAAGTTTGAGACCAGCCTGAGCAACATAGCAAGACCCCGTTTCCACACAAAAAAAATTTTAATTAGCCGGGCATGGTGGCATGCATCTGTAGTCTCAGCTATTTGGAAAGCTGAGGTGACAGGATTGTTTGAGCCCAGGAGTTCAAGGCTGCAGTGAGTTATGATGGTCCCACTGCATTCTAGCATGGGTGACAGAGCAAGACTCTGTCTCGAAAACAAGAAGGAGAAGAAAAAACAGAGCTGCTTATATCACCTTGTGTCTTATTTGGCCAACGGAGTGTAATGGAAGTGAGTGTGTGACGGTTCTGAGCCTAGGCTTCTAAGAAGCGTCCTGCTTGGCCTTCTGCCACTGTCCTGAGACCATGTCCAGACTGGCCTGCCAAAGGACAACAAGCCAGGTGGAGCTGAGTCGAGTCACCCCATCACCCAGCAGCCCCTGCCAACAGCCTGCTGAACCCCAGATATGTGAGCAACCCAGACAAGCTCAGCAGGGCCGCTTAGATGCGGCCTTGAGCAAAATCAAAAAATGCCCATGTTGTATGTCACTGAGCTTTTGTAGCTGTTATTGTATGCGGCAATAGCTAAATGTTACAGAACTGTATTAAAGTTTTTAAATACAAAGTAACCACATCATAAGAATCCTATAAATGCTAACAAGCATACAAAAAAGAAGGCATCATATAAAACACTAGCAGCTGTATAATTTGACATGGCAAGGGCTGACATTCCATAGAAAATTATCAATGAGATTTGTCACTCAAGGGCACTGTCCAGATAGATATTCTTAATATCAGGTAGAAAAGGTCGACTTTCTCCCTAAAACACAGATCTAAGTGAAGGTTAAAGAATTAAAACCTGGCAGACCCTGGCTGTCTAGATTTGATATCTAGTAGAAGCATATTTGTCCTTGCTGACTCAACACCTAAGTTACATGTGATAAAATAGACCACTGCAGCTCCAAATCCTATTTAAGCCCCAGATCAATGGTTTAACTTTTATGTCAGGACAAGTTGACACTGCTATGTGATGGAAATGTTGTTTGAAAAAATACATATTTTTAGTGGTAAAAACTGAGACAGCCACATCTGTTTTCACTGATTTAATGTCCAACCAACTTCTCAAAAGGTAAATTCTGGATGTGTGTGAATGTATCGTGGGGCATGTGTGTGATGTATCGTGGGGGATGTGTGTGATGTATCGTGGGGGATGTGTGTGATGTATCGTGGGGCATGTGTGTGATGTATCGTGGGGATGTCAGTTGTTTTTATTCTCTATTATTGCACGTTCCCTCTGGCCCCAGTTCTCTCTCTCTCTCTTACAATTTTAAGTTTTTAAAAAAATTCACTTTGGTAATCACAACATAGTTTTACTTTGCAAATCCACTGAGATGATCAAAAATCTGTTTCCTGTACTTTCACTGTAGGTGGTATATAACACATTCAAAAATTCAGTAAATAGAGCTCCATAGGCCTACTTTTTTCTCCTGACTCCTATGATTATCATAATTTGATTTTATAGTTTTCTGTCCTAAGCGACCAGCTAGGGAGTAATCTTTACTGAGTCATGAACTTTCCCATCATTAACTGTCTGCACCTATTTTCAACATATCAGAAGTGTCCAATAACTACATTTTATCTGCCTTGAATAAAGTCAAGTTGAAGCCCTGGGGAGCACACATATAATAAAGTTTCCTTTATGCTTTCACAAAATCCTTGTGGTTTCCAGCTCCAGCATTATCTGTGACTCCCTTTCCAGGAGCATAGAGATTGCATAACACGTATTCCATAGAGACCAGGACATATGTTTACAAGGAAAAAAAACTGAGTAATTTCCCACTGGTCCAAAGGGAATATTAAACGCTTCTGTCATTCTATAGTGTATTATTTATGGTCCCTTTTCTGTTGGGTTTTTTTTTTTCATTTGTGAGTTCAACTTCATGTCCTGATAGAAGGTGATAAAATGCTCAATATGTTAAAAAATTTTATCACTAAATCAGGAACAAAACTATAAATTTTGGCCTTTGAAATCAAAGTGACTGGTGAGGATCATTTTGCTTCTGAAATATTACAGTAGTGATCAATTTGCTGTAAAACTAAGCAGTTTAGCTCAGCAATCTATAGTTGGAAGGCAAGTTGTTCAAGAGGAAAGTTTATGCCCAGCCCAAGACATAAATTAAATTTCATGGGGAAAATATGCATTATTACATACTTATCTGTTTAACATATTATTGTTGGTCACATCAGTATAATAAATATTTTTAATCACATATTTTATCTCTCACACATATAGTGATGTAGTAATTTTATTCTTCCTGTATTGGTCCAAACATAATTCAATTAATCATAGAATAGAGGAGAGATTTTGGATCTTTAAAAAAGGAAGATTCTGATTTGCTGAGCAAATATACATGCCCTGTGAAATGGGGTTGGCTGGCAGTAGAAGAATAATTCAGATAATATTTCCTCAAAGGGTAAGCATCAACTGATCTAATTTATCCTTTTTCCCAAATATAAACTCCCCTTCTTACACAGCAGCTTTCCACTAGAAAGGCTTTGGCTTAACTTCTTTCCATTCATAAGGAGTAATTTCACTTTGAAGATTTTGCCTCAAAGTTTATGTTGGTTGTAAAAAATCAAACAAAGGAGTTACAAATTCAGGGCTTGTGCATATATAAGTAATCAGTCATAAGAGCTAACATTGATTGAATCTCAACACTTGTCAGGCTGATTTACATCATTCTGTGTAATTTCCACAGAAATCCTATGGGCTAGGAATGTTGCTATTTCTATGTCATAGATAAGGAAACTGGGCTTCAAGAAACTAGCTAAGCAATGACTGGAGGAAAGAAGGGAACCACACAGGAATCCATTGCTAAAAACCACCTCAACAGAGGATGGCAGCTTGAAGTAAGATGGTAGAAAGGTATCAATGGAGGTAAAGACCAGTGGATGAAATCCAGAAATATTTGAAAGATGAAATCAACAGGGCTAGATGGTTAGGGGGTTGGTGCCATTTCCAGAGAAATGCAATTTCAAATGTTTGCCAGCACATTCCATGCATTTATAAGAATGATATAAGACAGAAATACCAAAGCATTTTTCTACATGTTTTCTTCATCCCATCTATTTTGCATGTAAATGAGTATACAAAAGACTTTATTGCTCACCACACAGCATGCAGTATGAACATCATGTTTATTTCTATTCCTCTTGTGCCCTCAAGTCTCACGTCAGCAATGGATAGATGTTGCATGTTGTACAGTGAGTAATAAAGTCTTTTGTTTCTGATCCACAAGTCTCATGTCCGCTGCCAGCATCTAAAAAATTGTAGTGGGATGGGGCCAGGCGCGGTGGCTCATGCCTATAATCCCAGCACTTTGGGAGGCAGAAGTAAGCAGATCACTTGAGGCCAGGAGCTCGAGACCAGGCTGACCAATATGATGAAACCTCATCTCTACTAAAAATACAAAAAAAAAAAAAAATTAGCCAGGCATGGTAGTGGGCCCCTGTAGTCCCAGTTACTTGAGAAGAGGGGGAGGGGTTGAGGCAGGAGAATTGCTTGAACCCGGGAGGCTGAGGTAACAGTCAGCCAAAATCATGCCACTGCACACCAGTCTGGGAGACAGAAATAGATTCCATCTTTTAAAAAAAAATGTAGTGGGATAACTTATTAACTTGCAACCAAAATAAAAATCTAAGACCCTCCACACTTCTTGACAACAGCATTGTACATTGTCCAGTGGTCTTTTACATTAATTTATTTTTTAAATATTATTATTATTATTAAATTAACTAATACTTATTCCTCCTCTCCGAAGGATCTAAAACAGCCTATTAATTTATATTGGTCAAATTCTACCATTTTGGATTTCTACTTCTTTTCCTCATTTTTCAGCTGGTATAATTACACAGCAAATCAGTATTATCATAACCCAGAAATATGAATTGCCACATCCATTCATATGCAGGTCAGGCACGGTGGCTCACACCTGTAATCCCAGCTCTTTGGAAGGCTGAGGTGAGAGGATCATGTGCGGTCAGGAGTTCAAAACCAGCCTGGCCAATACGGTGAAACCCCGTCTCTACTAAAAATACAAACATTAGCGGGGTGTGGTGGCAGGCGCCTATAATCCGAGGTACTCTGGAGACTGAGGCAGGAGAATCGCTTGAACCCAGGAGGCAGAGGTTGCAGTGAGCCGAGATTACACTACATCACTCCAGCCTGGGTGACAGAGCAAGACTTGGTATCAAAAAAATAATAACAATAATTAAAATATTTACATTTGTAAATGTATTAACATTCTAAATAAACTGTTCCATATAAACAAAGTAGCATAAGCACTCCATTCATCAACAAATATTAACTGAGAACCTACTGTGTGCCTTTTGCTATACATGTGGTAGTGAGAAAGACAGATGCAATCCCTGCCCTCTGAGAGGGAAGCTTCTAAACAGGAACACAAGTAATTGAGCAAGCAATTACATCAAAAGAGATTATTATGTTAGATGCAAGCTGCCATCAAGGGGAGGGTCACCTGTGAGCTGATATTTGATGTCACTCATACATAAAAGTTGACCAGAAAAGGGTGGAGAGGGTTGTGGACTCACAGTCTGAAAATAGTTTATGCAAAGTACTATAGGTGGGCAACACCTTCATAAATTTATAAAGTATGAGTGGGAAGGGGAGAGATGAGGGGGACAATAGGCAAGAAATGGGCAATGCAAGTTTTTTGATCGTGTACAAGGATTCAGATTCAGATTTTACTCTGCAGGCAAAGAGAATGCAATACAGGATCTTACGCAAAGAAGTGCACTTTAGAAAACCAAAGATTTACATTTTAGAAAATAAAAACCACTGGCTCACACCTGTAATCCCAGCACTTAGGGAGGCCGAGGCGGGCGGATCATGAGGTCAGGAGATCAAGACCATCCTGGCCAACACGGTGAAACCCTGTCTCTGCTAAAATACAAAAAATTCTCCAGGCATGGTGGTGGGCACCTGTAATCCAAGCTACTCAGGAGGCTGAAGCAGGAGAATTGCTTGAACCCAGGAAGCAGAGGTTGCAGTGAGCCGAGGTCTTGTCACTGCACTCCAGTCTGGCGACAGACGGAGGCCCGTCTCAAAAAAAAAAAAGAAAAATCACACTGGCTGCTGAATTGAGAACCCATCAGAGGGAAAGACTGGCACAGATTCTCAAATACAACACTATTGATATTTTGGGCAGGATAATTCTTCCCTGAGCGGGAGGACCACCCAGTGCTTTGCAGGGTTTCATCAGCATTCCTGACCTGTACTCACAGATGGACGCCACCGGCATACTCTTGATTATGGAACAAAAAATATATCCTGGGAGAAAAACTGGCTCTCACTGAGAAGCACTGGAGGAAAGAAAACCAGGTTCGGAAGCCATAAATCAGGAGAGAGATAAAGGCAGACAACTGCAGAAATGGGGGAAACTGCAGCTGGGTGGGAGAAACATGGAGACACACCCTTGAAGTTTCTCCCTGGTCTGTTACACATCCCTGAGAAGGGTCTGCTGTGCCGGAATGACCCACCACTCAACTGTACAGAAATGAGTTTAACTACATAGTTCTGTCTCTATTCTAAGCAAAACCTACTATTGTCTGTCTCAACCCTGGTAAGTCGTATATATTCATACATATGTATGCATACGTTAAGTTTTTGCAAGCATAATTTAGACTTTTCAAAACAGTGACATGGTAACAAAGAAAATTTGAGACATGCATGCATTTTGAATATTGATTCCAGTTTCTCGCACACTACCCCTGACACTTTTCATGCTGCTTTGTTTTTATTCATTTGTTTTCTCTGCTTTTCCATGTCTTGCCCAACTTTAAAGAAATCTACAACTAACAGGCAATTAGGCCCGCCCGTTACCTATAGAATGCAAACACTCTCCCAGGCCAACCCACCCAAAAAATCTGCAGGTTACTCAATAAGGGATCTTACAGGCTCAGGAACAACTAAGGTAACAATATTTTCATAAAATTTATTTTGGTAATAACGGCTATTATATTTACAGGAGGTGAACTCTGTGCTAGGAACTTTGCAAATATTACCTCGTTTATTCAATCTTCACAAGTACTGTAACAGGTGCATTTATCCCCATTTTACGTCTGCAGAGCCTGAGACTCAGAGAGGTTAGTAAAGAAATCACTGATCAGTTACAAAGCTGGGAGAGAAAAGCAGGGGAGCGGGGCTGAGCAAACTGTTTCTGCAAAAGGCCAGATAGGAAATATTTTTGGCTTTGCAGGCCATTTGATCTCTGTCTCAGCTACTCCAATTCTGCAGCTGCAGCACAAAGACAACCATTGACAGTAGGTAAACAAATGGGCATGGCCCTCTTCCCATTAAACTTTATTTACGGATGCTGACATTTTAATTTCATATCATTTTCACATGTATATCATTCCTCTTTTGATTTTTTTTGACCATTTAAAACTATACACACTATTTCTAATTCACAGCCAGGCAGAAACAGGCAGCAAACCAAACTTGGCCCTCTGGCTGTAGTTTGCAAAGGAGAGTGGATAAGATCACAGACCCTAGCAGCCGACTCCCTGGGGTTGAATTCCTGCTCTCCCACATCATAAATTTGTAAACTTTGTGAGTTACTTAACCAACATCTCTGTGCTTCGGCATCTCAGGTTGGCTTCCCTACAAACAGACCCTGAGATAGGTTTTGAGGGCAACCAGTTGATTTGGGAGGTGATGCCAGGAAGCTCTGGTAGGGAGTATGGGAACAACACAAGGGAGGCAGGGAGGCCACAGCTGGTCATGTCAGTGAGCAGGTTCCTGCTGGGGGCAAGTGGAGACTTGTCAGGGTCCCCTGAAAGACTGCATGGGGCACATGCCAGTATCCCCTGCCTAGCAAAGAAGCTGGGGTACTGATCATCTGACTCTGATCTGTCACTGACTGAGGGATTCTCCTGGAGCATTAACGTGCCCCAAGCTTGTCCCTCACTCGTCTGTGGACAGCGCATTCCATGGAGCAGAGTCCCAGGGTCCTACAATACAAAGTCTTTGGTGTATCAGGAAGCTGTGAAGCTCAGGCATGGAGTGGGGAACAGAAGGCTCTATCAGCACTGTTTCCTCTCCCACAAAATAGGCACAATCACAACAGCTACCAGTTGGGCACAGTGGCTCATGCCTGTCATCCTACCACTTTGGGAGACTGAAGCAAGAGGATTGCTTGAGGCCAGGGGTTCAAGACCAGCCTGGGCAACATAGCAGGACGCCATCTCTCCAAAAAATTAAGAAGTTAGCCAGATATGGTGGCACGTGCCTGTAGTTTTAGCTTCTTGGGAGGCTGAGGCGGTAGGATCTCTTGAGCCCAGGAGATCCAGGCTGCAATGAGCTGTGATCATACCACTGCACTCCAACCTGAGAGACAGAGTAAGACCCTGTCTCAAAAAAGACAAATAAATAAAAAAACAATGGCTACCTCTGTGTGCGTGGAAAGATAGGATGAAAGAACATGTAAAATGCTTTACAGCTGGGATCAGGAGAGAAGGGCAAAACACTCACCCCGAGCACAGAATTTCATAAGATGCAAAAAAAAAAAACTTAACAATCAGGATAAATCATATTTTCATGTGATTTTTTTAAAATCAAAATGAGGGCTGGGTGCAGTGGCTCACGCCTGTAATCCCAGCACTTTGGGAGGCCAAGGAGGGCAGGCAGATCACTTCAGGTCAGGAGTTCAAGACCAGCCTAACTAACATGGTAAAACCCTGTCTCTACCCAAACTACAAAAATTAGCTGAGTATGGTGGTGGGCACCCGTAGTCCCAGCCACTGAGACAGGAGAACCGCTTGAACCCAGGAAGTGGAGGTTGCAGAGAGTCAAGATCGCACCACCATACTCTAGCCTCAGCAACAGAGCAAGACCTCATCTCAAAAAATAAAATAAAATAAAAATGAATACCAACAAATTCTTTATGAACAAAGATCAGAATGTTAAATAAAAACAGGATCAGTTACAGTGCTGTACAGACCCATCTTAGCACCTGAAGCAAAGGAGGAATGGTGCTCCCCACAAGGATATAAGCTTACGATGCTTTTCACAGTTAATTATTTTTAAGAATTAAGCTTTTTTAAACCATTATGTTGTACACCTTCATTATATACAGTAAAAATAAACAAACAGATAAATGAAGAAATAAAAATGTCATGGATGATTTGCTCCCCTTAATGCCAAAAAGAGTGACATAATAGACTCTATTTGGGATTTAAAAAAATTAAACTGAATGTGAGTTTTAATATACCTACTTTTCAGTTTTTCAGTATTGTTTTCAATTTCTTTAATGTTCTGGGAAAAAAATTAACCATTAAAAAATACATACAAGCATACAAAGAGAAGGATAAACATTTTGCCTTTGCCTCCAGTTCTTTGTTTTTTAAACATAATTTCAACTTTTATTTTAGATTCAGGGGTAGGTATACAGGTTTATGACTTGGGTATATTCCCTAATGCTAAGGTTTAGGGTCTGAACAATCCCACCCCTCAGATAGTAAGCATAGCATCCAACAGGTAGGTTTGGGTGATCTATTTTTGAGACAGGATCTTGCTCTGTTGTCCATGGTGAAATGTAGTGGTGTGATCCCAGCCCACTGCACCCTTGACCTTCCAGGTTCAAGCCATCCTTCCACCTCAGACTCCCAAGTAACTGAGACGACAGGTGTGCACCACCATACCCAGCCAATTTTTTTTTTTTAAGTAGAGGCAAGATCTTGCTACATTGCCCAGACTGGTCTCAAACTCCTGGGCTCAAGCAATCAGCCCACCTCAGCCTCCCAAAGTGCTCAGATTACAGGCGTGAGCCCAGCATCCATCTTCTAGTAGGTAGATTTTCAGCCCTTCCTCTCTCTCTCCTCTCCCACAGTAGCCGCCAGTGTGTAGTATTCCCGTCTTTATGTCCATGAGTACCCAATGCTTAGCTCCCACTTGTAAATGAGAACATGTGGTATTTGGTTTTCTGTCCTTGCATTCATTTGCTTAGCATATAATTTGCCTCCCGTTCTAAGAAGGCTCCTATCTGTACTTAAAATTTTGGTATTTTGTTCATGATGAATTTTTGTGTTCATTTTAGTTTTTTAATATTGCGTTAAAACACAATCTACCTTGATTCTTCAGGTTTTTGGTGTTACCCTTCCCCTACATTTTGTGCCTGGAATGAGCTCTCCACTGGTCCTGCCCAAGTCCTGGCCCTAGATGGTTCATGCATGACACAGCAATCAAGTGCTTAATAAATGGTAGATAGGGGGCCGGGCGCGGTGGCTCACGCCTGTAATCCCAGCACTTTGGGAGGCCGAGGCGGGTGGATCACAAGGTCAAGAGATCGAGACCATCC
>NW_022437032.1:3664441-3734260 GCF_009761245.1 Sapajus apella
AAATACAAAAAATCAGCTGGGCATGGTGGCACGTGCCTGTAATCCCAGCTACTCAGGAGGCTGAGGCAGGAGAATTGCCTGAACCCAGGAGGCGGAGGCTGCGGTGAGCCGAGATCGCGCCATTGCACTCCAGCCTGGGTAACGAGAGCGAAACTCCGTCTCAAAAAAATAAAAAGAAAAATAAATAAATGGTAGATAGCTCTGCTGCTCCTCTTCAAACCCAAATTGCCCAGCACTGCCTTGAGTCTTCCTTCACAACTCCCGCCCTGCTCCCTGGGTCCGTAGGGGTAACCACATATTCACATCTTAACAGTCAGCACAAGAAATTATGTCTCTTTTTCCATCATGGCATGTGGGGGGAAATGCAGTCTTTTATTGAATATTTTTGAGGCATATGTGTTGATAACTACTCACATATCCTATTATGTAGGGGGAAAAGTTAGCAAAGCCAAGGCAATTATGGCTGGATAATTTGAAGGGCCTACTTTTTCTTGACAGCGAATTAATTGATGTTATAATGGGTACGTCACCCTGCCATCCATCAACATTTATTGAGTTCTGACAATGTGCTATGTTCCATGTGAAACAGAGCACGTGCCTCCACACACCCCCCTCAAAATCTCAACTTACTCCTTACCGTGTGTGATCCATTGATGATATAATTTGTAAGGAATTTTTTTTAACGTAAAAGGGAAATAATATTGCTGGTATGCCCCGTTTTCTCTTAGCCTCTTACTGAGCTCTGACAATGTGTTAGGTTACATGTGCAACAGAACACACACACGCGCACACACACACACCCCGGAATCTCAACTTATTCCTTACCATTAATGATATGATTTGTAATGGATTTTTTAATGTAAAAGGGAAATAATATTGCCTGTATGCTCGTTTCCTCTTATCCCAGCCCATATTTATCTTCGCTCAATAGCTCTGATTGGCTTTGAGGGTGAGTTGTCAGCAACTTCTGAAATGGAATAAAAAGAATTCTGTTTGTGGGAAGAAGTGGATTTGTGTGAAAGATGCATTTTAATGACTCCTGTTTATTAATGACCCAAGCTTTCTAGAACCACATTCAAGAATTGAAGCTGTAATCGGCCCCACTGATCCAGTCTCGCAGCATTTCACTACATAAGCAGGGAAAAGAATCAGCGATCGCTGTCAAACCAACTAACCCCAGTGTGGTCTTTGGGCCTGTTAGCAGGAAAAGTAAATAAATAATAGTTTTGTTGAAAATGATCCTGGGGAAAAAAAAAAAATGCCTGTGAGTCAAAAGAAGAAAAATCACTGAGTAATTAAGAGAGAAGCTTCCTTTCCAATTGCCAGATAAAACATTAAAGAATTGCAGGAAGCAAAACCAAACCAAAAAACAGCTATTTAATTTTTAGAGTTGCTTTTAGAAATTACAATGAAAGGACTCTCTGGGGCGGATGTATGACTTTGTCCCCAATCACACAGTACCGTTTATTTATTTAGTTACTTCTTTGTAGATGCATATTTGCTGTTGGTAACACCCTCCAGTATCAGCTCAAGACCTACAGCAGTGAAATTTCATCCTTAACCCCACATTTCCTTCATTCCAGCAGCTCTGGTTACAACCTAATGTTATTTTAACAGTTTTTCTTTAATTTAGCAATATTTAATTTGCATTCACTCAAGTGACATACAATAGATCATGCTATTACCATGATTTATATCAGATGAACTGGCATAAATTCAACATTATAAATTATGCCTGTAAATGAAACTATTATTTTACAGGAATTACTGTAGCAGAAAGGCTAAGGCCCCTCCAGTCAACCTTAGTCAAACCCACTCTTTAGAGTTTTATATTTTATGCCCGCAATAAATGCTTTTGTGAAAGCTCATAACCCACAAAAAAAGTCATTTGAAGTACATTAATTACGATAATACTATCCAAAAAGCTGCAAGGGCCTATTTTTGTGACATCATTCTCTGATTTCTTGCTGCCTTAAATTATCCCTTTGATGGCTGCGGAGATTAACAGTCATACTTTTGTCATTAAATATAAGGCATTTTAAAGCTTAATCCACCTAAGTTCTAATTGATATTGCTTTCAGTTGGCAGATAGCGACCTGATTTATAATTCAAATATGCGGCCTTATATGCATCTCTTCAGTATAATGAAAAAGCAAAGTTCCTCTCATCTTTCTCAGCAATGTTAACATCAAGGAAAAGTCGCTTTCTTTTTTTCCTTTTATATCCGAAGCCTAATTGAAAACTGTTCATTGAATTTCAGCGTGATAGAAAAGTCTTTTTATCTCTCAATTTGTCCATTAGCGATTATAATTGAAGTATCTGCTACACAGCTGAATTGATATTGTTCTTGTTTAAATTCTGAATTTCTCTAAATCTTTCAGAAGACATCAAAAAAATATATGTCTATATATGTACGCGCACACACACGCATTTGTGGCTTAGACGGCGTCGGCTAACAATATCGCTTAAATGCAGGATTAGTCTAACTCTCCACATGGATAAAGCCACACAAAGGAGAAAGTCATCTAATTTTGCTGGAGAGCGTGTTGCATGATAATTTTACCAGCATGACCATAAGGTTTGCTAATTGCCACATCTGTTTAACAGCTGTCAGATGCTCCCCACATGCTGCCATCGATATTACAACAGAGTACATTACCGGAAGTTTTATTGTTTTCAACTGTTATTTATTTGTCATAGACATTACTGCAGCTAATGACATCTATGTATGTTATACCACTAATTATTGGGGGTTTTTTAAAAAATCTCTGTTTAATCCAGTTTTGCAGTTTGGATTGCACCTTTCTCTCCTGCCCCCACCTCTTAACCCCTGGCTTGTGTCCCTGCCATGACAACCCCCTCATGTAAATGACAATAATTATTTTTCATCTATAGTCATAAATATTTTAATAGATTTGTAGATTTTTTTTAAAAAAGACGTTTCCAAAACGTCTTCATTCCTTAATGACACTGATGAATTCTTCCACTAAATCTCTAAGATGAGCCCATGTTACTAATGATAAATGCACAAATACATCACTGTTTAGGCTGCCTTTATGGGGGCAGTTAGTCTTGCTGATTTTTTCTAATTACTTTTATATTTCACCTGGTTCCTCACTGCATTGCACTTCTTTAAGCATAACAAACTTTGACATCTATTAAGTAGAAAGCAGAGACTGACAAACTGCAGACTGAGTGAAATACACATGGCCTGATTCGAAATGAATTGATAGGTGTCACTGATCTCTATTATATATAGAATGTGTGGAATCCATATGATGTATTATTTATCCATAGTAGATGCCTTTTTGTTTCATTAATAAACCTGTAGAGCAGAGATATACAGTACTGAGGGTTAGTTGGAGGCAACACAAAACGACATGATATTTGCCTGCCATTGCTCAATTATATTCCTCATTTTTTTGCTGCATCTTTGCATGAATTATTAAGACCTGTGCTGTTTATTTAAGAATCTAATTTTAGTGCATGTGTCCAGCTGAATTCTGTTTTCTCTTCTGACGAAAGGAAAATGACGTGAGAATTTCCAATCTTAGCCTCAAATTTTAGATTTGCAACGCACAATGCAAGTTGTAAAGGTCACTCTGCTTTTGAACCACATAGCATAGACATTTGATGAGCCTAAAAATCCATTTTGGTTACGCATCACATCATGGCAACAAATTAAAGTGGAGCTGCTTGGTTAAGTCAAGCACAGTTTGCATGTGCTTACAGAGAAATAGATTAAAGGGGAAAAGATCCAATGTGAGTAATTCTACAGGAAATATCTTACCCAAAATGAAGGTAGTTGATTGGAAATAGCTTCTGGAAGTAACAGTGAGTGACCATCATTCATATCATGGTGTTCTAACGCTGCCTCTCTGAGTTATCATACTTGGACATCTCTCGTTTCTATGTCTAATAATGCATATTCATTTGTAATTAAATCACGCTGTAACCTGCACAGAATTCTTTGAAAAGGCTTATTGACATATTGGACAGAGACAATCTAGTATACAGAGTTTGCTGAGCTTTTCTAAACAGGGACTGAAGAATAATATTTTCTTAGGTATTAAAAGTGATTTAGGCAATACATAGACTATAGACATTTTGTTGGGGATTTTCTTTTCGGAGACAGGGCCTTGCTCTTTTACCTAGGCTGGCACAATCATAGCTCACTGCGGCCTCAAACTCCTGTGCTCAAGCATCCTCCTGCGTCAGCCTCCTGAGCGACCAGAACTACAAGTGCACACCACCATGCCTGGCTGGGATTTTTCTTTTATTTTTTTAGAAATGAGGTATCTCAGTATATTGCCCAGGCTGGTCTCAAACTCCTGACCTCACGTGATCCTCTCACCTCAGCCTCCCAAAGTGCTGGGACTACAGGAGCGAGCCACCTTACCTAGTTTGGGGATTTTCTTAGTTATCTTTGTTTCATTAAATAACACAAAAACAGGCCTATAACCAAGATTTTTTTTTTTTTTTTTTTGCTTGTTTACTCAAGATCTGGAAAGGGAAAGCTGATTAGCTTTTAATGTCCACATTTCTTTTAAAGAATACTTACTTCCATGGGGTCTGATAAGAAGTCTTGGGTGGCGTAAATCAGACCGTGTTTGGAAGCATACAGTCTTGCAACAGACAAATTTAAATTAACGAGGGAAATGGTGGAAAATGCAACATGATAAAATGAAAAAAGTTCATAGCACTTGTCTAAAACGCCTTTTTCAGAACCAGGCACACATACTTCTTCATATCTGGTGGGAGTATAAATGAATTCACACTTTTTGGAGGGCAATTTGGCAATAGCTTTCAAACTGTGTAATGTCAGCCCATTTGACTCCAATATTCTATTTATAGGAATAAATACACTATAGATATTCTTGCATATGAGTACAAAACTAAATGTTCAAAATCGATTTTACAAAGTTGCTTGTACAACAAAATAATAAAAAACTGAAAACACATCAACGTCTATCAATAGGAGAATATTTGAACAAATCATGCTTGATCCATTGTTTGTAATGGCAGAATACTGGAAACAATCTAAATGATCATTATTAGCAGAGTAGATAAATGAAGCATTCATATAGCAAAATGCCACAACCATTAAAAATAAAGATCCATGGATAACATGGAAACATACACTAGATGATAAAGAGAAAAAAAGTAGCTTACAGATCACTGCGTATGTTATGGTCAGTGACACTGGGGGTTAGGGGGTGTGTATGTGTTTAATGTTTAAAGCTTTATACATCCACTAGAAGGTAAATCCCCATGAGGGAAGGGATTTAGCCTGCCTGTTCACCAACATATTGCCAGTCCCTACATCAATGCCTGGCACATTAGAAGGACTCAAAAGCCATTTGTTGAATAAATAAATGACTGTACACTAGTGCAAGCCTAATTTAAAAGATATGGGAAGATGCACACCACAGTCATAGGAGAAAGGCAGAAGATTAAAAAGAGGCAGAGACTGGGGAGGTTTGTGCTGATCCTCTGCATGACTGGAAATTTTACTATGAGATTTTTCAAAAGGCTTTACATAAAACAAAATTAAAAGGCTTGCAAAATATAATAAAACC
The DNA here is from genome assembly GCF_009761245.1 of Sapajus apella. Taxonomy (NCBI): domain Eukaryota; kingdom Metazoa; phylum Chordata; class Mammalia; order Primates; family Cebidae; genus Sapajus; species Sapajus apella. The sequence goes on from NW_022437032.1 coordinate 3,670,021, forward strand.
ACAAAACGCAAAGCTCATAATGTGGCTTCCAATTGCAATTTTTTTGATATAGAATACAGTTCCTCCTATCTTGCCCTATTTTCCACTTCTCTCAGCTCCCACAAGAAAAAAAGAAATGGAGTGAGGATGACAGGTAGCAGTTAAGCAGGAAAAGATACTCTCCTAAAGCCAGCATTATTGCGCACTTGGGGGTTGACCTCAGCACTGGTGAATTCTGACCTTGTGAAATACTCAACAGGAAAAGACTCAAAGAAAGTCATCAAGAACAGCTCAATCAAGGTGTCCACGCAGTGTGATGCAGCAGTGAAGAGAAGGGGGGAATGGATGGACACATTAAAAATGAATAGGGAGGATATTAAAGGACTTCCGGTTAAAAATGGTGGCTTGAATTCACCCGTTCATCTTCTCTCCTTCTCCAAACCTCACTAAAATGACAGTAAAGGAATTAAAGAGGCATAAATTCACAAGGACAAAAAGAGTGGGGGAATAATGACAGGAGAGAAATGTCGGCCAAATTTTGAAAGATGGAAAGTGGATGTATGAGTGGCAAGTGGTTGAGGTTTCAGTGTCTTCCCATCCGCTGAGGACTGAGTGGTGAGAAGTCAGCATGAAGCCAGTTTAAGCCCCAGGACCCTGGAGAGCTTCAAGAACCTGAGTCCCCAGTTACTTGTGAAGTCAGGAATCAAGAACAGAAGTGAAATCAAAGAGATTCTAAGGAGTTCCTCCCTGACCTTCCTCCTACAGAAAAGAAACAATAGACCTGAGTTGAAAGGCTGGACTGGAGGACACTAGGCATAAGGCAGAGTCAGAATGAGAGGACTTTCTGATGCAAGCAGGGAAAATGAAAAGTACAACTGACAAAGAGAGTCAAACCCTCCTCTGTCTGCTCAGCTCCCAGTCCTGGTTACCTGGTTCATACTCACCTCCCTCTAAAGTGGGAAATCCACTGTTTCCTCAAAAAAAAAAAAAAAAAAAAGCCTGGGCTACCCAAAAGAAAAATAAAATTGGCTGGGTGCAGTGGCTCGTGCCTGTAATCCCAGCACTCTGGGAGGCCAAGGTGGGCGGGTCACCTGAGGTTGAGAGTTCAAGACCAGCCTGACCAACATAGTGAAACCTCATCTCTACTAAATATACAAAAATAGCCAGGCGTGGTAGCGCATGCCTGTAATCCCAGCTACACAGGAGGCTGAGGCAGGAGAATTGCTTGAACTCTGGAGGCAGAGGTTGTGGTAAGCGGTGAAACTCTGTCTCAAAAAAAAAAAAAATGAAAAATAAAATCTACAGACACTGACATATTGATTGGAGTCCCTCCATGAAGCAGGCAGGCAAGTCACCACCAAGGGCTCCCACAGAGAGGCCAACCAGTCCACAAGATCAACCCAGACATAAATCATCAAGTCTGCTTTTCAGTGCCTGATTTCGAAATTCAAATGGCATCCAAGCAACACCATGTACTTGTACATATGGATTTGAATATGTATATATACATATATATTTGAGACAGGGTCTCACTCTGTCACCCAGGCTGGAATGCAGTGGCACAATGACAGCTCACCATAACCTCTGCCCCCTGGATTCTAGCAATCATCCCACTTCAGCCTCCCGAGTGGCTGGGACTACAGGTGAGTGCCATCATAGCCACCTAATTTTTTTTTTTTAATTTTTGTAGAGAACTCCTGAGCTCAAGTAATCCGCCCACCTCAGCCTCCCAAAGTGGTGGGATTACAGATGTGAGCTACCACGCCCAGCCAACATCGCCATATTTTTTACCAAAACCTCTAACATTATATTCAGAGATGAAAACCAACAGGAAAAATCAACTTAGAAAGAAGCAAAGACCAAACAAAAAAATCAAAAATACTGAACATCTTCAGAGAGATGGAACATTCATGTATACAATGTCTACGAAGGAACATACAAAGGACAATAAATCGCTTTTTGAAAATTCAAGAGACAGGTTGGAAGATGATGGTGAGAACTCTTCCAGAAAGTGGAACAGAGAAAAAGGAGATGAATAATGGAAGTTAAAATATTAAAAGAAAAAGTAAAGAGATAACATCCAAATAATAGTTTTAGAAAATAACAAAAATTAAAAATAACAATGGAAAATAACAGAAATTTTCCAAGAAAATTTTCCCAAATCTAAGAAAACTAGCTTCAAGAATTCATCAGCGAGCTGGGTAAGCTCAGTAAGTGAGGAAAGCCCCATACTTATTTTGATCATCATGATATTTTAAATTTTAAAAACTTTCCAGAAAGTTAAATATTTTTAAAAGGTTTATAATAGCATCATCACGCATCACAACAGCTATGCTGGAAACTGGAAGACAAAAAAATATATTTCTTCAAAATACTAATGTAAAAAGTATTTCTTTTTAACCAAGAATTTTATAGCTGGTTAAAATTATTGCTCAGTTGTGGAATATAGAATAAATATACTTTCAAATTGGCAACATATCGAAAACTAAAACTCTCTAATCCCCTTGCTCTAGAAAAAGAGAAGCTTTTTAATTTTTTTTCTTTTTGCCTAGAGAAGGAGTCTGTGTCCGGCTGGAAGTGAAAGGACCATAGAGAAAAAGAGAGACAGTGGGTAGAAAGATAGAAAGACTGAATCCTGGTGTTACCGTTTTGAGCCCTGGACAGAGAAGTTAAAGTGTGGATACAGTATCTGCACTGAAGTCTCTGGTTCACTGTCAGTTGCACCCTCTGGTAGTGAAAGTGCTTCTCACATTCTGCCTCTTTCATGAATTTTCTTGAGCTGTGCCAAACAATATTAATATCCCTCCTTTCTGACCATCGGTTATTTTTGTTTATGATATTAATCTAAGGTCTCACTTCTTTGCAATGTGGATTTTAAGTTTCTCTCTTATGTATAAGCCTGTCCTTCCCAGTGGGTTGAAGCTACTCTGGGATCCGAGCATCAGGAGTTCTCCTGAATTCACCTCTCTCCCTCACACCCAATTCGCCACCATGTTGATTTATTTCTACCTCTTTGCTTTTCCCACTTTCCCTCACCTGAATTCCAACTGATTTTCTTGTTTTTAGTGTCTCTTCTCTAGAATCAATTCCCTACACAACTGCTGGCGAGATTATTCTAAAATACCAATATTGACAATGATCCTTTTCCCTACTTGAAACACTTTAGTCGTTCTTTCAAGACCGGCAGCATAAAATCCAACATCCTTAAAACTTTATGCAGGATTCAGCCCCAGACTATGCCCCATCTACATCCATTTGCAGCCACTTAGAGCTATTTCACTCGCTCATGACTGAAAATGCCCAGCCTAGCATCTTCCTTTTCCCACCTGTATGGTGTGGCTATGTTCCGCACACAAATCTCATCTTGAATTGTAGCTCCCACAATTCCCATGTTGTGGGAGGGGCCCAGTGGGAGGTAATTGAGTCATGGGGCAGGTCTTTCCCATGCTGTTCTCATGATAGTGAATAAGTCTCATGAGATCTGATGGGTTGGTTTGTTTGTTTGAAACAGAGTCTCACTCTGTCACCCAGGCTGGAGTACAGTGGCATGATCTCAGCTCACTGCAACCTCCACCTCCCAGGTTCAAGCGATTCTCCTGCCTCAGCCTCCTGAGTAGCTGGGATTACAGGCACATGCCACCACACCCGGGTAATTTTTTTGTATTTTTAGTAGAGATGGGGTTTCCCCATGTTGGTCAAGCTGGTCTTGAACTCCTGACCTCATGATCTGCCCACCTCAGCCTCCCAAAGTGCTGGGATTACCAGTGTGAGCCACCACACCTGGCTGAGATCTCATGTTTTTATAAGGGGAAGTTTCTCTGTACAAGTTCTCTCTTTGCTTGCCGCCATCCATGTAAGACATGATTTGCTCTTCCTTGCCTTCCACCATGATTGAGTCCTCCCCAGACATGTGGAATTGTGAGTCCATTAAACCTCTTTCCTATATAAATTACCCAGTCTTAGGTATGTCTTTATTAGCAGCATGAAAACTGACCAACGCACCACCTGTTGTGAACAGTCTGACAAACTCTCACTCATCCTTCTAGATCCAGCACAAGTAAGTTCTGTTTTGTGAAACATTTCCTAGAAGTCACCCCTTTTCCATGTATGTTACCTACTCCCTCCTTTACACCACCCGTCCTCTGTGATGGCACCTATTCTATGTCCTACAAGCTCTTGGTAATTATTGGCTTCCCATACTGGAGAATGAGTTCAGTTATGTGTTCCAAAATTGAGGTTGCATCTGTCCTTGGTAGATAATAAATGTTTGGTGAAGGATCAATGAATTCTCTCTTCTAGAACATAATTCTTAGCACTTTTATGGCAATAAACACTCAAGAGGTCTTTCACAAAATAAATGGAAGCTGGCCGGGTACGGTGGCTCACACCTATAATCCCAGCACTTTGGGAGGCTGAGGTGAGCGGATCACCTGAGGTCAGGAGTTCGAGACCGGCCTGACCAACATGGAGAAACCCTGTCTCTACTAAAAATACTAAAAATTAGCTGGGATGGCAATACATGCCTGTAATCCCAGCTACTCAGGAGGCTGAGGCAGGAGAATCACTTGAACCTGGGAGACGGAGGTTGTGGTGAGCTGAGATCGCACCATTGCACTCCAGCCTGGGCAACAATAACAAAATTCAAGAACAAAATCTCAAAAAAAAAAAAAATGAAATCTTTGCTACTTTCTGTAGCAGGTATCTGTTGGTTTTTTCTGCCCCACATCAATTACCGAATATTTCAGTGCTGGTACTAGAACGATTATTTTCTTGAAGGAACTACCTCTCCCTTGGTCTCAGCCAGTGCAATGCTGGAGCCACCTCACACAGCTCATGAAGAGCCCATTGATAGATTTTCCAGAACTTTCTAAGTCATTGATATTATGTGAAAAGTTTGAAATCATTGATATTATGTGAAGAGTTTGAATCAGTTTGAAACCATTGTGAGAGAATTTGCACAGGGAAATTGGCAAGTGCTAAGATGTTTTCTACCTTCATTCCCAGAGCCAGTTCTTCAAGGTTTACTAGCTCATTTACGACCCCAGCCTATGTGGTTTGATGGGAATAACTCCACCTACAGTCCATCCAAGGTAAGCACTTAGCTCAAGCCTGGCCAATCAGTGCAGTTCAAGCCTCCCAAGGCCACAATGGCTGGTTCATAGATGAGCATATTAATGAGCATATTATTTCTGCCCAACCAATGGAAATCTCTCCCAGGACTGTTGCTAAAACTACTGAAGAGAGATACTCCTTGCCCTGGAATGGCTATCTCTAAAGATGGCAAATAATCCCAGAACTGCTGGGGCTGTCAGGTGGACAAAACCCAGCAGAGAATGCAACCAATACAGAGAACAGAGATAAAGAAGAGAAGCAAGACCAAGCCTCGAATCATTGTAGGAGCCCTGGATTCAGCAATGACTTAGGCTGGTTCTCATTCCTAAACAGTTCAACTTCCTGAGTCAATAAAGGAACTTTTTTGCAGGGCTGAAGTCAGAAAAGTTTGCTTTTTTTGTCACTAGCAATTCAATATATCCTGCCTAATTTATAGCCTATCCCAGTTTATGTGTATATTCTTATAATGTGGAAAGTGTCTCTTCTGGTGGTTACCTTGCTTCAAGCAATGACCGTTCCCTTGAACTGCCCCCACCACCACCACCACGGACTGGGACCCTCCGCAGCTGTCTACACTCCATGATCAGCCCCTCCTGGCCACAGCTGAATCCCTTCCTGCCCAATGTTTCCAAGTTTCAAAGGGAGATACTGGAGTTAAGTTACACAGCTGAGAATTCTTAAGAGGAAAGGGCTACAATCCTCACGAAGTCCCTAGCTCCTTTGTGGCTGCATTGCTCAAGGCTGCTTCCTTCGTTTTATAAGAAACCTCAATAGGTACCTTATTTGGCTTAAGCTACTTAGATCTGCTTTCTGTTCTCTGCACTAAAAGAATCATAACTCAGCCTTTCTCAAAGGGTAGCACATGAGCCTATGGGATATGAGACAGTTTTAGGTAACACAGAGATGTTTTTCTTCTAATAATTGTGTATGTATTTTAATGCTTATTCAGAAAAATTTTACTAACACATCTAAAGGAATTCTGTGGATATCATTGCTCAGGATGAAGCTAAAACAGGTATTTTTTAATCTGTCCATTTCAAGAAAAACATTCAACAACAACAAAAAAATCAGTCAAGGGTTCTTGACTGCAGCAACAGAAACTAACTTTGGTTAACTTAGCAGAAACACAATTTATTAGCAGGAAATCAGGAAGTCCCCAAATTAAGGGAAAGTTTAGAGAACAAGGCTGGGAAAATGAACAGCAATGCAGGGGAGCCATGTCAGAGGAACCACTTCTAGGACGTTCTCATTAGGACATTAACTCCCAAGTACCAGGGCCACGGCTGCTCCTGGACTTCACCATCACTGGGCTTACAAGACTGTCCCCAGTGCCTTTGCACAAATACTTTCTAAATGAAGTACCTCTATGTCCCTCAAGGTGCAAGAGTAGATCGTGACGGGAGCCCAGACAAGATGCCATGCCTGCACTACAGTGGCTAGAGAGAGGCAGCCCTTACACTGGGTCTCAAACTCAGCTGCCCATTGGGATCCCCTGGTGTATGAGTCAGGGTTCTCTAGAAGGACAGAACACATAGGATAGATGTATATATGAAGGGGAGTTTATCAAGGAGTATTGACTCACATGATCACAAGGTCAGGTTCCACAACAGGCCATCTGCAAGCTGAGGAGGAAGAAAACCAGTCCGAGTCCCAAAGCTGAAGAACTTGGAGTCCGATGTTCAAGGCCGGAAGCATTCAGCATGGGAGAAAGACGTAGGCTGGGAAGCTAAGCTAGTCTAGTCTTTTCACGCTCGTCTCCTGCTTTTTTTCTGGCTGTGCTTGAAGCTGATTAGGCTGTGCCCACCCAGATTGAGGGTGGATCTACCTTTCCTAGTCCACTGACTCAAATGTTAATCTCCTTTGGCAACACCCTCATAAACACGCCCAGGAACAACACTTTGCAGCCTTCAAGCCAATCAAGTTGACACTCAGTATTAACCATCACACCTGGGGAGCTTTAAAACCCTCTACTATCTCGTCCTACCCTAGAAATGCAGATTGTATAGGCCTGGAGCATCAGGGGCTGTTAAAGCCCCCCAGGCATTCTATTATGCAGCAAAGGTTGAGAACCACAGGGCTAGACCCTCTGGCTTCCACCATAGACAATTTTACTCATCAAAGAGAACTTGGCCTTATCTGAACTTTTTTTCCTGCATCCCCCAATTGATTTCTTTGCTCTCTTCCTTCTGTGTCTAGTGCTAATGCTGTTTTCAGCTCTTTTCAATTATGTGATTTCCTTATCTTTATACTATTGAGAATACCTTACAAGATTTCTTCAACAGCAACTACATTTATCTGCCTGTCATTTTGTTTTCATTATCCATGATAGCAATCTCTTGCATGGCTTATGAGAACATATCGAGTGATTGGTTTTAAACAAACAAACAAAAATCCACCAAGTCAACATTTGTCGCAAGGTATAGAGGGTCCTTGTCGCTTTAGTGGCTCGCACATGATCTGCATCCAGTTCGGGTGTTCAGCCCACAGAGACTTTTCTCCTGAGTCTGTGCATGTTTGTTCTTATCTACTGTTCCCTCCTTATCACAGATAATGGTGTGCTGTTTCCTGGAGTGTGATGCAGTGGCCCAAGTTTCACTCTAATGAAAGCAATAATTCTGAAAGCTTGCTGAAGGAATAAAGATGCATAGTAATTGTCAAAAGTTCTTCATCTTGAACATGAATAGGCATTTGCTCATCGTGGTTGACAGCTGATGGCTTTTAGTTGTAGAATGCCTGTAAAAATAACAAGAATTTTAACAACCTATCTTCTGCCTTGCTTTTGGATGAGCTTATCAACAATGGAGACTTGGATCCATGGAACTTACAAGGGAATCAAATGCAACATTTTTTTATTGTTGTGATAAGTACACATGACATGAGATCTACCCATTTAACAAATTATTAAATGTCTTCTGTCTTAGAGGATGGTCAGAGAAGCCTCTCTAAGGAAACTATATTTGAACAAAGAAACTCTGGCAAGAGTGTTCTAGGCAGAGGGAAGAGCAAGTGCAAAGGCCCTGAGGCAGTAGCGTGCTGAGTATATTTGAGTACCACCAAGGAGGAAGTCACTGTGGCTGGGGCAAAAGGATGGCAGGGAAAGACAGTTGATGAGAAAGATGGAGATGTGACAGGAGCCAGATCGAGTCAGATCAAGTCATTTACTTAGCGATGAGAAGCCCTTGGAGGAAGTGGCATCATCTGGCGTAGGTTTTGACACAATCCCTCTGGCTGCTAAGTAGAGTGGAGACTGTCTGGGGGAAGGAAGAAGAAGGGAGACCAGTGAGGCGGCGATGGTGATGTTTTAGCCAAGAAACGATGCCACCTGTGTGGGGGTGATGGAAGGCAGCCAGATTCTGGATATATTTAGAGGGTGGAGCTGACCAAATTTGTGGAAGGACTGGATGAGGAGGTGAGGGAAACAGGAGAGTCAATGATGATTGCATCATGTCATCCTTAGGGACCGGGTGCATGCAGGTGCAGGCAGGCTGCTGGGTGCTCACAGTAGCCTCCTCACTTTCCTCCCCAAATGTATACCGAATGGAGAGGATGCCAATCCCTAGGAGAGCAGAGCCAGAGGTGGAGGGGCTACTGGATCCCTGAGTGACAGTGTGAAGTCGAGCATAGCAGGAGCTGTGCTGAGATGTGAGGTGTGCCTCACAGATGCACTTGCTGTGTGCACAGGCATGGACAGCATCCTACAAAGACCATGAAGCCTCGAAAATGTCCTCATTGGGGTCACAATGAGACCAACCATGGGCCTCAGGAAGGGCCAAGGCAGAGAACCACAGGGAGGAATGGGTTTCTGGTAGTCACAGTGACAATAGAAATCAAGACACAGCCATTCCGTGCTGTTGCTTTGCAGGACTCGAGGGCTGCCTCTCAGAAAGTTTGACCCCTCAGCCTTCTCCTGATTCAAAGTTCCTGGTATCCTTCCAGTGCTTTTTCTTTGGCTTCATTTAACCAGAGTTAATTTCTGTGATTTGCAACCAAAGCCCCTTAATTAATAAAAATGGGTTAAAGTGGCTTTTATGGCTGAGTGCAGGATGCTAAATACCATTCTAAGTGTGGGGGAAAAACACGTATTCTGAGAATCAGCTAGCAAATTCACAAATGAACTTTTGGACGCCACCCATTTCTCGGTTGGAGGCTGATGACTCCTTGCATGGCGTTGCTCCTCAGAGAGACAGCTTCTGCCAGTACAAGGTGGGGAAGTGTCAAATACGATTAAAACTTGATTGCTAATTCAAATGCTATTGTGCTTAATATGCTTGTCATGTAAAAGTGCACAATGTAGCTGAATAAAATTGATAGAACTCCCTTTGAAGATATTTTTGTCACTAAGGCACTCAATAAAACTGTTTCCATTAGGCTTTTCTGCCTCTTCCATATTTTGTTAGTGACATATTTTCATGAACTCATCCAGGGCCCAGCAAAGCATGTTTTGCAAAGAATGTTTGGGGAGAGGAGAAGTGTTTAGACCTTCCTTTTTATTTTGTTGTAATTAGTCAGACTTCTACCAACTGCCTAATGATGCAGTTCATGCAGGTCAGTAGGAAACCAAAGCAAAGCCATTTTGCATCCGAGTCATGTGTGATCAAATAAATAACCAGCAAAGGTTATTGCAACTAACTCAAAACCAGCTCATTATAAATACCAAGTCCAAAAGTTAATCTGTTCAAGAAAATGTTTCTTTTCTTCCTGCCTAAGTCCAACAAGTGTTTACAGCATGAGACCCAGAAGTGCAGATTCACATTCATTAACAAGATATGAGAGCAGGACTCCCTGTCTTTGGAAACAGCCGGCATGGAACAGAAGTGGGAATGTGATTTCTCCGCAGTCATACAGACAAGCCCTGGAATGATGCTGGCCTGAGTCCAAAGCTGGGTGATCCTGGGCAAATTACATACCTCGGAGATCAAATCACATGTCTGTAAAATAGGGCAACACTGCGGCTACTACTAACTCAACTGCTACTATTGCTGCTGCTGCTGCTGCTAGTCATAGTACTGCTAATGAATTGCCATACTCTTTTGATTCTAATTGATGGAAAATCCAATTCAAACTGATTCTGAAAAGAAAAAGGAGGTTAATTGACTCAAATATTTGAAAGTATTGAAGAAGGAGCTGGCTGCTAGCACAGCCCAATTTGGGAGCTGAGAACTCTCACCAGCCCCTGAGCTCTCTTAGCTCAGCCCTCACCGTATCAGCTTCACCCTCAGGCTGACCAGCTCCCACGGTGGCCAGCTGCTCTTGGCTTCCCTGTTTTCCAATGAGAAATAGAATTCCCCTCCCAGCCGTTGAAACTTTGGCCCAAATGGTATCATGTCCTCATACCTCAACACTCCTCATTCCGTAGTGCTCTGATTGTCCATGTGCCCATGCATGATGGAGCCATGGATGACGTCAGGGCTACTCAAACCACAGGGATGGACTGCAAGGAAGAGAGAGTTTTCCAGAGGGAAATGATATCTGTTACCTGGACAAGGGAGGATGCACACAGAGCAGAAAAATGTCCACTGTCAATGCCCACTTTATGAGAAGTATGGGGAGGATTCAGTAAGTCAATATTGGCCTAACCCTTGTGTCACTTAAGAACTCTTTTGATATTGGGGTTAAGATGTTTTGGAACAAGATAGAGGTAGTGGTTGCACAATGTTATGAACATACTAAATATCACTCAGTTGTTCATTTTAAGATGGTTAATTGTATTATCTGTGAATTTCACCTCCATATTTTAAAAAGAAGTCTTTTTGTTGCAGATAACAGAACACTCTAAGCCAGGGGCTTAAAAATTAGAGAATGTGGTTGGGCATGGTGGCTCACATCCTGTAATTCTAGCACTCTGGGAGGCTGAGGCGGGCAGATCACAAGGTTGGAAGTTTGAGACCAGCCTGGCCAACATGGTGAAAAAATACCAAATACAAAATAAATAAATAGCTGGGCATGGTGGCGTACACCTGTACAGCTAGTGCTTGACTTACGACCACGATTGGTTCCGACAGACTGGTCATAACACAATTTGGTCGTAAGTTGAGTAGGCTACATGTACAGTACTGTGAAATGATGTTATAAAAATCTTTAAGTCATATTTTATAATAATTTTCTTTCATTATTGTTATATATCATAATTTTCTGTTTATTTTATGCCATTTTTATCATGTCTACACCATTTTGTTTCTTATTTTTACATTCGTCAGGTTTAAGTAAAACACTGCATTACCAGTACAACTGGTTTAATATTTGCAAAACATACAAAATTACAAAATACAGGTGCATACAAAAATACAAAATACAGGTGTAAAAAATACCATAGGAAACATTTTCCCAATTGCAAAACATATCAAAATATATAAACATGGATGAAACATTTTATTGGCCACTGGTGCTTGGCTGCGGATCGTTGATGTCGTCATCTGAGGCAGCAGTTGGGGTTACCGGAGTTGGTTTTTCATAAACATGGTGAGCTTTGTCTGAATTGTATGTTTCTTTTTTTCTTCATAAATTTCACGATATGGACGAAACACATCATGCGCCATCCATTCAATCCTTGCAAATCGTTCAATGTTTGGGTCCATTGCTTCAAAATGTATAAGAAGTTTATTCAGTAAAGATAAACCATCTGATACAGTAATCCCTTAGTGGTGAACTTTCTTTCTGGCTCCTCCTCTTCTTTCTCTGCTTCTCTTCTTTCTTCTTTCGCCACTCTTTCTTCTTCCAGTTCGATTAGCTCTTCATTTGTAAGTTCTCTGGATTCTTTGTCTAGCAACTCTTCGACATCTTCCATTTCACACTCCAAAGAAAGGTCTTTAGTGAGTTTTACTATTTTTTCCCAAATCGTTTCAAGTTCATGTTCACTGTCAAATCCGTCAAAATCATTAACATAGCGCTTAACACAATTTTTCCAGATGCCATTCATGCACTTTGTCGTCACAGCCTCCCAGGCGGTAGCGATATCCTTGATACACATCAATATGTTGTAGTGTTTCCAAAAATCTACAGCGGAGCAGTCGTGGCTAGCGATTGTGGTTGTAAAGTTGAATGGTCTTAAGTTGCATAGGTCGTAAGTCGATCGATACCTGTAGTCCCAGCTGCTCAGGAGGCTGAGGCAGGAGAATCATTTGAACTCAGGAGGCAAAGCTGCAGTGAGCTGAGATTGCACCACTGTACTCCAGCCTAGGCTACAGAGCAAGACTCTGTCTCAAAAAAAAAAAAAAAAAAAAGAGAGAGATCCAAGATGGCCGATCACTAGCAGCTCAGGATTGTAGCTCCCACTGAAAGCACAGAGAACGAGAGGACGCCACACTTTCAGATCAATTTTTGCTGCTCACGCACCAGGTGATTCCCAGCGGAGGGGCCCCACGTGTCGCCAGCGCGACTCTTGTGGCCCCCGAGGCGGTTTTGCTGCTGCCTTGGAGCAGCGGTTCTTGGTGCAGAGTCAGAAAAGCACCATCAATCTTAACGCTGCTGTTTTGGCGGCGCAGTGGGTTGCTCAGATTTTAGCACCGGGAATCAACAAGTTGGACGTCCATTCAGAAACCCAACTATAAACACGGTAATTATAAAGACCACAGATGGAAAAATCTATAACGAAGGGAAGAAACCAGCTTAAAAAAGCTGAGAATACCCAAAATCAGAACGCCACTCCCTCTACAGGGGATCACAGTTCGTCATCAGCAACGGAATAAGGCCCGATGGAGAAAGACTGTGTTCCATTAGCAGAAGCAGGCTTTAAAAAGTGGATGATAAGAAACTTCTGGGAATTAAAAGCGCTTGTTCTAACCCAATGCAAAGAAACTAAGAACTTCGAAGAAAGACTTGACGAAATGTTAACAATACACAATTTAGAGAGGAATATAAGTGAATTAATGGAGCTGAAAAACACGAGAACTTCGCGAACTATGCACAAGTTTTAACAGCCGAATTGATCAAGCAGAAGAAAGGATATCAGAGGTCGAAGACCAACTTAATGAAATAAAATGTGAAGACAAGATTAGACAAAAAAAGGATAAAAAGAAACGAGCAAAGTCTCCAAGAAATATGGGACTATGTGAAAAGACCTAATCTACGCTTGATAGGTGTACCTGAATGTGACGAAGAGAATCAATCCAAGCTGGAAAATACGCTCCAGGATATTATTCAGGAAAACTTTCCCAACCTAGCAAGGCAGGACAATATTCAACTCCAGGTAATACAGAGAACACCACAAAGATATTCCTCAAGAAGACCAAACTCAAGGCACATAATCGCCAGATTCACCAGGGTTGAAATGAAGGAGAAAATACTGAGGGCAGCCAGAGAGAAAGGTCAGGTTACCCATAAAGGGAAGCCCATCAGACTCACAGCAGATCTCTCAGCAGAAACCCTACAAGCCAGAAGAGGGTGGGGGCCAATATTCAACATCCTTAAAGAAAAGAACTTTCAACCCAGAATTTTACATCCAGCCAAACTAAGTTTCATAAGCGAAGGAAAAATAAAATCTTTTGTGAACAAGCAAGCACTCAGAGATTTCATCACCACGAGGCCTGCTTTACAAGAGCTTCTGAAAAAACCACTACAAACAGAAAGGAACAACCAGTATCAGTCTTTCTAAAAAATACCAAAAAATAAAGAACATCAACATAATTAAGAACTTGTATCAATTAATGGGAAAAACAGCCAGCTAACATTAAATAGCAATATCAAACTCACATATATTATTATTAATTCAACTAAATCCCCCAATCCAGAGTCACAGACAGGCAAAAAAAAGCCAAGATCCATTGGTATGCTACATCCAGACCCATCTCACATGCAAGGATACACAAAGACTCAAAACAAAGGGATGGAGAAAAATTTACCAACCAAATGGAGAGCAAAAATAATAAATAAATAGAAAGCAGGAGTTGCAATTTTTGCTGATAAAATAGACTTTAAAGCAACAAAGATCAAAAGAAGCAAAGAAGGATATTACATAATGATAAAAGGATCAATGTAATAAGAAGAGCTAAAGATCCTAAATATATACACACCCAATACAGGAATACCCAGATATACAAGACATAAAGAGACTTAGACTCCCACACAATAATAGTAGGAGACTTTAACATCAATATCAGACAGATCAATGAGACAGAAAGTTAACATCGATATCCAGGACTTGAACTCAGATCAGGAACAAGTAGACTTAATTAACATTTATAGAACTCTCCACTTTAAATATACAAAATATACACTGTTATCAGTACCACATCACACCTCTTTACAGGTTTAAATGAAATATTGGTTGGCTGCTTGTTAGTTATTTTCTTCCCTCATTTTTTTTCCATGTCTCTATTACTAAACACAATTACAGGCATACCCATTTTTAGACTGCATTCTAGCCTGGGCAATAAAGCAACACCCCCGTTCTCTCTCCCTCTTCCTCTTCCTTATTCTTCCTCTCCTTCATTTTTTCTTTCTTTTTTTTTTTTATTCTTTCGCTTTCTACCTTTCTCTCTTTCTTAAAATAAAATAAAATAAAAAAAAGAGAGAGAATGAACATTGTACCTGACAGGTAATTCTTCAGCCCTTGCCCCACTTCCTCTCCTCCCTTTTGGAGTCCCCAGGGAAAAAAAAAAAAAAAGAGAGAGAGAGAATGTATTTGTCTTATATAACAGGAAGTCTGGAAGTTGACAGGCCAGGGCTGGTCAATGAGGCCACCTAGAACCCAGACCTTCCTTCTTTCTGCTCCACCTCCCTCAGCATGAGGCATTGAACCCCCTGGTCACAACATGGCTGCGTCTCCTCCTGGCCTCACATCTAGATTCCAGATGTACAGGATGAGAAAGGCCAAGGGACAGTGAAGGTGGGGAGAGCAGGAAGGGAATGCATATGTATCAGGAAAGCAGATAGAAAGCCCAGCTTCAGCCTTACTGATTAGAACTGCACCATATGGCCACCCCTGGTTGTAGGAGAGGTGGGGGAAGAGCATGTTTGCTGTCAGACATACTGCATGCTTGAAAAACATTGAGGTTCTGCTGGTAAGGAAAAAGAGAGATACTGGGTGAACAGCAACCATTGTCTACTATGTGCCTGGGACAAGGTAGCATTTCAATAAAGGGCAGTGGAAGTAGAAGGAGCAGATTTTGATATTGAAAGTCTGAAAACAAAAGATACAGCCCTCCTGGTTATTACCTCTGAAAGCTCACTGATTTTTCAGATGTGGGTTTAAATCGGTTTATTTTTAGTCTTAAATGCAAGCTGATTGAGCAGGGGAAAATGAAAAGGTAAGTGAAAAAGACCAGTAATCCTTTCTGCCAATCATTTGCCTTTTTTTCTCCCTTTTTTTTCTTTTTTTAAAATTTTCTTTTGAATGTAGCTAAACTGCATCTGAAACAGTCCTCTTTGATAGCAAAATCTGGAAGGCAGGTTTACCAGATTCCAAATTTACTGTCTTCAGGTACCCCCAGAGAACAATTATTTGTGAATGCCTTTGTTTTTCAATCCTGATACCTACCTAACTCACATGTTTACATAGCAAATGAACATACGGAGTATGACTTCTTACTCGAGGTACCATGAAAACATGAGAAGTAGTTTAAATAAGGAGGATTTGTAAAGGGGATCTGAGTGAAGGCACAGGAGGAACTTGGTTTATGTCCAGACATTGAAAGGACATCAAAGAATGCATGAAAAAGAACCCCAGTAATTATTTTCATCATGGAACCTGTATCTATTGATCTTCAGTGTTCAATTGATTGTAAAAAATACTAGCTGCATAAGAAAATGTCATTTACATAGAGTATGAATTACATGCAATATGAACAGAAACTTAGTTCTTTTTTTTTTTTGAGACAGAGTTTCTCTCTTGTTGCCCAGGCTGGAGAAAATGGCGTGATCTCGGCTCACCGCCACCTCCGCCTCCTAGGTTCAAGCAATTCTCCTGCCTCAGCCTTCCGAGTAGCTGGGACTACAAGCATGCACCACCATGCCTGGGCTAATTTTTCATATTTTTAGTAGAGATGGGGTTTCTCCATGTTGGTCAGGCTGGTCTCAAACTCCCGACCTCATGATCCACCTGCCTCAGCCAACCAAAGTGCTGGGATTACAGGCATGAGCCAACACTCCCGGCCTGTCAGAAACTTAGTTTTCTAATGGAAACATATTTCTGGGTTTTTTTTTCTCATGAAAAATATTGTTGTTTATTTTTTAAAGTCATTTTGACTTTTAAACAGAAATTTAAAATCCCCCTCATGGTCCCAACCCATGGGGGAAAACTACTTCTCACACATCCATCTCAGGCTTATTTTTATATCTTTTTATGGAAACATCCATACATTTCTTCAAACAAAAATGGAATTACATGATCATGCTAAGGGCAGGAACACTTATTCTATATTCCACACGCCTCCCTGTGGAGGGACCACGATCTTGGTAAGACTCCTGTCCCCACCATACAAAGGAGTTAATTGATTGATGGGTGTATTAGTCCATTTTTACACTGATAAAAAGAACTAACTGGGCCGGGCGCAGTGGCTCACGCCTGTAATCCCAGCACTTTGGGAAACCAAGGCGGGTGGATCACTCAAGGTCGGGAGATCAAGACCAGCTGGACCAACATGGAGAAACCCCATATCTACTAAAAAAAAAAAAAAATTTTAATAGCCAGGCGTGGTAGTGGGTGCCTGTAACCCCAGCTAACTCAGGAGACTGAGGCAGGAGAATTGCTTGAACCCAGGAGGCCAAGGTTGTGGTGAGCCAAGATTGGGCCATTGCACTCCAGTCTGAGCAACAAGAGCAAAACTCTGTCTCAAAAAAAAAAAAAAAAAAAAAAAACTAACAGAAAGTGAGTAATTTATGAAGAAAAGAGGTTTAATTGACTAACTGACTCAGTTCTACATGCTTAACAGGAAGCATGGCTAGGAAGCCTTAGGAAACACCCATGGCAGAAGGTGAAGGGGAAGCAAGCCCACCTCAGCATGGTGGAGCAAGAGAGACAGAGAGTGAAGTGGGAAGTGCCACACATTTTTAAACCATCAGATCTCACGAGAACTCACTCACTATCACGAGCACAGCTAGGGGTAAATCCGCCCCCATGATCCAATCACCTCCCACCAGGACCCTCCCCTGACATGTGGGGTTACAATTTGACATGAGATTTGGGTGGAGACATACAGCCAAACCATATCAATGGGTGATAGCCATTTGTCCACGTCTCAATTAGGTGGGCTAACAAACTGAAAGACTGTTCACAATTTTTCCCCTTTCTTCTCTGCCCCAGAGCCTAGCAATCTTTGAGGCAACAAGCTTCAACAAGCATAACTTTTGGCTGGATGGGCTCTCTTGAGTCCACGTGGATACACCCCTAAGCTATATCCTCCAGTAAAACTTTAATCAGTAATGAAGCCGATGTTTTTATCACCATCTCTCTGACTTTTGTGGTTGTCTCTCAATTGATTCATAACCTTGACAAGAAAGAATATTACTTTATTAGGATCCACTCGAGCCCCAACATACACACATTCGTTATTAACAGACTTTCATATGACAATATTTTGTGAACACATTTCCACAGTCATAAAGGTTCGCTTACCCATTGGGAGAGCTAAACACCTGTATTAGTCCATCTTCATGCTGCTGATAAAGACATACCTGAGACTCGGTAATGCATAAAGAAAAGGGGTTTAATAGACTCACAGTTCCACATGGCTGGAAGGCAAAGGCACATCTTACAAGACAGAATGAGCACCAAGTGAAAGGGGAAACCTCTTATAAAACCATCAGATCTCGTGAGACTTATCCACTACCACAAGAATGATATGAGTAAACTGCCCCCATGATTCAATTATCTCCCAACTGGTCCCTCCCACAATATATGGGAATTATGGGAGCTACAATTCAAGATGAGATTTGGGTGAGGACACAGCTCAACCGTACCAATACCTAACTACATTGTGCATTAATACATACATTCTGCATGGTATAATAAATTATTCAGTCAATCACCTATTGATAGGCAGTTGAGTGCTTTCAATTTTTCGCTGAAATAAACAACAGTGCAATGAGCATCCTGGCACATACATCTTAATGTACTTAGCCAATTATTTCCCTAGGTTAATTCCTACAAGTGAAATTACTGGCTCAAAGCACATGGACAGTAAGTATTTGTGGCACTTACTGCAGAAAGTTTGCATTGATGGAACCTCAAGAATTCACTTTCCCACATCCTTACCAGCACTGAGCATTTTCTTTTTAATGTTTTCCACCTAGCTGAAATAAAATTAATACCCGATTTTATTTGCAATTTCATTTTTACTGAGGCTGCACAATTTTTCATATACTTTATTTTTCTACTAATTACCTGAGGATATTAAATTTTCTTACACTAGCCAATATCCATAGAGGCATTTGTTCAGTGTCAAATTACATCAAAAATGCCTCTCCTGGCCTCTTTTCTCACCACTCTGCTCATGTACCCATCCTAAAGTGAAGAGTCAGAGTTGTAAGCAACAGAAACCACCTCTGGCTACTTTGAGTGGAAATGGAATTTAATAAAAATATTTTTTAAATATTTTGTGATCAGAGAATCTTCATGAGGAACAGAGAACCAGCTCAGCCAGGAAACACATCCAAAAGCTAGGGAAGAACTACCTCATGAAATACTACGGAGCCCCTCTAGACTCAGACTTGGGGGTTTATGCCACCTGTGCCACCACGTGGCTCTGAACACCCCCACGAAAGCCACTGGAGCTGCTGGCTCCAGAATCTGGGCAGAGCTTCCATTGCACTCCCCAGCATGGGTCCCACATGGTGCCTGCTTCGGCTCACCAGCAAGAACCTCAAGGTGTGGGGTGGCTTGTCTGGCTGTAGGTGCACCCTAGCTGCAAGAGAGGCTGGGAAGGTGAGCCTCTGCCTGGTACAATGGATGACAAGAATATCTGGGACATTTTCCAAGCCTAGGAAAAATGCAAAAAAAAAAAAAAAAAGGTTTGGACAACCAAAAGAAATAGCAAATGCACAATTCTTGAGGACCAGATCCATGTCTATGACACCTTTAGATGTTCAGAAGCTTCCATCTGTTCTATCCAAGTCAGGAAATCTGGAGCCCCTCCGCATCTCCCCCAATATATCAATTACCTCCCTTTTATAAAAGCTGATTCCTCTCTCTAAAATGGTCTTTCTTCTGACTGTCAAAATGCTGGTCCAAACTATACTCCATTAAAAATTAAAATATATTTCAGAATCTGAAGTTTCAACCTGTATCCAGTGAGGAAAAAAAAATCAACTTGTGTTCTGCTTCTTGCTACATTTCAAAGAAGAGCTTTGACTGATTCTTATGTGGAGGATGACTTTCCCCAGGTTGGAAGACACACATTCTCAAACAGACATGGTCCCTGTCCTCCTGGTACCTACAACACTAAAAAGGGGAAAAAAATAAAATTGCTTAATGAATGAACAGGAACTTCTTCCTTAATCCAGAATTCTTCCAGCCATTTCTTTCCATTTTTCCTGCACTACAACAATGGAGGCCTGTGATGAAAAATCATCTAACAATGTTGATTGATAACTTGACAAGTGTAGACAGATAGGAACATGTTTTGATACAGGCATTCAATTTGCTTGACTGTCTCTTTGCTGCACTGGATGGTGCCTCCCAGAAATGGTGATTGGGCATCTGTGTATCTCAAAGACCAAACTATCCCTGCCCTGGAGAAAGGAGAATCTACTTTTACAACATCAGCAATCAGAGCTCCATTTAAATGGGCAATCAGGACTTTTCACCCCGGAGGGTGGTGGGGAGGGCTTCTGCACCCATTCTTGTCAACAGGATGGGATCCCCCAACAGGGTTATTTCCAAAACTGGGATGTGTGGACCCTGTATATTATAAAAATTTTATTTTTATAACATTTTTATAGTATTACAAAAATATACTGAAAATCCAAATATTATGATATTTATAATATTATAAAATATACATTGGAAAAGAATATACTGCAAGAATAGCAGTGGCTGTCTTCGTGAGGTTAAATTAATAGGATGTTTAAATTGTTTTTATTTCTTTAATCTTCTGCTATACCCCTGCACCCTCTCTTCCTTTATCATCACAAGTGGAGGATCTGCCCAACTTTCAAGACCCCATTGTTCACTCTCCTTCCTTCTTCCCCACTTATTTGTTCTCGCTCTCATTCTCCTCTGCCCCATTTTCTTCTCTCTCCCATTCATTTTCAAATCAATATCTCTTCCCCCTCATCTCTGTCTCCCATCCATCCTCATTTTCCCTACCCAGCTTAGCAACTCACAAAACCTCTGGCCAGCTCCACTGTCCCTGGCTTGCACGACCTGGGAATAGATTTCATTGTGTATTCATCTCATCTCTCCTGGTGCTGCTGCCCTCTTTGTGGGCACAGACTGTATTTAACTCATTGCTTAATTTCAATCCATGACTAACAGAGCAGCTTACACAGGTTAGGTACTCAACAAACGTTCACAGATTTGAATTCTCATGTTGTCTTTAAGCAAGGAAGGTTTACCTTATCAGAAAAATGGTCTCCAATGCCAGTTTTAAGAAATTGAATCTGCTGGAACCTAGCAATATCCTTGAAACTGGGGCTTGAGGTTTTTCATGAAATCCACACATAGCACCATGGAAGCTGTCCCACCTTCTCACAGGCGTCAGGAGGGTCCTCATGAAAACTTCCATGACTGTCTCCCAGGCCAGAACTTTAGTAAGTTATTCTGGTTAAGAAATGAGAAAATATTTGATTAATATGGTGAAACCTGGTCTCTACTAAAAATACAAAAAGTAGCCCGGTGTGGTGGCAGGCGCCTGTAGTCCCTGCTACGTGGGAGGCTGAGACAGGAGAATTGCTTGAATCCAGGAGGCGGAGGTTACAGTGAGCCGAGATCATGCCGCTGCACTCCAGCCTGGGCAACGGAATGAGACTCCATCTTGAAAGAAAGAAGAAAGAAAGAAAGAGAGAGAGAGAGAGAGAGAGAGAGATAAAAAAGAAAGAAAAAGAAAGAAAGAAAGAAAGAGAAAGAAAGAAAGAAAGAAAGAAAGAAAGAAAGAAAGAAAGAAAGAAGGAAGGAAGGAAGGAAGGAAGGAAGGAAGGAAGGAAGGAAGGAAGGAAGGAAGGAGAAAATATGGTTCTGAGTATAGAAATGCTGACCAAAAATATAAACCTGTTCTGTGGTCAAGAGACCCCGCTAGAGATTCTACAGACACACCCGCAGGTATGTAAATGAGCATGTCTCTTGCGGCACTGTTAAAAATATCCAACAAGTGGGCCTGGCACAGTGGTTCATGCCTGTAATCCCAGCACTTTGGGAGGCTGAGGTGGGTGGATCACTCGAACTCAGGAGTTCAAGACCAGCCTGGCCAACATGGCGAATCTCTGTCTCTATAAAAAATGTAAAAATTAGCCAGGCATGTTGGCACACACATATAGTCCCAGGTACTCATGAGGCTGAAGCAGGAGAATCGCTTGCTTCCGGGAGGTGGAGGTTGCAGTGAGCCAAGACTGTGCAACTGCACTCCAGCCTAGGCAACAGAGTAAGACTCTGTCTCGAATAATAATAAATAATAATAATATATGTGTATGTATATATATACTGTATCCTCTATATTTAAAACAAGTGGCTCCACCCTCAATCCCTCCATCCCTGGTTAAATAAATGAAAGGACATCCATATAGACTATAGAATATTCTTCAACAGGTATAAAGAATGAGCTAGACCTACAGGTAGTGAGATGAAGAGATAGCCAAGACACATTGTTCACTACAAAAAGCAACATATCCATACACAGACTATGATTCCATCAGAAAAAAAATAGTGAAAGCTAAAGGTTTCATTTTCAACTACACATGTGCATGGGAAATGTCTGGGAGACACACATTTAAATCTGAACAGTGACTATTCCAGGGAAGGAAGAGGATTTGCAGGAAAGAATGAAGAGGAACTATCATTTTTGACTCTGTGTTTAGAATTATATTACGAAATGCTTATGGTTTGAATTTTTATAAAAACAGGTTTCTATAATATAGGTGTAATTATAAAAATTAAAGAAGAATGGTAATTTCAGGAAAATTCCTGAAATAGAGAATTCCCAAACATGTTAATGAAGTCTTTTGTACAACATGAAAATAAGTGTATATTGATATAACACAGAAATGTATTGTCTAAATAACTTTTACATGTCTGCATTATATCAATATCATATTGAACTACAGCCTTAACCTAAAACCATTTGAGAAAAGTGTAATGCAGTGAAATGACTTAAATTGAGAAAATTCTGTTGATTATTTTTTCTGAAAATTAGAGGGAAAGTCATAATTTATTTTGAAAGGTAATGTAGCCCAGTGTGGTTTTAACAATACTAGCATCTGCCGGGCATGGTGGCTCACGCCTGTAATCCCAGCACTTTGGGAGGCTGAGGCAGACAGATCACCTGAGGTGAGGAGTTCAAGACCAGCCTGGTCCAACATGGTGAAATCCCATCTCTACTAAAAAATACAAAAATTAGCTGGGGGTGGTGGCGCGCACCTGTAATCCCAGCTACTCAGGAGGCTGAGGCAGAAGAATCGCTTGAACCCAGGAGGCAGAGGTTGCAATGAGCTGAGATCATGCCATTGCACTCTAGCTTGGGTAACAAGAGTGAAACTCCATCTCAAAAAAATAAAAAATAAAAAATAAATACTAGCATCTCATACAACATAGTCTGAGAAACCCCAGGGAAAGGACAAAGGTAATGAGTCAAGAAGAACTAGAATCAAATAAAAGTAGGACACAAGAGCAGAAAATCAAACACCGCACGTTCTCACTCGTAGGCAGGTGCCGAACAGTGAGAACACATGGACACAGGGAGGGGAGCATCACACACTGGGTTCTGTTGGGGGGAAATAGGGGAGGGACAGCGGGGGGTGGGGAGTTGGGGAGAGATAGCATGGGGAGAAATGCCAGATATAGGTGAATGGGGAGGAAGGCAGCAAATCACGCTGCCATGTGTGTACCTATGCAACAATCTTGCATGTTCTTCACATGTAACCCAAAACCTAAAATGCAATTTAAAAAAAAAGACAGAGAGCATAGAAATTATCTGAAAGAATGTGCAATGACTTAAGCATAACTCCCTGGGGTAAGGGTCAATCAGAGGGAGACATTTCATTTTGAAACGTTTCCCACTGTTTGCATTTCTACCTTGTGTGTATCTATTATGCTTTATTTTATTAATTTTTTTGGAGGGGAACAAAGTTTATTGCTTTCTTAAGCTTCTATCATATATTTCCAAATTATGCTAAATAAGTAATAAAAATTTATAATCAAAAAAAAAAAAAAAGTAGGCCACAACTATTATGGAGACAGTAGGAGCCTAAGAGAATGAAATCCTGCAAAACAAATTGAAAGACTCTCCTCTAATTCATCTTAGATAGCAAGAGTCACCCCGGAAAAACTTACAGGATCACCCACCCAGACCCACCCTGCCTCTCTTTGTCTTTTCACATGAGATCTAAACAGACAATATTAATATTTACAATAAATTTTCTTCGTGCAGTAACATATAAAGAGGAACAATGGTCAAAAGTCCTATGGGATTACAGTAATTTAAACTTATGTCTTTTGCTTCTGTTGTACCGTAATACCGCTGGGACTGTATACATACTGAAAGATTCAGGGTCATGTATACTTCTTAAAGTGAAATTTCGCACATATAAGCTGAAAATAAAACAATGTCTGGGAGGAAATTTCATAACATGCTCAACAAGAATCATATCAGAATTCATCGTCTTATAGCCTTTTTTATTATTTTTATGAAAAGAAAAAGAATGTTAAATATACAACTAAATAGCGCCCTCTAGTGGAATATGTTGTTTATACAAAATACTCAGAATTTGACCTATTTCTAGAAAATATTGCATCTCAAATTTGCTATGGATAAAACAGACTATGTTTCGAGTATATTGTTTTAAATCACAACATTCTTTGTTAAGGCCATTGTATTTTTAAGTGTTTCTTCTTTTCAGCTATTAGATTAAATCCAATTTTGGTCTTTAAAATATCGTTTTCTTCTCAAATCACATCAAAACTAGAGCCACAGCCACTTTTCTTATTAAAACACCATCCTTTGTTTAGAAATCCTTGAATGCAAGCATGACCCCAAATGAATATAAGATGGGGACACATTTAGCCCCCTTACATACTTATCTTTTTTGGGCGTCAGCAAAAACCTGCTGATGTCATCTTGTGGCCTGATGCAGATGACAATAACAACGAAATTAAAATCCCTCTTTAGGCAGAATTGAGAGATTCTGAGGAAGCCTGCTGCAGCATAGCTCAGAAAAGTACCCAGGACTGGCGATCTTTATGTAACCATTCATCATAGCTGGTCTCTGTTTAGTACATGAAATAACACCCCACATGAGTGAAGCGGAAAAGATTTATTTTTTTTATTATTTTTTTGAAATGGACTCTTACTCTGTCGCCCAGGCTGGAGTGCAGTGGCCCGATCTCGGCTCACTGCAACCTCCATCTCCCAGGTTAAAGCAATTATCGTGCCCCAGCCTCCAGAGTAGCAGGGATTACAGGTGTGTGCCACCATGCCTGGCTAATTTTTGTATTTTTAGTAGAGATGAGGTTTCGCCATGTTGCCCAGGCTGATCTCAAACCCCTGACCTCAAATGATCTGCTCAACTTGGCCTCCCAAGGTTCTGGGATAATAGGCATGAGTCACTGCGCCTGGCATGGCAAAGATTTCTAAACCTAGCACGTGGAGAAGGTTCAACATATGATTAAAAAAAAAAAATCAGCAACAGGAACTGTCACAAAGCAAGGTTCTCAAAGAAACACAGAAACATTGAACTTTTTGAACTAGGAGAGCATTTAGAGTTACCCAATATCTCACCATCATAATTTTCATCATATTAAGATTCCATGTGCCTAGTTACTGACTTAATGTTTGTCTTTAATCAGCTTGACTTTAAATAAAGGAAGGCTAAGTTCCTATTTAATAAATAGGCACTAGCTATAAAAATAAATAAAATGTTTTAAAACGGTATTATCACATACCACATCCATAGTTTGGATTGAAGATTGCTTTCTTCTGTTAGAAAAAGCAGAGATTAAAAGAGAAGAGAGGAATTTGGGTCAAAGGAGCATCCAATGGAGACTTTCTTGTCAATATATCTGGAGGAATGAATGAGAGATGAGAATCACTTCCTCCCTGTGATTCACTGCTATTTAAAGTGAGTGTCCATGCGGCACCAAAATCATCTCCCATATTGGCAGGTCTCTGTCTCACACTTTAGGAAGCATTAATCAAACTCCCACTTCTCATATGATTCATGGAGA
The DNA here is from genome assembly GCF_009761245.1 of Sapajus apella. NCBI lineage: Eukaryota > Metazoa > Chordata > Mammalia > Primates > Cebidae > Sapajus > Sapajus apella. The sequence continues at coordinate 3,695,417 of NW_022437032.1, forward strand.
AAATAAAACTCAAGAAGGGAAAGTGCTTGCCCATAGTCCCTCTAGCAGACTGGTGCCTGGCTCACAGCCCCTAAAAGCCCTTTCCATGTTATTAGGCTGGTGCAAAAGTAATGGCAAACACCACAGTTCCTTTTGCACCAAACTAATAGTATTCACTAGGGTAGTTCCCTCTGCCAACGTCCCCTTTCTTTGCAGGAGTTTTGCTGGTGGCAGGAACCCACTCTGTTCATGCACTCAGGGCAGGCCAAAAGTCTGGGAGAATTAACGTCCCCAGGAACAGTTCTCAACCAATGACTAACAGGACTGGTGTGTAAATACCCCAGCTCCCTCTCCCCTCTGGTGAGAGAGGTGGGAGAGGCATGCTTTCAACATCCACTTGGGATTGAACTCCAGTTACCCAGTGGTAACTTGCTTAATCGTGCACCCTTTCTGGGTTCACTACTAGTCTGACATCCCTATGCCTTTAGGGATGTTTCCTGGGATTACCACCCAATAAACTACTTGTACTCAAATCCATGTCTCCTGTACCTCTGAGGAATCCCAAATTAAAACAAGTAGCAAATTAGCAATATAGTTCTTTTGTTGTTGTTGTTGCTGTCGTCGTGTTTTTATAGACAAGACCTAGCTCCGTTGCCTAAGCTGGAATGAAGTGACTCTTATAGCTCACTGCAGCCTCGAACTCTTGGACTCAAGCAATCCTCCTACCTCAACCTCTCGAGTCGCTGAACCATAGGCCCACATGACAACACCACCAGCTGATTTTATTCTTTGTAGAAATGAGGTTTCACTATGTTACCATAGCTGGTCTCAAACTCCTGTCTTCAAGTGATCCTCCCACCTGGGCCTCCCACAGGGCTGGGATTGCAGGTGTGAGCTAAGCAGTTCTTAAACCTAGTTTTGCTACCTCCAAGTCTAGGATTTTTTTTTTATTTTTTCTCTCTTTGCCAAGGTGTTTAGACTAACCAAGCTATATCTAAAAAGATGGTGGCTTAAAATTATGATTATACCAACCACAGGGTGACCAACAATTCTGGTTTGCCCAGGACTATCGGTTCCCATGGGGTGGGACTTTCAGTGCCAATACCAGGAAAGTCCTGAGGAAACTGGGAATAGTCAGTCACCCTAACCAGCTACTTACTTTCCCTCAAATAGAGGACCCCACAGTTTCCAGTTCAAAGACCCTGGACCTCCCGTGTTTAGCAAATAGGCTCAATCCATAAAACATTGCTTCAATAGTTAAGCATTTGAGATTCACCCAAAGTGTGGCACTCAACATTCAGGTAGCAGACATGATGGTTCTACACTCTGCTAGAGATGGGTTTGTTTTAGCGTGTATTCGGGAAAAAAATGTAGCACAGCAAATCTTTGATTTTGTAGACATTCTTGTGAAAGGAGATTGCAAAATTGGAATTAAGCTTAATTTTTGTAGTTAATTTAGTGAAAAATAATAGTACACATTTATATATCTATGGCCTAAAAAAATCTTTGAATCTTTGAAAACTTGGAGAAAATCTGACTACAGAGAATACTAAATTCTTTCTAACTTGTTAGATAAATTAAATTTGATTATTTAATCTGCTAATCAGATATCCAACTGATTATGTCCTTAAGTAACCATTCCTCTTAACCTGTGAAAGATAAAAAAATTACCATTTGTCAGCCAGCATGGTGCTGTGTGTCTGTGATTCCAGCTACTCAGAAGGCTGAGGCAGGAAGATCGCTTAAGTCCAGGAATTCAAGTCTAGCCTGGGCTGAAGCAGGCTGCAGGAAACGGTAGCAAGATCTTCTCTCTGACAAAAAATTACTGTTTCTCAAGACTATAGACAAATGAATCAGTGATCTTTACCAGTTGGCACATAACGAAAACACATTTCAGTTACTCTATTTGAGGGGCCCTTACTATACGAGGCTGGAAAAATTAAATCACTGAATAACTGCTGGGTGTCCATCACTAGACTAAGCTTGTTTATGCAGAAATATGTCCCAAGCACACAACCCTTGTGCCAAACATTCTGCCTGTCCTTTATCCAACTCTGAGAACAGCAAACACAACCCCTGCCCTTGGGGAGTTTACAATCAAGGAGGCAATAGATATTAACTGAGTAATTACATAAATAAACATGAAATTATTATAATTAAGTAAAAAAATCTTTAACATGCTGTGTTCGTTTATGCAGGGGAAAAATGTATCTTTATTTTCTATAACTGATCTTAATCCTGCTATTCGACCCCTAGGTCAATGAGGTGGGCAGATGAGATGTGTAGAAATAGAAAATTAAATTTGCCAATTAAGGAAAAAAAAGGAAAAAAATGGATTCCCTAGAAGGGTATTTGGGGGCTTCCACAATTTATGGGAAGGCTGTAAAGTCAGGCAGGAACAAAGGTTGGAAATCAAGGCAGGAACTGATGTAGAATGTTCATCAGGGTCTGTTTCAGGTTATTTTTTGCGTGGCTATAAAGAAACACCTGGGGCTGGTTAAGTTATAAAGAAGAGACGCTGAATTGGCTTATGGTTCTGCAGGTTGTGCCAGCCTGGCTCCAGCATCTCCTTCTGGTGAGGGCCTCAGACACCTTAAAATCATGGTAGAAGGCAAAGTAGGACAGGCACATCATGTGGCAAGAACAAGAGACAGAGTCGGGGGAAGTCCCAGACTTTTAAATAACCAGATCTCACATGAGCTAACTGAGCAAGGACTCGGTGATCACCAAGCGGATGGCGCTAAACCATTTATGAGAATCCACCCCCATGATCCAATACCTCCCACCAGGCCCCACCTCCCACAATGGAAATCATATTTCAACGTGAGATTTGGAGGAGACAAACATCCACAACGTGTCAGGGTCCACGGCTCTTGGGCCCTTTTTCAATAGTCACTAGGCTCATGATTGGAAGTCCTGGGTGAAAGCTCAGTCTCTCACTTGTTCACTTTGAAATGTACTGTAATATTAAGAAGAAGGTTCTGGAAGGGACTCTTTTGGCCTTAGAGTGGAAAGACAGAACACTTTGACTATGCCCATGAGAAAAACATCGTTTCTAGTTCGTGCACGGTGGCTCACGCCTGTAATCCCAGCACTTTGGGAGGCTGAGGCAGATGGATCACAAGGTCAGGAGTTCAAGACTAGCCTGGCCAAGATGGTGAAACCCCATCTCTACCAAAAATACAAAATTAGCCAGGGGCAGTGGCAGTCGCCTGTAATCCCAGCTACTAGGGAAGCTGAGGCAGGAGAATCGCTTGAACCCGGGGGTCAGAGGTTGCACTGAGCCAAGACTGTGCCACAGCACTCTAGCCTGGGCAACAAAGTGAGACTCCATCTCAAAAAAATAATAATTTCTGAATAAGAAATCACGATACTGTTAGAAATGGGATAGCAGGGTTGGAATACAGTACGCAGTGAAGGAGACAAATGTTGACTGCACTATTAAAGGTCAGGTAGTGGTAATATGTTCATAAAAAGCAACTTTGTACAGTGTCCCTTGTTTTGTCTTTAGCAGAGTTCAAATAATAAGCAATAGCACAGCAGAGGATTAAGGTAGCAATCTGCTATCGAACTTCCTAGGTTGAAATACCAGTCAGCTACTTACTAGCTGGGTTGCCTTAGCACACAACCTCTCTCAGTCTCAGTTTTCACAGCTGTGAAATAGCGAGGATGATGATAACAGCAGTCCATACCTCCCAGGGCACCATGAGGATTCAATGAGCCAATTTAAGTGAAGCATTCACAATAGTGCAAGGCACACAGAAAGTACCAAAATCCCCTTGGATGGGGGAAGTGGGAGTCCTGCTTTAGGCCCCAGGTTTAAGTGGCCTAAGTCCCCTCCCAGGGAGGGCAGGGTCTGCAGTAGTGACTGGTGGGATCATGGATCCCCCTCCCCGCCAGGGTTTTCCCTCCAGGTTGCTCTCCAGCCCTCCATCCCACATGTGTCAGCTAGTCGCCCAGAGGAGCCCCGAATATCACGCACGGGTCATCTGGGGAGTCCCAGTCCCAGGAGACCACCAGATAGCTCTGTGCCAGCTGGTACAGTATTTCTTTCATGTGATTGCACAAGATTAAGACTGAGAATAGGGCTAACACATCAATTTTGATGATTCTCACGCTTGAGAGACACAAGACAACATCAGATTTCAGGAATACTCTTAACCTAAATACTGTGGGCTTATGCCAGGCTCTCAACCACCCATGTGCCCCAACCCATGCGCCCCAACCCATGCTACCTGTGGTCTACAGCAGCTAAGGATTGGGAGGGTAGCAGCTGATGTCCTTTACATTGTGTCTCCCTAATGCAGTCACCCCACAACCTCCACTAGCTTCATACCACACGTTAGGCAATCCTCTTGGGTGCCCACACCTAGCTCCTGTAAGGGCTTTCAGGACCATTCACCCCTACACCAATGGGCCTTTCGAACTGATGAGCTCACCTACCTCTGAATGGCATGGTGACATTGACATGTCTTCCCCCGTAAGCCTTGCATGAATGAGGACACTCTGCTCAGACACTCCTCTTTGGACACTTCTCATGCACTCCTAATTCTGCATTGGTAGTGGTGTGTGGCAGGCAGAGGTGAAGTCCACATACTAAGAGTTCTTGCAGTTATCATCTAAAGATTCCAAAAGAAGATATACTTAGAAGATATGCTTTTCTATGTTTACGCTCTAAAGTTCCAAGTGGTAAATTTAAAAATACCAGAAAACAAATTACCATTCACAGCTTCCTGCACATGCTGGGTGAGACTTCCATTTGTGGTCACCATCATGGAAGCACAGGCGTGAGCTTTGAGAGAGTCATCAGAAGCCAGGGTTCATGGTCATGCCAATGAATGGAGAGGAATCAGAATTGATGGTGTAAATGGCATTGTGGATTGCAAAGGCAAGGAGGGATACACAGTCTCAATGCAAACAGGTTCCAAAGAGCGTGGCATTATGAATAAAAACAGTGTGGCTCCCTCATTCTCCTGGTGGAAGACATGAAATTAGCCTGAATCAGCACAATAGATAATAAAGAATGTGAAGCAATGGCTACTAGACCTTAACAGGACACAGTGGAGCCTGGACACTAGAATATTCCCATGTGCTAATTGGACAATAAACAAATGTGTGACTACCTCTTCTCTTCTCCTTTGATGACTACCATACCACACACAAGCCCATGAGTTTTATAATATATTTTTTAGGCCGGGCACGGTGGCTCATGCCTGTAATCCCAGCACTTTGGGAGGCCTACGTGGGCCCATCACTTGAGGTCAGGAGTTCGAGACCAGCCTGGTCAACATAGTGAAACCCTGCCTCTACTAAAAACACTAAACTTAGCCATGCATGGTAGTGGGTGCCTATAATCCCAGCTACTAATCCCAGAAGTGGGATTGCTGAATCACCTCCATCTCCTGGGTTCAAGTGATTCTCCTGCCTCAGCTGAATCAGAGGCTGAGGCAGGAGAATCACTTGAACCCAGGAGGCGGAGGTTGCAGTAAGCAGAGATTGCATGCCATTGCACTTCAGCCTGGATGACAGAGGGAGACTGTCTTAAATATAAATATAAATATATTTTTAATCAAGTTGTTTATACAGACAAAAGCTCTGCAAAAAAAAAAAGTGTTTATCTAGAACCCATATACCCCAGAGGTGCCCCAGTGCACATATATACATGTTTGCTAATTTCCCAAGAAGTTTAATATCAGGACTATGCACTTGGAAGAATGCTAGTTTAATGATATCAAAATTAGCATAGTGATTCAGCAATCCCACTTCTGGGTATAATCCAAAGGAATGGAAATCAAAGAGACATCTGCACTCCCATGTTCCTTACAGCACTGTTCACAATAGCTAAGATGTGAAATCTACCTATGTGTCCATCAGCAGATGAATGAATAAAGAAGATGTGGTACATCAATTTGCAACTGTAAAGACCTGGAACCAACCTAAGTATCCACCAACCAATGAGTAGATAAAGAAAGTGTTGGCACATATACATACAGGAGTACTTTTCAGCCTTTCATTAAAAGGAAATCTTGTCATTTCCAGCAATATGGATGAACCTAAAGAACATTGTGTTAAATGAGTAAGCAAAGCACAAAAAGAGAAATATGGCATGATCCCACTTCTACATAGAATCTAAAAAGCCGAACTGAGAAGGAGAGAGGAGAATGATGGGTACCACAGGCTAGTGAGTAAGAGGATTGGGGAGTTATTGGTCAATGAATAAAAAATTTCAGCCTGAGTAGCATGCAGAAGCCCCATCTCTACAAAAAAAAAAAAAAATGCAAAAATTTGGCCAGGTGCAGTGGCTCACACCTGTAATCCCAGCACTTTGAGAGGCCAGAGTGGGCAGATCACCTGAGGTCAGGAGTTAGAGACCAGCCTGACCAACATAAAGAAACCCCATCTATACTAAAAATACAAAATTAGCCAGGTATGGTGACGCCTGTAATTCCAGCTATTCAGGAGGCTGAGGCAGGAGAATCGCTTGAACCTGGGAGGCAGAGTTTGCGGTGAAGCCAAGATCACACCATTGCACTCCAGCCTGGGCAACAAGAGTGAAACTCCCATCTCAAAAAAAAAATGCAAAAATTAGCTGGGCGTGGTGGTGTGTGCATGTAGTCCTAGCTGCTGAGAGGCTGATGTGGGAGCATCGCTTTAGCCCACGAGGTGGAAGCTGCAGTGAGCCGTGATCATGCCACTGCGCTCTAGCCTGGGCAACAGAGTGAGACCCAGTCTCAAAAAAAAAAAAAATTCAATTGGAAAGGAGGAATAAATTCAAGAGAGCTATTGTACAACATGGTTAATATAGTTAATTACAATGTAACGTTGTATTATTGAACATTGCCAAAAGAGCAGATATGTGTTATCACCACAAAAAAAAACGGGGTATGTGAAGTTAGGCATATGTTAATTAGCCATTCCAGGATATGTACATATTTCAAAACAGTGTGTGGTACATGACAAATAAATAGAACTTTTATTTGTCAATTTAAAAAAATTTTTAAACACCCCAAAATTGCATAATGACTTTATAAAAAACACCTCCATTTTCTTGGTTTATAATCGTACCCTTCTCCTTTCACATGCCCTGCTAAACATCAGTGATTCCCAAACACAGCTGATTATCAGAAGTATTTGGAACATTTTGGGGACTGGGTTCAGTTTTGTTGAATGAAGCTCACTGACTGTACCCCAAACCTGCTGAGTCATGTTCTCCTGGGGGCTGACCCTGGAATCTACATTGTTAAGAGGTCCCCAGGAAGCTCTGGTGACAAGCTGGGTTGGGGCAGCTGTGCTCCACACATTCATGGAAAGAACAGAATTAAGTCCCTAAAGGGCTTTTTCGACTCTTGATTTCTAGAATGATGGCAGTTAAATATATTTAATTGCAAGCCTAGGCTTTAAGTTTCCATTTATACCACATCTAAAATCTTCCCAAAGTATCAGCTATACACAGTCATCCCTGGGTATTCATGGGGGATTGGTTCCAGAAACTCTCCAAAAAAATCCACAAATGCTCAAGTACCGTATATGAAATGGCATAGTATTTGCATATAACCTACGCAAATCCTCCTGTACATTCCAAATCATCTCTAGATTACTTATAATACCTAATATAATGTAAATGCTAAGTAAATAGTTGTTACACTGAATTTTTTAAATATGTATTTTTTTATTGTTGTATTTTTTTCTTGTTTTTTTCCCCCTAATATTTTCAAACCAAAGTTGGCTGAATGCCTGGATGCAGAACTCATAAATACAGAGAGCCAATTGTATAGCTAATCAATCAATCAATAAACAAGCGTATTTGAGCATGACTAACTCTATGGGATTCATGACTCAAATATGAAATTACTGATGACTTAAAAACGTAATAAAACAATCACACCTTTTTAAGGAACAAATAGCAAATCACGTGGCTAGGATAAATATAAGACATGGCCATTTAGCTGAGAAAGGAACTGTTCTTAAGTCCAAAATAGAATTAATTATGGCCTGAAGTTCCAAGGACATAAATTTTACCATCAGCTTCTATAAAATGTTACTATTGAAACCTAGGTCATTGTGCAAAAAGTGTAGGTAGTTCCTCAAGAGGAAATACTTCAAACATTAATGTAAATAATGTTTTAAAGTTTCAAAAATGTATCCAAGAATGCAAAAGCTGTATATGTAATACTTGACTTTCTTTAAAAAACAAATTCATTCCACAGGGAAAAAAAGTCTTCTCTTGAGCACATATATAAAGGTTAAGAAATATTAGTAAATTATGTATATATGTTGGTTTTCATTTTCAATCACAAAATTTTAAAAAGTCAAGACAAATTAAAAATTGTCACACTTCATATGAATTATATGTTGAAATATGCCGGAAAGAAAAGACTTTAAAGTAAGCAAACAATAAAATTAATACAGCAGGCCACCTATTCCTATGAATTTGTTGAAGAAGGAAGGGAAGATAAGGAGAAGAGGAAAAAGAAAAGGAGGAGGAGAAGGGAGGGAGGAAGAAGAAGCCGCCAAATTTATAATGCTGGAAGAACAACTTTACAAGCTCAAAAGTTCACATTTGGTTACGTTGTAAACATCAAAACCAAACTGTAAACATCAAAACCAAACTCATCGATTTTTTTTTTGTCAATGATTGACTGACAATCTTTGAACAATCCCTTAAAAGACCAATCAAACTTTAAAATGGTTCATCATGGCATGAGGCAAATCTGTAAGGTAGACTTAACCTTTTAAATTACCTGATATGTTACTATCAGTATAACTGTATCCATTATATGTGTCTAAATTTTGCCTATAGGCTAGAAACTAATAGGTAGCAAAAGCTTTTAAGAAATACACATTTGTACAAGTTTCATTTTCTTTTCTCATTATCTATTGATACTGTATCTCCTGTTCTGATACAGGGGTTGTTTCGATGACACCAATTACACCAAAACTCACTGGCTTCCCCCAATTTCACATATCTAATTCCAGAGTAAAAAGTCTCTCTAAATGAGTTTTAAAGCTTCTTTCTCCCTTTTGTTAATTTTCTTAAAAAACAATAGGCCTTAACAAGAGAAAAACACATTCCTTCCATTCCATAGTTATTTGCAACTATTGTGTTAGTGAAAAAAGCCAGACAGTGCTGTTTTTTAAGTCCAGATCGATAAACACACACAGTGTGAAAACCACACCACCTGATCTCTAATGCTTGGACTCAAGGAGCTAGCAAAAGATTTGTGGAGTGAAATCTTCACAAAGGATATTACTCTGGGTGAGATTTGGTATATATGAGTTAATAAATTTTTTGTCAACTGGCCTTTAGGGTTACTCTTCTGTCTGAGTTTTGGTTTTGTTTTCTCTCTGTTCCTCCCCCATGGGGTCGAGCCTAGAAATAGCTCTTGAGCTTGTTAGTTTGACAAACTGGCCTAAGTGTGCAGCAGCAATGGGTACCTTCAATAGAAACATTTATGAGTCTCCAGGGGATTCTGAGAAACACCAGGAAGTGTTTAGGTACTGAATCCCAGCCAAGTATTCTGAATCTTTAATTTTTTTTTCTATCAGGATGTCAGCATTAAAATATGGAACATGCTTTTCCCACTTGGTTTCTATTATTTGTAAAGCATGCAAGAGTTTTTAGGCTAGAATTACCTCCATCCCCAGGCAGGAAGGCAGGCAAAAACTCCAAGGAGCTTTAACAGTGCCTCTGCTGATCTTCTTTTACGTTTTCGACCCAACACCACAATAAAAATGACTAAATACTAAACCTGAGCACTGTGCTTCTAAATCCATCATATTTTTTATCATATTTATCCATGCAGCATTCTCACCTTTGGTGCTTTAGATAATGCATGTTGAAATAAATTTCAAAAGATAACTAGTTAGTTTTCAGATATGACACACCTATCATCCAAATAACCAGGCAATTATGACATAGCAAACCTTAGGAATAAATGATTTGTTTTAAAGGTGGTTTAGGTTACACTTAAAAATTAAAGTTCACAGCAAAGGCAGGAAAACAAGAAACAATGTTTGTAAATACGAATTTAAAAAGGAAATCTGGGCAGGGGTGGTATTTTTGCTTGGCTAATTTTGGTTTTTCATTAAGCACATTTATTATTTATTCTGTAATACCTCAGACGCCTACTGGAGAAAAAGAGAAATTGCAACTTTATTGTCTCAAACCTTAACTTTATCTTTGCTTATGGACTACATCAACATTTTTTAATAAATCAGCCCAACAATTCCACATTGTGATATATATCCACATACAAATAAGCAAAAGTATAGGTACAAAGATATTGGGGGTATTTTGGTTTTGTGTGTTTGTTTTTGAGACTGAGTCTCACTCTGTCACCCAGGCTGGAGTGCAATGGCATGATCTTGGCTCATTGCAACCTCCATCTCCCTGGTTCAAGCGATTCTCCTGCCTCAGCCTCCTGAATAGCTGGGATTACAGGCATGCGCCACCACACCTGGCTAAATTTTGTATTTTTAGTAAAGACGGGGTTTCACCATGTTGGTCAGGCTGGTCTCAAGCTCCTGACCTCATGATCCGCCTGCTTCAGCCTCCCAAAGTGCTGGGATTACAGGTGTGAGCCACCTGTAGATGTTGAATGTATCAAATTATATTAACAAACTGCAGACAATTGTCCATCATTAGGGAACGGCTAATACATTTTTATCAGAATCTTAAATCAGGATATAGAATACTTTGCAGCCATTTTGAAAAATTGGTAAGGGCCAGGTGCTGTGGCTCACACCTGTAATCTCAGCACTTTGGAAGGCCAAGACAAGAGGATTACTTAAGGCCAGGAGTTTGAGACCAGCCTGGGCAACATAGTGAGACTCTATCTGTATAAAAAATTAAGAAAATTAGCCAGGTGTAGTGGCACACTTCTATGGTCCTAGCTACTCAGGAGGCTGGCATGGGAGGATTGCTTGAGCCCAGGAGTTTGAAGTTTCAGTGAGCAATGATCACACCACTGCCTTCCAGCCTGGGCAACAGAACAAGTCTCTCTCTCTAAAAAAAAAGAAAGAAAAAATTGTAGACCTGCATATACTCCTGTGGAAGTTTATCCATGACATATTTTTTAAGGGAAAAAATTTTTTTTAATCTTTGTGGGTACACATTTAGTGCATATATTTATGGGATACACGAGATGTTTTGATACAGGTATTACATATTGTTGAATGAAAAAGTATCCAGCATTTAGTACGTACGTTAAGATGTCAGGCATAAATAAATACTCATAGATGTATTTGAGCATTGTTTGCATTCTTATAACAAGAATAGATTCATTTATTCACTATATGTATCTATTCACTATATATATATATATATATATATATATATATATAAAATACATATCTCTCTATGTAGAGATATGTATATGTATATATATAGATTTTTATATAGATATAGAGAGAGAGAGAGGTAGAGAGTGAAAGAGTGATATATATCTGGTCTTACTCTATTGCCCAGGCTGGAATGGAACCCGGTGGAGGCTCACTGCAACCTCGACCTCCTGGGCTCAAGCTATCCTCCCACCTCAGCCTCCCAAGTAACTGGGACCACAGGCGTGCACCACCATGTTGGGTTAATTTTTGTATTATTTATAGCAGCAGTCCATAATTTTTTGGCACCAGGGACTGGTTTTATGGAAGACAATTTTTCCATGGACAGGGCAGTTGAGGGTGGGAGGGGTGGGGGAGAGGGTTTCACGATGAAACTTCCACTTCAGATCATCAGGCATTTGATTCTCACAAGGAGAGCACAACCTAGATCCTTCCCATGCATAGTTCACAATAGGGTTCCTGCACCTGTGAGAACTATGAGCAACTAATGCTGCCCCGACCTGACAGGAGGTGGGACCCAGGTGGTCATGCTCGCTTGCCCATCACTCACCTCCTGCTGTGTGACCCGGGTTTTTAACAAGCCATGGACCAGGACCCATGACTTATGGAACATACATATATGGACCAGGTTTGTTTTGTTGAGCTGTAAGGACTATAATTAATAATATTGTATTATATTCAAGATTTTTGCTAATTGAGTGGGTTTCAGCTGCTCTTGCCACACACAAAAAAGTAATGTATAACTATGTGAGAGAATGGATATGGTAATTTACCTCCCTATAGTAAACACTTTATCTACGTGTATCCCACTTATAACATCATAATGTATACCTCAAATATATACAATAAAATTATTTATTTTTTAAAAAAGCGATAATGAGGAAAGGGGAAATTGATGTTCCCTTACCACATTGAAGGGCTAAGCTCTGTGCATGAGGAAGATGCCTCTCTCAGAGGAAGCAGAGGCAGGATTAGAACTAGTCCCTATAGTTTTTAAAACCAGAAAAATTGTCATTTCAAAGAAATACCTCAAAAGAGGTTGTATTAATTTGTTTTTATGCTGCCGATAAAGACATACCTAAAACTGGGCAATTTACAAAAGAAAGAGGTTTAATTGGACTTACAGTTCCATGTGGCTGAGGGAGCCTCAGAATCATGTTGGAAGGCAAGGAGGAGCAAGTCACATTTTACGTGGATGGCAGCAGGCAAAGAGATCTTGTGCAAGGGAATCCTCTTTTTAAAACCATTAGATCTCATGCACTATCATAAGAACAGCAGGGGAAAGACCCGCCCCCATAATTCAATCACCTCCCACCGGGTTCCTGCCGTGACGTGTGGGAATCATGGGAGTTACAGTTCAAGATGAGATTTGGGTGGGGACACAGCCAAACCATATCAGAGGTCTTCATTCATTTCCAATTAAACCCTTCTATACAGATGAAAACTTTTGTCATGAGAGTGTAGTATTCTGTAACATTAAAATATTTCACTTGTTTGAGTAATTCCCCTTCTGTGCATCAGCCCAACAAATGCCCTCATACATGAGTATAAAGGTGGACATTCCAGAATGATTCCTGGTGCACAATCTATAACAGGAAAATGCTGGAGACAGCTAAATGCCCATCAGTGAGTGGCCGGCCATATCCTTGTGCTACATTCTGGCCATGAAATATACAGTAGCCAAAATTGTAATAAATTAGAACCTGCTGCTGCACTTGCATGGTTCACCTTAAGCGCCCACTCTAGTCCAAAGTCCTGAAGTATAGAAAAGGGAAATGAGAGTGGACAAGAGAGAGGAAGAAGAGAGAAGGTGGCAAAGAGAAATCAGCACTTAGAGGCAGCCTGGAAGAGAGGAAAGTGGATTGCCCAGAACATCCCTGGAAACTGGAGCTTAGCTGGCCCCTGCTAAAAATAGGCAGGCTGTGTGCTAACAGGGGATTAGGCAGGGGTCCTGAGAACATGCCTGGGTCTGTAGGTTCGGCAAACACCCACACTTCACAGCTCTAATGGTCTTGTGCCTCCTCTAACTTTGCTAAAATCACACTGAAAGTTGTACCCTGTAATTTCTTACTGTACTACAACAGAATAATCTGCCAGAGCCCCCACCCAAACCCCATTTATGTCCACAGTGCTTGTCACTGAAGCCACCTCCAATTAAAGAATGCTATGGAAATACCATATATGAAAATTTATGCATGTAAAAGTTATAAACAAAGCACAATTAAAAGAAAAAAAAAACTAGAAAGAGGCAGTCGGTTCATCTCTTCCTACAGTCTGAGATGATGGATGAAGGGCACCATTAAAAATATGCAGCCAAAATGGGGAGAGATTCTCTGAGGATGTGGATGTAAGATAATATTTAAAGAATGAAGAGAAGCAGGTGCACTTTCCATTTTTAGCTAGATACCTAGCCTGGCAAAGTAAATTAGAAGATGGTGCAATCCTATTCACACCAAAAGAAAAAGAAAACCTACTCAAAAGAACGCTAAAGTTTTTACAAACAGAAAATCCTGATGATATTTCCACTGATGCTTTCTAGCCATGGGTTTGTAATAAGAAATAGAGTATGGAATTTCCCTAAAAGTCATTGGCCACCAAGTAACAAATTCTGCCAAAAAGGAAACCCCCAAAGAATACATTTCAGAGGAAAAGTAAACCTCACTTTAGATGTTGAGCTTCAGATCTGACAATATACTTAAGATTTTCTGCACACTTCCCCCAAATTAATAATTATACATATTAGAAAGAAAGCAGACAAATTACGATTTTGACATAATTGATTTGACATTTATTCATTGCTGTAAAAGTATTATTGTCGCATAGTCATACTTTAATGTGCACATGTCAATAAGGCTGGCCAAAGATGGGGATTTTAAATGGTTTCCAAAAGGAACACAATTAATTTTGGAGATTGTTGCATAAACATTGCATTAAGTGTCAAAGTAACACATTGAAGGAATTCAAATGGCTTCATAAAATCGAAGGGAAGGAGAGTCATAATTACACATATCAGAGAATGATTAACTATTCTTTTAACAGAATTCCTTTGCTGAAGATGAATGAACATTGGTTTTTGCCAGAATGTTTCGCAGTGTACATCACTGCTGAGACAGGAGATAAATATCATTCTATTTTAATAGTTATGTGTTTATTTTAATGTCTCTTAGAAATAAATATTTCTAGCATATGAAGCCTGAGATGCCACCAATATTATTGCTTATGATGAACTTTGCTTTATAAAGAAGTTCATATAAATAAAACATCACTAAGTCATTACACAGATCATAACAGACACTGTCAGTATACTGCCATATCTCTTGGCATCTCTTTCCTGTTTTCTGCACGTAGACTCCCAGTGTGCTTCTCCACCCATCAGCCAAGCACCTGTGGCTTATTGTCCATCTTAAGCTGCTGAATCCAGTTTTTCCTGGGATCAGGGAGAACTAGAAATGCCTTAACCAATGTCCTTATCTAGTGACTGATGTGTGCAAGAACATAAACTAGCACCATCCAGTAGAAATATAGGGCCATCCACTAGACAAGGATGCCATCTCTCACCACTCCTATTCAATATAGCACTGGAAGTTCTAGCCAGAGCAATAGTGCAAGAAAAAGAAATAAAGGGTATTCAAATAGGAAAGGAGGAAGTCAAATTGTCTCTATTTGCAGACGACATGATTGTGTATCTAGAAGACCCCCTCATCTCAGCCCAAAATCTACTAAAACTAATAAGCAACTTCAGCAAAGTCTCAGGATACAAAATCAATGTGCAAAAATCACAAGCATTCCTATACACCAATAACAGACTTAAAGAGAACCATATCAAGAACGAACTGCCATTCACAATTGCCACAAAGAGAATAAAATACCTAGGAATACAACTAACAAGGAACGTAAAGGACCTCTTCAAGGAGAACTACAAGACACTGCTCAACGAAATAAGAGAGGACACAAACAGATGGAAAAACATTCCATGTTCCTGGTTAGGAAGAATCAATATCATGAAAATGGCCATACTGCCCAAAGTAATTTATAGATTCAATGCTATCCACATCAAGCTACCAATGACCTTCTTCACAGAACTGGAAAAAAACACCTTAAACTTCATATGGAACCAAAAGAGAGCTCGCATAGCCAAGTCAATTCTAAGCAAAAAGAACAAAGTGGGAGGCATCACACTACCGGACTTCAAACTATACTACAAGGCTACAGTAATCAAAACAGCATGGTACTGGTACCAAACCAGAGATATAGACGAATGGAACAGAACAGAGGCCTCGGAGGCAACACAACACACCTACAACCATCTGATCTTTGACAAACCAGACAAAAACAAGCAATGGGGAAAGGATTCCCTGTTTAATAAATGATGTTGGGAAAACTGGCTAGCCATGTACAGAAAGCAGAAACTGGACCCCTTCCTGACACCTTACACTAAAGTCAACTCCAGATGGATTAAAGACTTAAACATAAGACCTAACACCATAAAAACCCTAGAAGAAAATCTAGGCAAAACCATTCAGGACATAGGCGTAGGCAAGGACTTCATGACCAAAACACCAAAAGCATTGGCAACAAAAGCCAAAATAGGCAAATGGGACCTAATCAAACTCCACAACTTCTGCACAGCAAAAGAAACAGTCATTAGAGTGAATCGGCAACCAACAGAATGGGAAAAAAATGTTTGCAGTTTACCCATCTGACAAAGGGCTGATATCCAAAACTTACAAAGAACTAAAACAGATTTACAAGAAAAAAACAAACAAGCCCATTCAAAAGTGGGCAAAGGATATGAACAGATATTTTACAAAAGAAGACATACATGAGGCCAACAAGCATATGAAAAAATGCTCATCATCACTGGTCATCAGAGAAATGCAAATCAAAACTACATTGAGATACCATCTCACACCAGTTAGAATGGCGATCATTAAAAACTCTGGAGACAACAGATGCTGGAGAGGATGTAGAGAAATAGGAACGCTTTTACACTGCTGGTGGAAGTGTAAATTAGTTCAACCATTGTGGAAGACGGTGTGGTGATTCCTCAAGGACCTAGAAATAGAAATTCCATTTGACCCAGCAATCCCATTACTGGGTATATATCCAAAGGACTATAAATCATTCTACTATAAAGACACGTGCACACAAATGTTCATTGCAGCACTGTTTACAACAGCAAGACCTGGAAACAACCCAAATGCCCATCGATGATAGACTGGACAGGGAAAATGTGGCACATATACACCATGGAATATTATGCAGCCATAAAAAACGATGAGTTCGAGTCCTTTGTAGGGACATGGATGAACCTGGAAACCATCATTCTCAGCAAACTGACACAAGAGCAGAAAATCAAACACCGCATGTTCTCACTCATAGGTGGGTGTTGAGCAATAAGAACACATGGACACAGGGAGGGGAGCACTACATACTGGGGTCTGTTGGGGGGAAATAGGGGAGGGACAGCGCGGGGAGGGGAGTTGGGGAGAGATAGCATGGGGAGAAGTGCTAGATGTGGGTGATGGGGAGGAAGGCAGCAGATCACACTGCCACGTGTGTGCCTATGCAACAATCTTGCATGTCCTTCACATGTACCCCAAAACCTAAAATGCAATAAAATTTAAAAAAAAAGAAAGAAATATAGCGCCATCCAAGGATTGCTTGGACCCAGGAGGTGGAGGTTGCAGTGAGCTGAGATTATGCCATTGCACTCCAGCCTGGGCGACAAGAGCGAAACTCCCTTTCAAAAAAAAAGAAAGAAAAGAAAAGAAATATAGTGCCATCCACCAATGCAATTGTAAATTTTCTAGCAATACATTTTTTAAAAAGCAAAAATAAACAGGTAAAATAAATTTTATTATACATTTTATTAAACCATGATAGTCCAATTATTATTATTTCAACATGTAACCAATATTAAAAATGACTAGTGATATAGTTTACTTTTTTGTGCTAAGTCTTCAAAATCAAGTGCATATTTCATACTTACAACATACTGACTTTGGACTGGCCTCATTTCAAGGGCTCAATGGCCACATGCGGCTAGGGGTTGCTATCTTGAACAGCACAGTTCTAGACAACTGCTACGGACCGAGTGAGCCCCCCAAATTCATACATTGAATCTTTAATACCCTTGTGATGGTACTTGATGGGTGGGAGAATTGGGAGGAAACTAGGTCATGATGGTAAATCTCTCATGAATGGAATTAGTGCCCCTATAAGTAGAGGCATGATAAAGAGATGATCTCTCTCTCTCCACCATGTGAGAATACAGGAAGAAGGTCTTCACCAGTAACCAAATAGGCCAGTGCCATGATCTTGGATGTTCCAGCCTCCAGAACTATGACAAATAAATTTCTGTTATTTAAACCCCCCAGTTGGTGGAAAAAAAATTTTTTACAGCAACCTAAACTAAGACATCAGCTGAGTATGTCCTACACTGTCCACAGAGCTCCCAGGGGAATTCAACAAAAGTTACCCTCCATAGGACTTTGCCGGATACTCCCTCCTTTCTTGGCCTCTCCCTGTCACAAATCCCCACTGGCTTCCACTCCCCACTGGCTTCCCTGGGATCACGTCCTCATAAACCACTCTCACAAGCAATCTTTGTCTTAGGCTCTGCTTCTAAGGAACGCAACCCAAAACACGGGTATAGAAAAGAAATGTGAAAGTAATAAGCAAGTAATTTTTAGGTAATTTTACAGGTAATTTCTGTAATCACGTATCAATACCTGTGGATCCAAGATTTCCTTAAAAATTATCTGTGCCTGGTGTGGTGGTCCATGTCTGTAATCTCGGCACTTTGGAGGCTGAGGTGGGTGGATTGCTTGAGTGCAAGAGTTTGAGGCCAGCCTGGGCAGCATGGTGATACCCTGTATCTGCAAAAAACAGCAAAATTAGCCAGGCATGGAGACTTGTGCCTGTAGTCCCAGGTCCTCCGGAGGCTAAGGTGGGAGGATCAATTGAGCCTGGGAGATCAAAACTGTAGTGAGCTGTGATTGCACCACTGCACGTCAGCTTGGGCAACAGAGTGAGATCCTGTCAAAAAAAAAAAAAAATCACCTCAATATTTAGTGCTTTTATTGGCATTGGATTCAAATCTTTCATCATGTGTGTCTTTGAATTTCACCTGTAATTACTTATTCAGGCTCTGTCCCTAAACCAGCCATTGGCCTTGGAGAAGTTACTTTCCTTAGCCTTGTTTTTCTCATAAACAAAGTGACGGCCCTGCTGCTGTATGCATTCCATGACCCACAGCATCAGTGGGAGCTTGTTAGCAGTGCAGGACCCCACAACTACTAAATCAGGATCTACACTTGAACGTGATCCCCAGACGATTTATATATTCAGTACAGTTTGGGAAGCACTGGTCTCCAGAGTTTCTCAGCATCTCTTTGAACTCTCAGCCAGATTTTTAGATTGGCTGGAAAAAATCTATGGGAAGAATGTCGAAGAATTTGCAGACATGCTTTATAACTACTACACCATTTTAGTGTCCTTTAAACTCTGCTGTTTACCAATTATATAACTAGGAAAAGTTTCTCAACCTTTTTGCAGCTTAATTTTTCATCTGTAACATGAAAATAACAGAAGTAACTACATCATAGGTTGAGAATTAAATAAGAGAAATACTAAAAGTCCTTAGAACAACCCTGAAAACATTATTTTGTTGAATAGATTAATCCCAGTGCATGAAAACTGTTCCTGCAGTTAGAGCTCTTATTCTATATTAATATATATTAATAATATTAATATTTATTATTATGGATATATAACATTATGGATATTAATATTTAATATTAATGTGGACATGTAATATAAAATCCATACCTCTAATCTTCCTACTTCAATCATGAGAAAAATCATTTATCATCTTGGTAGATTTGCTCACCCAAAAATCACCCAAGGAGACTATGTAAGGTGACATCTGCCATATTTATTGAATCAGGGCCTGTTTATTAATATCTGTACGTCAAAAGTCTACTTCTAAATCAGCAGTCCAGAGAGAAAGCAGGCAAAGTGGGAGATGTATGGGGATTCTCCCACGCTGTTCTCATGATAGTGAGTGAGTTCTCATGAGAGCTGATGGCTTTTTAAGTGTTTGGCAAGTTCCTTTGCTCACACTCTTTCCTGCTGCCTTGCAAAGGAGGTACTTGCTTCTCCTTTAGCCATAATTGTAAGTTTCCTGAGGCCTCCCCAGCCATGCAGAACTGTGAGTCAAACCTCTGTCCTTTACAAGCCACACAGTCTCGGGTAGTATATTGTTTTTTTGAGATGGAGTCTTGCTCTGTCACCCAGGTTGGAGTGCAGTGGCACAATCTCAGTTCACTGCAGGTTCAAGCAATTCTCCTGCCTCAGCCACCCGAGTGGCTAGGATTACAGGCACGTGTCACCACAACCAGCTAATTTTTTTGTATTTTTAATAGAGATGGGGTTTCACCATGTTGGCCAGGCTGGTCTCAAACTCCTAACCACAGGTCATCTTCCTGCCTCGGCCTCCCAAAGTGCTGGGATTATAGGCATGAGCCACTACACCCAGTCTTCAGGTAGTATTTTTTTTTTTTTTTGAGACGGAGTTTTGCTCTTGTTACCCAGCCTAGAGTGCAATGGAGCAATCTCGGGTCACCGCAACCTCCGCATCCTGGGTTCAGGCAATTCTCCTGCCTCAGCCTCCTGAGTAGCTGGGATTACAGGCATGCACCACCATGCCCAGCTGATTTTTTGTATTTTTAGTAGAGACGGGGTTTCACCGTGTTGACCAGGATGGTCTTGATCTCTTGACCTCGTGATCCACCCGCCTCGGCCTCCCAAAGTGTTGGGATTATAGGCTTGAGCCATCACACCCAGTCTTCAGTTAGTATTTTTATAGCAGTGTGAGAACAGACTAACACAGTAAACTGGTACTGGGAGTGGGGTACTGTTACAAAGATAGCCAAAAATGTCGAAGTGACTTTGGAACTGAGTAACAAGGAGAGGTTGGAAGAGTTTGGAGGATTCAGAAGAAGACAGAAAAATGTGGGAAAACTCGGAATCTCCTAGAGACTTGTTGAATGGTTTTGACCAAAATGCTGTTAGTGATACGGACAATGAAGTCCAGGCTGAGGTAATCTCAGACAGCAATGAGGAACCTGGTGGGAGCTAGAGTAAAGGTCACTCTTGCTATGCTTTAGCAAAGAGACTGGTGGCATTTTGCCTCTGCCCGAGAGATCTGTGGAACTTTTAAGAGAGATGATCTGAGATTGGAACTTATGTTTAAAATGGAAGCAGAACATAACTGTTAGTTAGTCATGTACAAGGGAGCTTTTTGGTGGATCTCTCAGTAGAAACACTGCAGGCCAAGACAGAGTGGGGTAATATTTTTAGTAGAGACAGGGTTTCTCTATGTTGGTCAGGCTGGTCTCAAACTCCCGACCTCAGGTGATCCTGCCTCAGCCTCCCAAAGTGCTGGGATCACAGGCGTGAGCCACAGTGCCTGGCCAGTTTTTGTTTCTTTTAAAGCAGCTCCAAAATTGTTTCCTGTCTAGCAGGAAAGCCCCATCTCTTAGAGCCAGGCTGGCAACCTTTGATATGCAAGTGCAGGTCATTAAAAACTGGGTCCACCTAAACATGGCAGTTCCCACATTGTTCTCTTGCCCTTGCCCCACATGGGCCTGGCAACATGTCTGCCCCCACATGTCCCAAGTGTATAGAACATCATGGCGACCTTCATTTGCATATTAAAAAGCTAGGGTGGGAGGGCCAGTTTTTTCCGTGGGCTACATGAATGACATGCCTGGTCAAACGGTTAATCCCCTGAGCTCTATGCAAATCAGACACCACCTCCTCCAGCCTCCTCATTTAACTGGCTGGTATCCGCAGTGCTTGGGGTCTCCTCTCTTGGCTTTGGAGCCCCCCTCCCTCTGTCTCTCTACAGGGGAACTTATTCCTTCTTTCTTCTCCCTTCTTTCTTGCCTATTAACCTCTCCGCTCCTTAAAACCACTCCACATGTGTCCGTGTCATTTTATCTAATTGGCGTGAGACGAGAGCCCTTGCGTTCCTCCTCTCATCAGAGCCATATCCATCACCACCACCAAGATCAGAACACAGAACATTTCCATCACTCCAAAAAACTCCCTCCTGTTGTCCGTTTGTGGTCATACCCTCCCTTCACAGTTAAACCCTGGAAACCACTGATCTGTTCTCCATCACCATTGTTTTGTCTTTTAGAGAACTCATAAAAATGGAATCACACAGTATGTAACCTTTTGAAACTGGCTCCTCTTATCAATATAATGTCTTTGAGAGTCATGTATCAATAATTTGCTCCTTTTTACCGCTGAGCAATATTCTAACTAGCCTAGAATTTTAAAAGCAAATTATCAATAAAGTATGAAAATACATATCTTAAGTCTTAAAATGTATGTCACCTGTACGTTGTCTCAGAGGTCAACTACACTAACAAAAGGTAAAAAACTGAAAAAGTGAAGACATAAGATTTATAAGCCAGAGGATCTCTCATTAGGAAGAAATTCCAGGAAAACCATGAAGACAATATGCTAAGACAGTCGCTGCTCGGCTGCCCCAATCCAGATTGAAGAATCCGCCTCATAAAGATCAAGTTGACAGGGATTGTAATGTGTCTGAATACATTGAGGGGAGAGTTGCACAACAAATGGTTAATAATTCAGATGAGTCCGTGCATAGAAAATTAAGCAAACAAACAGAAAAGAAAAATTTTTTTAACTCTAATGAAAACAAAAAGGTTGCAGAAAAGGAAAAGTAATCAGAATGTACCATGGCTCAGCAGTGACTACTATTTACATAATGTAAACATTGAATATTTGTCTAAACATAATTACTCCATTATTCCTTTGAGGCCTGAGAAATAGGGATGAGAAGATCTTTTTCATAACAAACCTAGTAGGATATTTAACTTTTTATGTGCCTTTATAATGTAGATAAAAGTTGAAATTAAATTTTAAATTTTAGACTGGGCGCAGTGGCTCACTCCTGTAATCCCAGAACTTTGGGAGGCACAGGTGGGTGGATCACTTGAGGTCAGGAGTTCATGACCAGCCTGGCCAACATGGTGCAAACCTGCCTCTACAAAACTACAAAAATTAGCCAGGCATGATGGTGGGTACCTGTAAGCCCAGCTATTTGGGAGGCTGAGGCGGGAGAATTGTTTGAAACTGGGAGACAGAGGTTACAGTGAGCCAAGATCGCGCCATTGCACTCCAGCCTGGGTGACAGAGCAAGACTGTATCAAATAAAAAAAAAAATTAATTTAACATGATGAAGCAAAAAAAAGTTTGTTTTTTTTTCTAAATCATGGCTAAGAAAGAGAGAGCCATCCCTGATGATGTCTTCACAGAAGCCACCTCGGAAGCTAAAATCATATTTCCTCCTTTGTTTAAAGCCAGTTCAAATTTGGGTTTTTTTCTCATTAGCAATCAGATGAATCCTGACAAATACAATAGGTATGGACCTTCCATGCCAAAAAGCAGTACCAGTCTTCAGTTAGGTCCTCCACTGAACAGTGCTGATGGTGCTTGATGCATGCAGTGTGATCAAAAGGTGTTCCACCAGTCAGACATCTGCTTTAGGGGCCAGTCACAAGGCTTGCTGCTGTGTACAGTGGCCAAGGGGCAATGGAGCTGCTGGGGGGATTTGTGTTCCAAATGCCAAGGAACATGATGTTCAAGCCAACATGACATTGGTTGGAAGTCTGGCCAGAACTCCTGCTGAATTCATTTCCAGGTAGTTGTTCTGATTTCTGTCTTTATATAACTTAGTTACTTCTGTACTTTCTCATCTATGCTCTTTTAGTGAATCCAAGCTAGCAGCAGGGAATTGATCTAACCAGGCTTGTTTGTTCTGCCAAGGGGCACTTCACACTATTGTGAAATAGATGGTATTCCGTATATAGAAACCTCATTGGACTTGGAAGCCATCTTCATCGTCACAAGAAATCCCAAATCCCAGCATTTGCCAATGAAAGAAAAGAAGATGCTTGCTCATAGAGCCTTTAAATAAAATGTTAGCATTAGGAATTTCTGAAAAGGTGTTCTAAAAATTAGTTTTGGCCAGGTGCAGAGGCTCATGCCTGTAATCTCTGCACTTTGGGAGGCCAAGGTGAGAGGATCACTTCAGTTCAGGAGTTTGAGAGCAGCCTGGACAACATACTACCTCTATAAAAAAAAAATATATATATATATATATATTTTTTTTTTTTTTAATTAGCCAGCCATGGTGACATGCACCTGTAATCACAGCTACTTAAGAGGCCAAGGTGGGAGGATTGCTTGAGCCCAAGGATTCAAGGCTACAGTGAGCAACGGTGGCACTACTGTACTCCAGCCTGGATAACACATCAAGAACCTGTCTCAGCCGGGTGCGGTGGCTCACGCCTAAAAATCCCTACACTTTGAGAGGCTGAGGTGGGTGGATCACCTGAAGTCAGAAGTTCAAGATCAGCCTGGCCAACATGATGAAATCCCATCTCTACTAAAAACACAAAAAAATTAGCCAGGCATGGTAGTGGGTGCCAGTAATCCCAGCTACTCAGGAGGCTGAAGGAAGAGAATCGCTTGAACCCAGGAGGTAGAAATTGCAGTAAGCTGAGATTGCACCACTGCACTCCAGCCTGGTCAACAAGAGTGAAACTCCCATCTCAAAAAAAAAAAAAAAAGAAAGAAACTGTCTCAAAAAAAAAAAAAAGTTCTATATTTTTATGTAGCTTCTTTGCACTAATAAAGCTTTTCGTGGATAGTGTCTGTCAAATATGTGGCCAGGTCATCACTGAAAAGGCCTGAACAGAAATTGCGTGTAGTTACTTTAAGCATAAAATCTGACACAGGAAACTTCTATCTGTGAAAAGCAAATTTAAGTTTCTCATGTAAATTAAAAATATGATGTTTTTGTAAAAATGTATTACTTATTTTTAAAATTTTCTATTTTATTTTTTGTATTTTTTAGATCTTAAGAAAATAACATACAGAAATATGATTAAGTTCTGTGATCAGTCTCCATATCAAAGCCCAGATATTCTGCCATTTACCCCAATTACACAATTGTTATCATTTTAATTATGTGTCCCAGTGGAAAAAAGGTTGGGGAGAACTATCTTAAATCCTAAGGACGTTTATTAATGTGTATATATATATATATATATATATATATATATATATTTTTTTTTTTTTTATGGAGTCTCACTCTGTCACCCAGGCTGGAGTGCAGTGGCACAATCTCAGCACAGCAACCTCTGCCTCCCAGGTTGAAGCAATACTCCTGCCTCAGCCTCCCACGTTGCTGGTACTACAGGCACTCACCACCACTCCCAGCTAATTTTTGTATTTTTGGTAGAGGTGGAGTTTCACTATATTGGCCAGGCTGGTCTCGAACTCCTGACTTTGTGATCTGCCTGCCTCAGCCTCCTAAAGTCCTGGGATTACAGACGTGAGCCACCATGCCTGGCGTATTACGACATTTAATGAAAATCAGAAGGTAGGCAGTCCCAGAGTGAATTCAATGGCCCAGCACCATCAGCAAGAACCCAGTTTCTTTTCATCCTTGTACTCCACTGACCCCAGCGTCCCAGCTTCCTCCCAAGGCCTGCGTAGGATGTCTACCAGATGGCTGCTGTCACCTTGGAAACCAGGTCTACCATGGCAATGACCAGACCAGAAAGGATGGAGGTAGGGAAAAGGGCAGGCAAGGGCTTTATTCTCACCTGCCTCTTTCTTTCCAGGAAAGAAAATCTTTCTCAAAGGCCACAAGGAGAGTTCCTTTGTGTCTTATTGAGCAGAACTTGGTCCACTGGGAGCCCAATCACTGGCAAAAGGAAAAGAACCACGTAGAGTTTACACCGAGCACAGCCCCAGCCAAAAGCTAATCCTGACCAATGTAAACCAGCCTAAGAGCTCCAGTAAACCCAGTCCTTTCCAGCTACTGGAAGGACTGACGGCATATGCATCTTGAGGCATACCTGAGAAAAGCTACATGTAAGGTACTTGCAGCCAAAGGTGTCTTAACTGAGGCAGACCAACAAATCAAGCAACATAATCCACTGTGGTGAATGCTGACGTGTAGCCACACTTAGGGATCTAGGGAGGAGATCCCAAATCAGTCTAGGAGATCCTCAAAGAGGTTTTACATAAGGTAGTTATTGAGCTCAAATGGAAGCAGTAGAAGTGATCCCAGGAAATCAAATGGGAAACAGAATTTCAGATGGGAAACAGAACAAACTACATGGTACAGAAGCTGGGAGGAGCTTCAGAATAATTCAGTGCTGTAGGAGATGTTGGCTATGTCTGGGTGACATGACCACATTTGTGACCACTGGGATGGAAGACTGTGATTAACATTATGTGAAATAGTGGGGAATTATTTCCCCCAAAGGAAATCATGGAACAAAAATCCTGTTATCAGAAGTAGGAAAGGGATGCCAGGCTGACCAAATCAAAAAACAAAAAGAGTCCACCAGAGGCTGGGCATGGTGGCTCACATCTGTAACCCCAGCACTTTGGGAAGCTGAAGTGGGTGGATCACTTGAGCTCAGGAGTTCAAGACCAGCCTAACCAACATGGTGACACCCTGTCTCTACTAAAAATACAAAATTAGCCAGGCATAGTAGTGGATGCCTGTAATTCCAGCTAACTCGGAGGCTGAGGCATGAGAATCGCTTGAACTTGAAAGGCAGAGGTTGCAGTGAGCCAAAATTGCACGACTGCACTCCAGCCTGGTCAACAGAGCAAGACTCTGACTCAAAAAAAAAAAAAGAAAAAAAAAATTTCCACTAGAGTTAGCTAAGTTATAATTGTCCAAATTAAAATCTGGTTCCACAGATCTCTACATGCACAAAAGTAGAAAACCCTTTCTGTGGCACAGGGAACTATCTATCAAAATTTGCCCCACCTTTGGTGTAGAGTTGCAGCTGAGAAGCTGCTGCCCATTCAGAGGCTACATTTCCCAGCCCTGCCCACTTGCTTCCATAATGGACCATGTGACTGGATTCTGCCAATGGCACTTAAGCAGGAAATAGGTGTGTGACAGACAAAGCCTGTAGGAAGTGAGTGGCCTTCTCCAGGACAAGCCCCGTGGGATGACAGAGCCATAAGATGGAAGGGGTCTGGGCCTTTGATGGAAAACCTCCTACTGACAGTAACACCTGTCTCAGACTGTTGAGAATGAGAAATACATTTCTATGACTTTAAGCCTGTCTACTTGGGGGACTATTGATTTTTAGCAGCCAGTGTGGTCCTTGCTAAAATCCTTCTTAGGATATTTTAGTGAAAATTAAAAACAATTATATTTGATACATTTGAAAACACACTCAAAAGTGTTACATTCTAACTTCTAACACTTGGGGGCTCCCAACGAATTCCATTGCACTTTCAGATGTGCTCTTTGGCATTCAAACTTTGTAACACAGTGTCCGCTTTGCCATCTCTGCACGGTATTTGCACCTCTTCTGAGTCAATAACTACAGATTGTTAGTAACTGCACGATTTTGTTGGAGGTGGGTGTTAAGCATGTGATTTTTTTTTAATTTAAATTCAGATATGCAAATTAACCCTATGGAAAACCATATTTTACCCATCAGATTGATAAAATATCAGAGGTTTGATGGCACTTTATGTGAGTGAGGCTGTAGGAAACAGATGCTCTGATAAGTTCTTGGTGAGAGTTCTAAGCAGTACAACCCCATTGAAAATGTCAAAATAGTAAATCCACCTTTGACCCAGCAATTCTATTTTAGCAAATGGGTCTACAGATAGACCGTTTCATGTGCAGATATAAATAGATGTTCATTATAGCTGTATTTATAGTAACAAAAAACTAGAAACTGTCCATTAATGGGAGTTACTTAAGTAAATTTTAGTGTCTGTGTGCATGTACAGTGAAAAACTGAATTTTTCCTAAAGCTAGATGCAATGGTAAGTAATCTTTTCCAAGATACATTGTTGTGCAAAAAGGCAGGGTATAGAATACTATTTGCATTAGAGTATAATTAGTTTTTTTTTAAAAAAAAGTGGGGGGATGAATATGGGTATGTCTTTTTGCATATATGTTGGAAAGTTCTGAAGAACAACCAAGAAACTGGTAATGATGTTGCTTTCTAAAAGATATTAGGGAGCTGAGGAAAGTTGAAGGGACATCCACTTTTCATTATACACCTTTTTGTGCTGTTTGAGAATTTCTATGTTCAGGCATTAATAACATAAAAGAACAACCAAAAAAACAGGCCTAAGCATGCTTGCTTGTGTGAAATTATCAGAGTCAGTATATTATTAAAACACAGGTGTGCACAGTCAGTTATGTGCCAGGTAAGACTCAAAGCCAGTTCTCATCAAAATGATTGGTTGTGTAACTACCATTTAATGCCCAGCGGGTTTAGTTTGGATCATATCTCATTACAGAGAGTTTAGCACTTAGGTTAAATTTCAAGTGTTTCTTCATCATTTATGTTTATGTAAAGGATTGCAGGCAGTTGCTAAATATTGTTAGTGAATCAATTTTTGGACAAGAAATTTCTCTTAGTCCCCTTCCAAGATTTGGGATCAGGATTCAGTGACAGTGGCGTCAGGAGGAGCTTGCTGGAGTCACTGAGGCATCTCTCCATACTGTACATGTCTGAACCACAGGCCCCAAGATTCTGTCCCAGGAGCCCTGGATGGTCCCCAAGCATATGTGTTCTCAACAAGTTCCCTGAAAAGATTGAGGCACTCTCCAGGTAAGGACCCACCCACGGGGGGTCCAGAAAAGCAAGAATAAAAGCATAATCCCTGCAAACTTTAATACAGCTGTATCAGTCAGGGACCAACCAGAGAAAGAAAAGCAACTCTAAGAATTCCACTAAATGTAGCACAAGGAATTTGATATCCAAGTGATGCAAGAGCTGAGAAACCAAATGGGAATGGTTAGGCAACCCAGAGATTAACAACACCTGGAAGCCATTGCCTTTTCACTCCGGGGAAGGTGGCAGGGAGAGAGACAAAGGGAGGAGGTGGTGTTTTCAGAGACCACAGTCACCTGGCAGAAGTGAGGCCACAGTGGGCCCATCCTATAGGATCTAGGGCCATAGAGGAGACATAGCCACTGTCACCAAGATAGAGGAGGAAAATGAGAAATACTCTGCCTTCTCCCTTCCACCCCCTAGCCAAACCGGACAGGAAGCTAGAAGCTGCAGAACTCTGGAGAAAAGAAGCAAGGGTCAGCGTCCCCGACATGCAGAGCGAGCAGGCAGAGCAAGGAAAGAATCACAGAGCAACAGCCTCTGGACCAGCCCACCAGCCTTGGATAAATTTATCATTGAAACCTTAGCCGCAATCTTCTGTAGTACCTTCTAAGTGGCGAGGTTGTTGACATAAGTACTTTTGAAAACGCCAAGCTCCGGGTTAACCATTGTTGTTAGCCGTGGTCTAGAAAAATAAAGGAGGTTTAAAAATACCAGTTATCATGAAGTCTAAATGGAATCTATAATTTGCTGTATTCTGTTATTATGTCACTTTTTTTCTCTGTATGTTTACTAAAAAGGAAAAAAAAATGTTTTCCCATAATAGTTAAATGTTTGCTTTAATAGTTATATTCTGAAGCAACCTTGACAAGAGAGACATTCATTCATTCATCCACATATCCATCCAACCTTTTCTAAATACTATGCACTGTTATAGGTGCTGAATACAAGGAAGAAAATAATACTTTCTGCCTTGAGAGTTGACATTTTATTAACTACGAATGATTACTATAGGAAACTACATATGTTAAAATATTTACTGTGGAAAAATTTTGGTCACTTAAAATTATAAAGTACAGACAATTCCTGACATAAAATAATACAGTTGATGATTGTTCAACTTCACAATGGGTGTGAAAGTGATACCCATTCAGTAGAAACCCCTACTTTCCAGTTGGATTTTTTAATATTTTCCTGGGCTAGTGATATTCAGTGTGATACTCTGTCATGCTGCCAGCCACCACGTGTGAGCCCTTCTGTTTTTCATTTTCAGTACAGTATCAAATAAATTACATGAGGCATCCAACACTTTGTTATAAAATAGGCTTGCTTATTTATTTATTTATTTATTTTGAGACAGAGTCTTACTCTGTCACCCAGGCTGGAGTGCAGTGGCGCGATCTCAGCTCACTGCAACCTCTGCCTCCAGGGTTCATGCAATTCTTGTGCCTCAGCCGCCCGAGTAGCTGGGACTACAGGCACATGCCACTGTGCTCAGCTAATTCTTCGTATTTTTAGTACAGACGGGGTTTCACCATATTGGTCAGGCTGCTCTCGAATTCCAGACCTCAGGTGATCCACCAGCTTCAGACTCACAAAGTACTGGGATTACAGGCCTGAGCCACCGCGCTTGGCCAAAACAGGCTTTTTTAGATGATTTTGCCCGGCCATAGGCTAACGTAAGTGTTCTGGGTATATTTAAGTTACGATATTTGGCAGGTTAGGTGCATTAAATGAATTTTCAACTTACAATATTTCCAGCTTACAATGAGCTTATCAGGACATAGTGCATCATACATAAGTTGAAGAGCATCTGTATTTTGTTAGGAGAAGGATATATTTGCTCGAAAAACTTACAGTAATTAATTCAGTTACTATGTCCTCATTATTCTTCTTATCAAAGATTACTGGGAAAAAAAAAAAAAAACTCTGCGTGTTCTCTTAATACTTTAAGAAAGTGTCTGAAAGTCTCTTGCCAGAAACAATTTAAGCAAATAAATAATTCTAATAGATTGATTTTTAAATACTGTGAAAATCTGTTCTACAGTTTCTGTTACTTGCAATCAGTGATTCTTCTTTATTTATTTATTTAAATTTAGAGACAGGGTCTTGCTCTGTCACCCAGGCCAGAGTGGAGTGGTGCCATCACAGCTCACTGCAGCCTCAACTTTCTGAGCCAAAGGGATCCCCCCATCTCAGCCTCTTGTGTAGCTGGGACTACAGGTGCATGCCACCATGCCCAGATAATTAGGATATATTTTTGTAGAGACAGGGTCTTGCCATGTTGCCAGGCTGGTCTTGAAGTCCTGGCCTGCCTCTCAAAGTGCTGGGATTATAGGCATGAGCCACCGTGCCCAACCAAAGATTCTTAACTGTGACATAGTCTTTTACTGGTCTTTTGCCTGAAGAAAATTTATTTAGGCTTTATGAGACTCAGTTTCTGCTTCTATGAAATACTGATAATAGTATCTACCTCTTAACTATTGAGTTCTGAGGATTAAATGACATAGTGGAGTTAATGTAAGTAATTTAGTAAAGTCTTTTAGTTAACCAAAATATTGAAACCCTGGAGAGGGAGGAGTCCTTTTTTTCTATCAGAAATGTATTGCACATTTTGGTTAAATTCAACATGGCTCATGGAGGCAATGAATGATGGAAGCTGATTCTCAGCCTTGTTATCAAGAATAACAGGGAGGAGTGGGGACTGGGGTAAATCAGAGAGGTTAGGCGTCAACCACAGGAGCTTCTCAGTCCCAGCCAAGAATTACCATTTGACAACCCAGGCCCCGATTCACCAGATTTTTCCATTTTTGCAAAAAGCTATACATCCCAATTCTTATGAGAAATACATCAACTTTTAAGCACTGGTAACAAATTCAAATTTATTTTAGTTGCCAGATTTAGACCATGGAGTGGGATTACCAGTATGTCTGTGCCCTGCAAGACATTTGCCATTTCTATATTATGTTTTATCTATTAAATGAGAAGTGGTCAAAAACTTGAGAACAGAAGAAATCGTGAGCTTTCTAGTCAAACAAAGCCTGTTAACTTTTCAAGAACTGTGATTCTTACTGAGAAATAGATCTGGATAGAATCCACATTGAAAAAAATAACCTGAAAAAAGAAAGGAAG
The DNA here is from genome assembly GCF_009761245.1 of Sapajus apella. Taxonomy (NCBI): domain Eukaryota; kingdom Metazoa; phylum Chordata; class Mammalia; order Primates; family Cebidae; genus Sapajus; species Sapajus apella. The sequence goes on from NW_022437032.1 coordinate 3,726,589, forward strand.
AAAAAGCCCTTCCACATGGTGTTGAAACAAGTTATTCTGGCAGCTCTTCAGGATGGCTGGCATAGAGAAATAAAGTGTTCACACAGGCCAATTGAAAAAGCTACTATGGTGTATTACTTATGATATCTAAAAAATCATTAATGGCTGGGCGCAGTGGCTCACGCCTATAATCTCAGCTATTTGGGAGGCCAAGGCGGGTGGATCACAAGATCAGGAGTTCAAGACTAGGCTGGCTAACATGGTGAAACCTCCATCTCTACTAAAAATACAAAAAATTAGCTGGGTGTGGTGGTATGTGCCTGTAGTCCCAGCTTCTCGGGAGGCTGAGGCAGGAGAATCGCTTGAACCCAGGAGGTGGAGGTTGCAGTGAGCCAAGATCATGCCACTGCCCTCCAGCCTGGGTGACAGAGCAAGACTCCATCTCAAAAAAAAAAAATCATTAACAAACATCCAGTAACATAGCAAATAAATTATGATGCAACCCTATAATGAAATATTATGTAACCATTAAAACTAATGGTAGGGAGCAGAGGTTTGCAAACACCAAGTGCTGACTGAATAACTCAGAAAGACTGTCAAACATACAGATACCCAGGCCTCATCCCAATCCTTCTGAAGGAGAGGCTACGCAAATGGGACTGGGAGATTTAATAATTTCTCAGGTGATTCTAATGCAACCCACCAACTCAAGATCAAAGGCCAATTGTGGAATAGTTTGCATAGCATTATGTTAGAATAAGATTTAATTCAGGTGCATGTGAAAGAAACGTTCTCCCGCCCCAAATAACAACAGCTGAATAAAGTTCATTTCTCACATAAATGATGTCTGCAAATAGGCAATCCAGTTGGCAGTTCCACAAAGAAGTTAGGGGCCTAGGCTCCTTCCAGCTCACTATTCTACCACACCTAGAGTATCGCCTCATTCTCGTAGTCCAAAATGGCAGCTGGAGCTCCAGCCATCATATCCTCATCCCAAACAAGGAGAAGAGGAAGAGATACAGAAGGGGCAAACAGCATACATCAACTGTTATTTTAGGATATTTCCCAAAAGTTGCATCACATTTCATTTATGTGTCAGAATTTAGTCATATAGCTATGCCTAACTACAAAGGAAGCTGGGAAAAGTCTCTTTTCAGGAGACCATGTCCTGAGCTATAAAGCAGGAATTCTATTATTTTTAAAATTTGAGTTTGGGCACAGTGGCTCACCTGTAATCCCAGCACTTTGGGAGGCTGAGACGGGCAGATCACGAGGTCAGTTGTTTGAGGCCAGCCTGGCCAACATAGCCAAATCCTGTCTCTACTAGAAATGCAAACATTAGCTGGGAGTGGTGGGGGGGCACCTATAATCCCAGCTACTCAGGAGGTAAGGCAGGAGAATAGCTTGAACCCAGGAGGTAGAGGTTGCAGTGAGCCAAGTTCGTGTCATTGCACTCCAGACTGGGTGACAGAGCAAGACTCCATCACAAAAAGAGAGAGAGAGAGAGAGAGAAAGAAAGAAAGAGAAAATTTGAGAGAACAGACATGGAGTACACAAATGGAATCTCTATCAAAAGTATAATATCAGGCCAGGCTCAGTGGCTCACACCTGTAATCCCAACACTTTGAGAGGCTGAGGCAGGTAGATCACTTGAGGTCAGGAGTTCAAGACCAGCTAGACAACATGGTGAAACCCATCTCTACTAAAAACACAAAAATTAGCCAGGCTGGTGGCAGGCACCTGTAATCCTAGCTAAGCAGGTGGCTGAGACAGGGAAATCTCATTAACCCAGGAGGTGAACTTTGCAGTGGGCCGAGATGGCATCACTGCACTCCAGCCTGGGTGACAGAGACTCCATCTCAAGGGAAAAAAAAGTGTAATATTAATATTATGAGTACATATTGGTTTGAACCACATAAAATTATCATTTTAAGTAAAAAAAAATAGATAAATATCAGCAACTCCTATGGTTTATTCTGTTATTTTTTTCTTTTTCTTTTTTTTTTGAGACAGAGTCTCCCTCTGTCACCTAGGCTGGAGTGCAGTAGCACCATCTTGGCTCATTGCAATCTCTGCCTCCTGGGTTCAAGTGATTTTCCTGTCTCAGCCTCTGGAGTAGCTGGGATTACAGGCATACACCACCACACCTGGCTAATTTTTGTACTATAGAAATGGGGTTTCACTATGTTGGTCAGGCTGGTCTTAAACTCCTGACCTCAGGTGATATGCTCACCTCGGCCTCCCAAAGTGCTGGGATTACAGGCATTAGCCACTGGCCTGGCTGGGAATAGTATTATTGGCTGAGAAGGTACATGAGGGAGCCAATCAGGGTTGGAAATGCTGTGTGTCTTGGATGGGTGCCAACCAGGTGTGCACATATGTAAATATTCATCAAACAATAAAGAATAAATATTGCCATAAGCTGCGGTGCCCTGGTGGGTCATGTTAGCTAGATAGGTACCATGAAGGTGACATGGTAGAGTCACGGGGGGTAGTAAATGCTTTAGGTAAGACACAGGAAAGGTCTCTCTGGGAAGGTGATACTTCCTTTGGTGCTGGATGACCTAAAAAAGCCAGTCCTGCAAAGACCAGGAAACAGAAATCCAGGCAGAGAGAGGAGCAGATGCACAGTCCCCGGTCAGGAAGGGCTGGGCTTGTTTGAACAACAGCAAGCAGCCTGGTGGAGCTGGCCTGGGCAGTGCAGTGTGAGAATGCAGTGGGACTGGCGGGCCGTAGCCACTTACATCTAGCTCAGTCCTGCCCCGGGGTTTTGCTCCCTCCAGTTTGTCAGGCTGGAATTGCTCCCACCTCATCCTCACATGGTTGTGCCCTCCCCAGCTCCTTGTTTAGATATTACCTGCTCAGAAAGGCCTACGGTGACCACGCCTACAGCCACTATTACATCCCCATTTTATGGTCTTTCGAGCCCTTATCATTACCAAAATATTGAGAACACATGGACACCGGGAGGGGAACATCACACACCAGGGCCCATCATGGAAGGGAGAACATTAGGACAAATACCTAATGCACGTGGGGTTTAAAACCTAAATGACGGGTTAATAGGTGCAGCAAACTACCATGGCACCTGTATACCTGTGTAACAAACCTGCACATTCTGCCCATGTATTCCAGAACTTAAATAAAACTTTTTTAAAAAGAAGTACATGACATGTATATCTACATATAATTTTTTTTTTTTTTTTTGAGATGGAGTCTTGCACTGTCTCCCAGGCCGGAGTGCAATGGCACAATCTCAGCTCACTGCAACCTCCACTTCCTGGATTCAAGCAATCCTCCTGAGTAGCTGGGATTACAGGTGCACGCCACCACCCCAGGCTAATTTTTTGTATTTTCAGTAGAGACAGGGTTTCACTATGTTGGCCAGCCTGGTCTTCAACTCCTGACCTCAGGTGATCCACCCGCCTCGGCCTCCCAAAGTGCTGGGATTACAGGCGTGAGCCACTGCACCTGGCCATCTATATATAAAACATTACCGTAGTGATTCGATTGTTTCATGTTGGTTGCCTCCAGGGACTAGCCCAGTGCCTGGCACATCACGAACACTTGAGAATAAACAGCTGCTGCAAATAGAAACAAAGTCTTAAAGGAAGCAGCAGGGGAAATCCCATTCCTTATACAAGCCATATTTTCCAAGAGCCTACTATGTGTCAAGCACCAGCCAAATCACTGAAATACATCAGTGAAGCAAAGAGATGTTGTTTTAATCCCCATTTTTACAGGGACTTATTGAAAATAATTGGGAGGAGGACACAGATGATATACAACTAAACTATATCTATGCAGATAGATATACATATTCATAGAGAGATACTCCAGATACATAGTATGTTCCATGTAATTCCTTTTAAGAAGGACAAAGCAGGCCAGGCATGGTGGCTCACACCTGTAATTCCAGCACTTTGGGAGGCTGATGCAGAAGGATCGCTTGAGGCCAGGAGTTTGAGACCAGCCTGGGCAACGTAGCAATACCCCATCTCTATAAAAATAAAAATTAAAAAGTGAGCCAAGGGTGGTGGCCCAAGCTTGTAAGGAGCATTGCTTGAGCAGAGGAGCTGGAGGCTGCAGTGAGCTAGGATCTGACCACTGCACTCCAGCCTGAGAGACAGAGCAAGATCCTCAGAAAAGGAAGGAAGGGAGGGAGAGAGGGAGGGGGGAGGGGGGAGGGAGGGAAAGAAAGAAAGAAAAAGGAAGAAAGGAAAGAAGGAAAGACAGACAAAACAGACGGGAAGAAGACCGGGAGTGGTTGGGTGGGGAAGGGGGAGCTGCAATATTAGAATGATTAAATTAGGCCAAGCATGGCCTCCCTGAATGTGAATTTTTGAATGCTGACCTTCAACGGCGGGGCTGATTCTCTGAGCAAATGCTTCGAGGCTGGAGAGGTCTGGAGCTTGAGAGGGTCGGCAGAGAGACAATAGGGCTAACGCAGGAGCCAGGGGGAGAGAGTAGTAGTAAGGCATGAGGGACAGAGCAGGGACAGAGCAGAGAGGGCAGTGTCCTGAGTGTGGGCGCCGACCCACGTTAGGGACAGCACCTGGGAACTTAGAAATGCTCATTCTCAGGCCTCGCCCCAGACCTCTGAAGCAGAAACGCAGGGGTGGGCCCAGCTGCGTTTGTTCTAACAAGCCTGCCAGGAGACTGTGATGCACGAGAAAGTTGCCAGCCCCTGGAGCAGGGGTCCCTTCGCGCTAGGACTCCAGATCATTGCGGTCCTCTCAGTCTCCCTAGCAGGGCAGGGGACCCGCCCAGCGCTCTGCTGATTTGCCCGGCGCTGACGCCCAACCTGGGTTTCTCTGTTGCCCGCCGCGCCCCGCGCCCCCACCCAGCTACGGCAGCCGCGCCCGGGTCTCCCCACAGACCACCCAGGTGTCCCGGGAGCAGCGCGGCTACACCACCGCGTCTGGGGCCCCGACGCCCCAGCTGCAGGTGCAAAGGGCGCCCCGAGCCGGGGAGGCCAATCGCGTCCGCGGAGAACGCAGGGTGCGGGCAGGGGCGCATCCCTCGCCGCCCGCGGTCGCCCAGCACGCCCGGACGCGCGAGGCCATCCAGCTCCCCGGGGGCGTGGTGGGGGCTCAGCGGGCCTGGGCCTCGGGGTTCGCCCGCCGCTTCCCCCGGGAGCCGCTGCTGCAAAGCCAGGTTGGGGCTCCGGGCCGGGCCAGCGCCCTCTAGGCAGCGGAAGTGCAGCTTGCTTTACATCCGTCCTCCCCGCCTCGCAGAGTTGGGAGAAGGCAGGCTGGGGGGTGTGGAAAAATAAAAGGAAAAGTCCTTGCACCATGTAGATCAGCGTCCCCCACCCTGGCACCCCGGCCGGCCGGGGACCTCCCAGCCTGCGGCCATGAACGCTAGCAGCGAGGGCGAGAGCTTCGCGGGCTCCGTGCAAAGTAAGTGCTTTTCCGGGCGCAGTGCGCGCTCCGGGGCCCAGTGCGCGCTCCGGGGCCCGGGCCCAAGCACGTCTGCGACGCAGCCAGCAGGCCCGGGGCCCCGAAATCGGGGTGACGGCCCGGAGCCGCGTCTCGGGGACCGCTGCGGGCGCGCGGTGCAGGGGGCGCCGGAGTGGGCTTGGGGTGGGGGGCGCACCCGACCTGACGCAAGACGGGGGGCGCTCTCCAGCCTTGCGAGACCCCTGGGAAGGGAACGGTGGGGGAGGGCATGCCGTGCAGACAATCGCCACCCCCTCAGGGCATTCCCGCCCCACCAGGCGGAGTTGGGGGCGGGCGGGAGAGAGGGAGGAATCTGGGGTAAACGGGGTAACACTGATGGGAAAACTTCTGCCTCAGTGGCTCACAATTAGACCCTGGAGATTGAGGGAATCTCCAGATCTCACGAGGTCCCGCCGGCTCATTGCAAAGGCTTTTCCACATTAAGGGTGGAGATCCGAATGGGAAACGCGGCCGTGGACGCTTTCTTTGGGTTTGGGGTTCAGTTTTTATTTAACTGATGAGGACATCAGCGTTTTTCAAGTCCCTGGTTTCTCCCGGCGTATTGTTTCTCAAAGTGTGGTCCAGAGGCTGAGTGCAGCCAGCCACCTGGGAGCGCGAGCGTGTATTTTAAAACAGCTTGCTGGGCCCCACCCATTCAATCTCGGGGGTGGGGCCGGGGATCCGCTGCCCTTCCTAGCTGCCTGGGCAACTCTGAAGCACGTGAAGTTTGAAAACCCCTCTACCAGGGGTTTGAGGACACCTGGCACAGAGCAAGCTCTCAGCTTGTTCGCTGCTACTGTTAACAGTCTGGGAGACATTGGGTCCCAAATTTGGCGGGGTATTCCTTGCATTACTGTGAAAAGCACAGATTTTCCTAAATGCCATCTTCCCCACCCCACCCTGTTATGACTCAGTATCTCCTAGGTTGGGCTCAGATTTGCCCATGTTTAAATAGTGTACCTCAATAATAACCCCAGCAGGTAACATGCTGGGGTATTGGCGGGAGGGAGGACTGCGCTGTTAGGAACACCATCCCATTTAATTCTCATAACAAGCCCGTGTTTTTCTTGGAGAAATTAAAAACAAACAAACAAAAACACCATGAAGTAGAAACCTCTCTTCTCTCATTTTTCAGTTGAGAAAACCCAAGCACAAAGTCATTGTTTTTAAGTGACACTGTCAAGATGTTGACAAAGGTCTATGTCGTTACTTTTGCACTTTCCATATAGCAGTGACATTATTTATTATTAAAATTCTTTCATTCTGGGTGTCAGTCCTGTTCCATCATTAAGGAATCGTCAGCAATGCAAGCTACTTCATGTCTCACTTCCTTGTTTTCTTGTTAGTTCCGTGTCTATCTGTCTCTCAGTTTCATTCCTTCCATCCATTGATTGCAAAGTGTCTAAGTGCATCCCTGCAAGATGATTTATCACAGTGCTCAGCCCAGTCTCCTGAGCAAGTCAACCAAATTGTATTTCCGAACAGAGATTTCTTGTCTTAGTTAGACCTGGGCAAAATTGGACCTAATGTAAATATCTTAGAAATTTTCAGAAAATTATAGTGCGTAATTTTATCTAACCGTTACATGCTCAAAGGTAATCTTGTATCATTTAACTTGGGAAAAATTGGAAATTATGTAAATACCTTATTGCTGCTGAGAAAATTGTAATGCATGGACACCATGGAATAATGTGTTGCCATTAAATAATGATATATATGAAGGTATTTTAATGATATAGCATAATGTTTATGCAATATTTAGGAAAAGGATTAGTGTTACATTATGATCTTATGAAACTTTTAAGTGTAAAGAAAATGAATGGAAGAATTTTTTTTTTTTTTTTTGAGACAGAGTCTTGCTCTGTCGCCAGGCTAAAGTGCAGTGGTGCAATCTCAGCTCACTGCAACCTCCACCTCCTAGGTTCAAACAATTCCCTTGCTTCAGCCTCCCCGAGTAGCTGGAACTACAGGTGTGCCACCATGCCTAGCTAATTTTTGTTGTTGTTGTTGTTGAGACAGGGTTTCACCGTGTTGGCCAGGATGGTCTCAATCTCCTAACCTTGTAATTTGCCCACCTTGGACTCCCAGAGTGCTGGGATTATAAATGTGAGCCACCACAGCCAGCCAGAAAGTATTTTATAATTTTTATGGTAGGTAGAGATGGAAATATTAAGTGATTTTCCCCTTTTTAAACATGAGTTTTCTTTTTCTTTTTTTCTTTTTTTCTTTTTTTTTTTTTTTTTTTTTTTTTT
>NW_022437032.1:3734660-3794250 GCF_009761245.1 Sapajus apella
TTTTTTGTATTTTTAGTAGAGATGGGGTTTCACTGCGTTAGCCAGGATGGTCTCAATCTCCTGACCTGTGATTGACCCACCTTGGCTTCCCAAAGTGTTGGGATTACAGGTGTGAACCACCACACCTGGCCGAGTTTTCTTATAATAAGGCAAAGAAAAATTTTTAAATAAAAGTTAAGGTAATCATACTAGTTAGAGACTTATTAATTAGTTCTATGTCTTTATTGAACAAATATTTATATAGCACCTTCTAATACAGTGCCAAGTACTGGGCTAAATGCTTTGCAGGTATTAATACAGTATTAACTCTCAGTATTACTACTATCAAGAAATAATGTTCCTGCCAGTTAGGAGTGAATTTGGGCTACAGGTGACAGAAATCCAAATTATACTGGCCTAATTAAATCTGGAATTGGTTAATTCCAGGGTTGACTCAGGGGAATCCATGAAGTAAAGGGCAGAGCCTGCAGGGATCTCGGCATTTTCCTCATAGTTACAAGATGGCTACAGAAGCTCCACCACCACATTTGTATCCAAAGCCAGAAGAAAATGGGCACAGTGCTAGCCATATCTGCTCCCTTTTTGTCATGAACACCAGACTTTTCCCAGAAACTCTTTCAGCTGTGTGCTGGAGAAGCTCACAAGTATGTAGGGGACCAAGATTATTTAGACTAGTGGTTCTCATAGTATGTGTGTTGGGTGAGTATGTCTGCAAATGTGCAGGAGGATCAGTTTTCATGATGAAACTGATTTAGTTGGGATAGGAGATGGCTGCTGTTTCTGCAAAGTGCAGGGCAGCCCTGCACGCCTGATAACTTTCTTGCAAACAACGCCACTAGCACCCATGGGTAACAATGCAGCATGAACCATCACGTGGATGGTTGCTGTACATTATTTCCAATGCTCCCCAAGTTAAATAATACAAGACTACCTTTGTGCATATATGGTTGGACAAAATTATGCATCATAATTTTCTAAAAATGTCTTTTTTTTTTTTTTTTTTTTTTTTAGATAGAGTTTCACTCTTGTCCCCAGGCTGGAGTGCAATGGCATGATCTGGGCTTGCTGCAACCTCTGCCTCCTGGCTTCAAGCGGTTCTCCTGCCTCAGCTTCCCAAGTAGCTGGGATTATAGGCACATACCACGCTAATTTTTGTAGTTTTAGTACAGACTGGATTTTACCATGTTGGCCAGGCTGGACTTGAACTCCTGACCTCAGGCGATTCACCCGCCTCAGCCTCCCAAAGTGCTAGGATTACAGGCGTGAGCCACCGGACCCGGCCAATTTTCTGAAAATTTCTAAGATATTTACATTATGTCCAATTTTCTCCAGGTCTAAGTAAGGCAAGATGTCTCTGTGTGGAAATATAATACCTTGCTGCCGGAACATAATTAGGATTCTGTTTGTAAGAAGAGGGAGGTGGAGTGGATATTGAGCCACCACCTAGCCAAGCCTGCCACCATGCCTTTTCTTCCTAACTATGAGTCTGGTTTGCATTAGAATTCAAAGCTATTTGGAATTAATATGTTCCTTTCCCTTTGTCCCATGGAGTTCCAGGTGGCACAACGGTGCTGGTGGAGCTGACTCCAGACATCCACATCTGCGGCATCTGCAAGCAGCAGTTTAACAACCTGGATGCCTTTGTAGCTCACAAGCAAAGTGGCTGCCAGCTGACGGGCACATCCGCGGCAGCCCCCAGCACGGTCCAGTTTGTATCGGAGGAAACAGTGCCTGCCACCCAGACTCAGACCACCACCAGAACCATCACCTCGGAGACTCAGACAATCACAGGTACAGCTGGAGCATGGGGGAGTTGGCCAGCGTTGGCCTGTCTATGTCTCAAACACCTCCACGGAACTTGTTAAAAATATAGATTCCCAGAGCCCACCCCCTGGGGTTGCTGATTCATTATTTTTAACAAGCTCCACTGGGAAGCCAGTTGCCCAGCCAGGTTTGGGAGCTGCTAGGTTAAAACGTTAAATGTTAGCAGTTATAAATGTTGTCACATGTTACAAAATAACAGACAAAAGATTTCTGAAACATCTCATGAGATCTGGTCGTTTAAGTAAAATTTTAAAAAGAGAAAAAAATTAAAAGAAGATCTCTGAAACAAAAACTCCACATGCTAAGGAAAAAAAGATAGCAGAAAATACATTGCAATTTTTTAAAAAGTGATTGTTTTAGGTGTGGAAGTATGTGTATAATCCTTGAGTTTGCATTACTTGTGTAAAGGAACAAAAAGCATGTTGTTGTTTTTTTAAAAAACCTGTAAACAGGCACTGATATCTCCCTCCCCTTGTACTGCTGATCAGGAAAACATCCCTGTTCTCTGTGGTGTACACTCATTCCACCAAAAATAAATTACAGATGGGTCCGAAATTTAAATGTACATAAGAAAACCATAAAAGCAGGACAGGCGTGGTGGCTCATGCCCAGCACTTTGGGAGGCCGAGGTGGGCAGATCATGAGGTCAGAAGTTCAAGACCAACCTAGCCAACATGGTGCAACCCTGTCTGTACTAAAAATACAAAAATTATCTGGGCGTGGTGGTGGGCACCTGTAATCCCAGCTCCTAGGGAGGCTGAGGGAGAATTGCTTGAACCCGGGAGGCAGACGTTACAGTGAGCCAAGACAGCATCATTGCACTCCAGCCTGGGTGACAGAGCAAGACTCTGTCTCAAAAAAAAAGAAAGAAAGAAAACCATAAAAGTTCTAGAGGAAATATACTCACACAGTTATACCTGTATAATCTGTCTTAGGGGGCAGGAAGAAAACTTTAACATTATGAAGTAGCCCATTTATGAGATAGTCCTGGATCCTGTGGGGGAAACAGATAATGTATTCCTTAGCTAAAGGCATTTGATTCTAAAAAATATATTCATATGTCACCAAACAAGGCTGGTTGTGAACCACCCCCTCAAAGAAAAAGAATCATAATGTGATTGCGAATGAAGTTACAATTTTTCCAAAGTAAAATACAGTCTAAACAAAGTCTAAAAGAGAATCACTTGGGGGAAAATTTGTGGCATATATGATTAAGGCCTAATATCCCTCCTATACAGAGAACTCCTACCACCAGTAAAAGGAGATAAAAAGTAGGAAGGGGAAAAGTCAGTGGGTGATTTACAGGGGATGATTGGATTAAAGAGAGGTTTGGTCACCTTAGCAATTACAGAAATGCAAATCAAAACACGGCTTGTGGAAGAACACTGATTTCATTTCTAGGGATGTAAATTTCTATAACCTGGGCAATTTTGTGATAGCTTTCAAATATTAAATTTAAAATTTCTTAGTTTTAAAATGTACATAGACATTTATCCAATAAGCCTACAGCTAGGCATTTATCCTATAAAACTTCATAAACAGTCCAGGCACGGTGGCGCACACCTGTAATCCCAGCACTTTGGGAGGCTGAGGCAGGTGGATCACCTGAGGTCTGGAGTTCGAGAACAGCCTAGCCAATATGTTGAAACCCTGTCTCTACTAAAATACAAAAATTAGCCAAGCGTGGTGGCACATGCCTGTGATACCAGCTACTCGGAAGGCTGAAGCAGGAGAATCGCTTGAACCTAGAAAGCAGACGTTGCAGTGAGCAGAGATCATGCCACTGCACTCCAGCCTGGACAACGGAGTGAGACTCTGTTTCAGAAAAATAAAAAATAACAATAAAAAACTTCATAAACAAATGTATAAAGATATTCACTTATAGCATATACTATAGAGAAAGTGGAGCCTTTGTAGGTACACATTAAGAGAGATATGGCCAGGCACAGTGGCTCACACCTGTAATCCCAGCCCTTTGTGATGCCAAGGTGGGAGGATCACTTGAGGTCAGGAGTTCAAGACCAGCCTAGTCAACATAGCAAGACCGCACTTCTACATTAAATTTTAAAGATTAGCTGGTGTAATAACAGACACTTGTAGTCCTAGCTGCTCAGGAGGCTAAGGCAGGAGGATCGCTTGAGCCAAGGAGTTTGAGGCTGCAATGAGCTATGATCACACCACTGTACTCCAGCCTGGGTGACAGGTGATACCCTGTTTCTAAAAAAAAAAAAGGGGTGGGGGGCGGAGTTAAATAAATAAATATCAAAGATTCCAACAATGGAATATGACTTGGCTTTGGAAAGGAGCGGGGTTGGATCTGTGTGTAGTCACAGAAAGATTCTCAAAAGTATGTGTAAAAAGAAATCCACATGCATACATATTGTATGGTATTATATTCAAAGGAAGTTTCTAGAACAGGGATGGGGCAGGTAATGTAAATGAGAGAAGTTGTCTGTGGGGGAGGTGTTAGAGAGTGGTGGGGACTGTGGTAAAGTGGAGAAATCACGCATGCCTCATCCAAAAGTGCAGCTGTTTTTTTGGATTCAGCCAGTTAGATATTTGAGTTTTTTGGGGAAACTGAAAATGTGAAATTCTCCAAATATAAAACTTTGTTGCCAAACAGGATACATCTCTGAGGCTGAGTGAGTCCATAAGGTCCTTCTGGCTTATTCTCAGAGAATGTTTACCCAGTAGTCTGGAGCTGAAGAGTGAGGAGCATCAGAGGTCAGGGAACCGGCCAGTGCAGTGGTTCACACCTGTAGTCCCAGCACTTTGGGAGACCGAGGCGGATCCCTTAAGTCTCCTCGGGATTTCAAGACCAACCTGGCCAACACTGCAAAACTTCGTCTCTACTAAAAGTACCAAAATTGGCGGCGTCCACCTATAGTCCCTGCTACTTTGGAGGCCGAGGCACGAGAATCTCTTAAGCCTGGGAGGGGGAGGTTGCAGTGACCATGCCACTGCACCCTGCACTGGGCGCCAGAGCGAGACTCCAACTCAAAAAAAAAAAAAAAGCGGGGGGGAAGCAACTTTCCCCTTATGAGGTATCTACTGGGATGATCTTTGAATTTTTTTGGCAATAAGCTAAGTTTTGTGGGGTTTTTCCTTAGTGCATCCAAATTAATGTTTCTACTGAGTTTTTTAAACAGTAGACATTTTGAAATACAATAAAACTGATCCCCCACAAACCTTAGCATAACGACATTGAGATCTTCCCACTGTCTCCTAAGTTTATTTTCATTCCCAAGAAAAGGTGAAAACCAGAAAACCCTTAAAGGTGGACCTAGTAGGACCGAATTATTTTGCAGCAGGACCAAGCAAAGCGGCCTTTGGGGAAGGGACATGGCCAAGGTCCCACCACAACCTCAGAACAGTCCGGGGACATGTGTTTTGTCCCTTATCCTAGCAGTCTTCTTCCCAAGGGTGGTGTTTGCTTTCTTGTCCTTAAAACCAAAGTCCCAGTACCTCTCACGCTGGGTGGGAGCCTATGAAACACGTGTCCTGCGGCACGGGAGGCTTCCAGACCCACACTTTGTACTTGGGGCCTTTGCTTCTTTCTGGGTTCGGAGCCTTCGCTGATGCGTTTCCTCTGCCTGAAAGAGCTTTCCCACCTTGGCCTGGCTGATGCCAGCTCAACCTCAAGACCTTAGTTTTCATGACAACCTTCACAAAAAAGGATCTGCCTTCCTCTTGGGACACCGCTCTCTCCTCTATGTTGCAGCAGCCATGATGAACTTTTTTCCATTTTTGGAATGAGCCACATTTCCTCCAGGCTCAGACCCTTGCCTGCATTGTTCCTTCTGTCTGGAACTGCCTTAATTTTTATTTTTATTTTATTTTATTTTGAGATAGAGTCTCCGCTCTGTTGCCCAGGCTGGAGTACAGTGGCGTGATCTTGGCTCACGGCAACCTCCGCCTCCCAGGTTCAAGCAATTCTCCTGCCTCAGCCTCCTGAGTAGCTGGAACTACAGGTGCGCATCACCACGCCTGGCTAATTTTTGTTGTTTTTAGTAGAGATGGGGTTTCACCATGTTGGTCAGGCTGGTCTTGAACTCCTGACCTCATGATCCGCCCACCTTGGCCTCCCCAAGTGCTGGGATTACAAGCATGAGCCACTGCACCCGCTGGAACTGCCTTAATTCTTATGTCAGAGCTAGGCTTAAGGGCATTTTCTCAAAGACCCCTTCTCTGCACCACACACTCTTCTCCCAGATCAGGTCATGCCCCATATTTAAATGATTACTAGAGGAATGACTTTGAGGTCTGTCTCTATCACTGACCTGTAAGCCCTTCTCCTGCTCACACTGAATCCCAGCACCAAGGCACTTATTATTTGTTGAGTGTGAACCACTGCTCAAATTGCATAAACATCAGGAAAGCTGACCTCACAACCAAATAACTGCTCCCTCTTTTGTCCTCCTAGTTTTTGTTTGTTTCTTTGTTTTGTTTTTGAGACAGTGTTGTTCTGTTGCTCAGGCTGGAGGGCAGTAGCGCAGTCGTGGCTCACTGCAGCCTTGATTTCCTGTGCTCAAGCAGTCCTCCCAACTCAGCCTCCCAAGCAGCTGGGACTACAGGCATGTGCCGCCACCTCATCCAGCCAATTTTTAAATTATTTGTAGAGATTGGGTTTTGCTATGTTGCACAGGCTGGTCTTGAACTCCTGGGCTCAGATGATCCGCTAATCTTCAGCTCCCAAAGTGCTGAGATCACAGGCATGAGCCACTGCACCCAGCACTTCTATTTCTTTGTTCAAAGAAGTTCATCCTTCTCTTAGCATTTCCTCGGCCCTGCGATCATTGGATCTTGCCAGACCTGAATTTTGGTGACTGCCCTGAATGCTCAGGCCAGTCCTGGGGTCCTGTTTGTGCCCGGCACACAGTGCTCAAGGGAGCTACCTCTCAGAGACAGACTGTTGGACTTGCATCCCCATCCACCACCTAACCGCCCAAGGCTGTGGGCAAATCATTTACTCTCCCTCTCACTTAACACTCCCCATCTGTAAAAAGAGGTTATAATACCTAATCATCACTGGGTTATTGTGAGAATTCTGCGATAATCCACGTAAAGGGCCTGAGATGGAGAAACTGGGTTCAGTGAGCAATCGCTTTTATTAACGTAGAGACTAATAAACAGGTGGCGAAAGGATGGTGCGATCTGCAGCGTGCATTCTCTCTGCCTGACTCAGCTGCTCCTCCTGATGGTTCCTGCCTCTGTGCCAACTAGACAAGCAGAATTCTGCCTCCTTCTCTTTTTTGCACTTATTAGGTTGGTTTTCTGGGTGCATTTCTTCCTATTGTACTTCGAGTTTCCATTGGCTGGCAGTTCCCAGACCTGCCGACAGACCGCAATCCCCAGGCTCTACCTCCTGAATCTGAATGTCTGGAGCTGAGGCTCAGGCATCTATATTTGTAACAAGTTCCTGAGGGATTCCAGGTCTCAGCCAGGTCGGAGAGTTACTCACTGCCCAAGACCACCAATCCCCCAAATGGTGAATTTCTGCAGATATCCTCAGCCAGACATTTTCCAGATGTGTTTGTCCTTGATTAAACCAAACCCTTTCTCATTCTCCAGTGTCTCCTCTGCCTGATAATACTTGGGTTTAAAGTAAAATTTATTATCTGCCTGCTAGCTTTGAAAGCTGCCTGTTGTCTGGCATATGATTTAAGAACTTTTGCATGGGAACTGTAAAATTACATGTGGATGCTGGTGGAAATGCATCTCATGTGCATTTTCTAAGTTCATGGCTTCAAATCATGGGGCTTTGCAGTCAGGTCCCTGAGTTTGAATCTTGGCTGCATAAGGCCTTAGTAACCCCATGACCGTGGCAAATTACATTACATTCATTTCAAAGTGAGGATAAAGATAAACAGAGAGGGAACAGGGTTTGGTCATGAAGAATCTGGGGTCCTGAGACAGACGGCTTGGGTTCAAATCCTGGCTGTACCACTTGCTAACCATGTGACCTTGGGCAGGGTACTTTCACTGTTTGTGTTTCCATTTCCCCAGTAATAAAATGAAAGTGATAATAGAACTCATCTCTGATGGTTCCAGCCAGGCTTCATGGAAGACATTTCAAGCTGTCACTGTTAGCTGTCATTACTTACTCAGGGGGCTGTAAAAGTAAACAAAACAACACACGGGATAGTGTTAGCACAGAGCTCATGACAAGCCCTCTGTCAATATTAATTGAATTGATCACTTGACCAAGAATGGTTTTTCCTGCCATTTCTGGTTAATTCCTACTCTTTAAGTCCCAGGTTAAAAGTCACCTCCGCCTAGAAGCCAGCTCTGATTTCCCCTTCTCCCGACTTTAGCAACTAGGTTTCTGTTTTCTCAGCTAGTATGTATCACAATTGTAACGAATTAGTCTTTAATCAGTTACAGAGAAGTGAATTCCAAGGCAGCTGCAGGGGCAGTCAACACAGCATTTGCAGCAGCAGATACTGCCATAGGGAGCGAGAGGGTCTGCGGCAACTAGCAGAGAAAGAGGAAAGCACCCCTGACAGCCAGCAGCCATCATCAGCTGCGTCTTGGTGTTGCTAGGAGATGGGCTGGCTCACAGGCAGGCCACGCTGTGCTACTGTTGAACATACACCGTTGTTCGCAGTTTCACAAAACACCAACATCAGACAAGGCCACTCTGACCGTGGTAGGCAAGTCAAAAACAAAACCACATATGTCATCATGTGTGAGCCCAGACAAAGTGGGAACACTGTCCAAGCCACCAAATACCAAACATCCTCCTCCCCACTGTTAATCTGAGTGAGTTACTTCTTTACCTATTAAAGATTCAGCCTTGCTCTCTCTAGCCTTCTTTCCCTCTTGATGATATTTATTAAAATAACAAATCATAGTTTTAGCCCCTCTTGCTGGTGCCTCTGATGCAGGTTTTCTTGAACCTCCTCCAAAAGCACCTAACATCAGCCCCAAACCTAAAATCAAATAAGTTCTTTCTAGCACCCTCTGAGGTTGCCCTTACTGCAATGAGTAATAAACTTATTCAGTGAGAGGGGTGTTGTCCCTATTGGTCTTTGGCCAAAGGACAATGACTTAGGGAAGGCCCTACCTACCTAATTGATTTTGAAAGCCTTAAAAAAGAATCTGAAGGTTCAGTTTGGCCCCTGAGCCCCAAATTAGTGGCTCAATTTCTAGTTTACTAGACTGTGAATCTCCCTGCATACAGAGACCTAATCAGTCTTATTTTCCTGGCACCCAACACCAGGTCTGGCACATCATGGGCACTCAATAAAACAGCTATTGAATGAGGGCAGGCAAGGGCGGCTGTGAGGATTAAATGTGTTCATGCCGCTGAAGCACATGGTGTGTATGTCATGTGCCTCATCATGAGGGCTTGGTGACGGTGGCTGAATTAATCCATTTTCATGCTGCTGATAAAGACATGCCCGAGACTGAACAGTTTACAAAAGAAAGAGGTTTATTGGACTCAAGTTCCACGTGGCTGGGGAGGTCTCACAATCACGGCAACTGGTGAAAGGCACGTCTCATATGGCAGCAGACAAGAAAAAAGAGCTTGTGCAGGGACACTCCCCTTTTTCAAACCATCAGCTCTCATAAGGCTCATTTACTATCACAAGAACAGCACAGGAAAGACCCACCCCCATAACTCAATCACCTCCCACTTCATTCCTCCTGTGACACATGGGAATTGGAGGAGTTACCATTCAGGATGAGATTTGGGTGAGGACACAGCCAAACCCTATCAGTAGTATTAGGGCCATTGTGTGCCAAATGATGGAACTCAGATAATGGAGATGCTTGTCCTTGGAGAATTCCAAGCCCTTCAGGAAGAGAAGGATTTAGTTGTAAGGCATTCAAGCCCACCTGTTTGTGACAAGTGTAGTCTTTTTTTTTTTTTTTTTTTTTTTTTTTAGTGGGTCTTCCCCTTTTTCCCCGGCTGGGGTGGGGTGGTACGATTTCAGCTTGCTGCAGCCTCCACCTCCCAGGTTCAAGAGATTCTCGTGCCTCAGCCTCCCAAGTAGCTGGGACTTCAGTCATGTGCCACCACACCTGGCTAAGTTTTGTATTTTTAGTAGAGATGGGGTTTCACCATGTTGGCCAGGCTGGTCTCAAACTCCTCATCTCAAGTGATCCACCGGCCTCAACCTCCCAAAAGTACTGGCATTACAGGCGTGAGCCACCAAGCCTGGCCAGCAACTGTAGTCTTAAAGGTGTAAGAATTCAGAGTCTGTTGGTTCTTACTGGGAAACTCAGTGGGGAGAATTGTGAATGAGAGCAAATATATAACCGGCTTTGAAAGACACATTGGCTTTTGGGAGAAAGATGGCGGGAAAGTGGACATTTCCTATTGGTGGTTGGAGGCGGTGGGAGAAGCTCAGGGCAAGATTGGAAAACAGTGGCTAGAAACGGCACAGGAGAATGGGGTGGAAGTCGTGCTTCAGCTCTGGCCTTTATTTTGAAGCAGCTGGGGAGCCACTGAAAGTTCCTGAGCACATGAGTGATTTAATAAGACAAACTATGTAGTGATTGCCAGAAGGATCTGGAAACAATAATACAAATTCTTACACAGTGCTTATTCTGTGCCATGCACTTTTCCAAGTACTCTATATGGAGTAGTTTTCCATAACCCAAAGTTAGGTAATAATAATTATTATCCCCATTTTACCAATAATGAAACCGAGGCACAGGGGGTTAAATCACTTGTCCAAGATGTCAGAAACAGAAAGTAGCAGAACCAGGTCTCAAACCTAGGCTGTCTGGTTGCAAAACCTGTGCTCTTCATCAGTACCGCCGCTTAGTAAATTCCTCATTGCAATGTTTCTCAAACTTGCTTGTACATAAGAACCATCTGAAGCTTCGGTGAAAAATGAAGATATCCAGATCTTTCCTGGGGATAATAGGGATCTGAGCAAGGTCCTGGGAATCTGAACCAGCCAGGGAATGATTGGGTCAGATCAGATGCTTTCTGTTGCTCTTAACACCACCAAACTAAAAGTGTGCAGAACAGTTAAGACACGTATTATCTCTCATAGCCAGAACAGGCAAGGCAGATAGAGCCAAGGTCAGTTCGGCAGCTCAAAGGTGCCGGCTCCCTTGCATCTTCCTCCTGTTCTCGGTGGCGGGCTTTTATCCTTTTTATCCTCCCACCCCCCGCCATGGCCAAATGGTGGCTGCTAATGCCTTGGGCATCCAGTCTCTCTGGCACACCCACAAGCAGGGAAAGGAGCAACTTATCTGTATCTGGGAGGAAATGCTCCCTGATAAACTCCCGAAATTCCAGATACTGCTGGCCAACATTGGGACACGTGGCTTTGCCCAGTTGCACTGTAGTGGAGGCAGCTAGGCTGCCAAGGGACAAGGGAGAAGGGACCTACCAGTGGACCCCAATCCCAAGCCCCCTCTGCAGGGCCATGCTCCTACAACTTCCCCGTTAAAGGGACTAGAGTGGCAGTTCTCAAATGCTGCTGTGCAAAAGAATTACTCAGAAAATGTGTTTAAAATACAGCTATAAAGCTATTTAAACTTTACCCCAAATCTCTGCATCAGAATCTGGGATGCATGATCAAGTTTGAGAACCACTCATCCAGAAGTGGATAAAAGGATGGAAACCCACTGGTGCTAGAGTCTAGTTCATAACAGGTGCTCAACAGATGTGAGGAATGAAAAAACAGCCCACTGTGGGAAGGAGGGTAGGGTGGGATGTGAAAAGAAGCTCAGTTCCACTCATGGTTTATTTTTCCTGTTTGGCAAAGTCCCAGTATAGGGCAAGTTAAGTTGCTGTTACATGTTTGTTTGCTTAGAACAGACCCCATACTTTGGCTATAGTTCAAGCCAAAGGGGAGACTTCGTTTAGCAGGATATAGGCATAAGGGAGAATTGTGGGCAGGGACGCAGCTGGATCTCAAAAAGAGATTGGGGCCGGGCATGGTGGCTCACGCCTGTAATCCCAACACTTTGGGAGGCCAAGGCAGGTGGATGACCTGAGGTCAGGAGTTCGAGACCAGCCTGACCAACATGGAGAAACCCCGTCTCTACTAAACATACAAAATTAGCTGGGCGTGGTGGCGCATGCCTGTAATCTCAGCTACTCGGGAGGCTGAGGCAGGAGAATCACTTGAACCAAGGCGGCAGAGATTCGGTGAGCCAAGATTGCACCATTGCACTCCAGCCTGGCAACAAAAGCGAAACTCCATCTCAAAAAATAAAAAAAAGAAAAAGAAAAGACAAAGGAGATTGAACCAGAAGCTTGAAGTATTTCAGGGTTTTCCAGATTGTACAGCTCAAAGGACTTGTTGGAAATGCTGGGAAGGCAGAGTCTCGGCCCCACCCAGAACTGCTGATCAGGATCCACATTTTAGAGAGATTGTGGCTGGAGAAGCACTGCTGCCCCCGTGACCATTCCCAGAATTTATACCTTGTTTGTTCAGAAGGAAAGTCCACACCAAACCTGAGCGTCTTAGTCCCACTTTGAGTTTTTTTAAGAGATTGGGAGTGGTTTCACTATGTTGCCCAGGTTGGACTCGAACTCTTGGGCTCCAGCAATGCTCCTGCCTCAGCCTGGGTCATAGCTGAGACTTAGCAGCAGCCGCCAATGCGCCCGGCTGCAGTATTCCATTCCAGAGCAAGAGAGTCGATTGGCCAAGTGGCTGTCAGGTGTCTTGCACTGCACCAATCAGCGATGGCAGAGTGGGGGCGTGGTCAGAGTTTCCAACAGGGCGACCGCTCACCCCTGGGGCGGGGCGTTTGTGCGGGTCGTAAGGCCCACTGCGGAGAGTCAAGGCCCTTTTGAGAACAGTGTAAGTGGAAGGGGTGGATTTTCTCTCAGAAAGTGAACTCTTCCGGGGGCGGGAGGAGGAGCAGGGGCGGGGAGGGGGTCAGAGTCTCGCTCTGTCGCCCAGGCTGGAGTGCAGCGGCACCATCTGGGCTCACTGCAACCTCCGCCTCCCGGGTTCAAGCTTTCTCCTGCCGCAGCCTCCTGAGTAGCTGGGATTACAGGCGCCAGCCACCATGACCGGCTAATTTTTGTATTTTAGCAGAGACGGGGTTTCACCATGTTGGCCAGGCTGGTCTCAAATTCGTGGCCTCAAGGGATCCGCTCTCCTCAGCCTCCCAAATTGCTGGGATTACAGGCGTGAGCCACCATGCCCAGCCTCAGAAAGTGAATTCTCGGTTTGCAGTTGGGATGCTTGGCTGGAGATCAGGAACCCTAAATGAGAATCCTGAGCGTGAACAACACTGCAAAAAACAACACACACACAAAATCATGAGACCTCAATGTATGATAATAGCCTGCTGGGCGCGGCGGCGCATCGCTGGAATCCCAGAACTATGGGAGGCTGAGGCGGGAGGATCCCTTGAGCTCTAGAGCTCAAGACCAGGCTGGCCAGCATGGCGAAACCCCATCTCTACAAAAAATACAAAAGTTAACTGGGAATGGTGGCGCACACCTGTTATCTCAGCTACTTAGGAAGCTGAGGCAGGAGAATCGCTTGAACCCGGAGGTAAAGGTTGCAGTGAGCCGAGATCATGCTGCTGCCTTCCATTCTGGGAGATAGAGCCAGACCCTGTCTCAAAATCAAAACAAAACGAAAGACAGTATCCTTAATCTGTAAAAAGCATTTTCAAATCAAGAAAAAAAAAATAAAAATTCCAGTAGAAAAGAACGAGCTAATAGAATAAACAGGAAGTTGACCAAACAAGTCATGTCCTTGGAAAATAAATGTTGAAAGGCAGTTCAATCTCACTAATCACATGTAAAGGAAATGCAAATTAAACATAAGTGATCTCATTTTGTCCTGTCAAGTCATCCCTATGATAGCCAAGGTTAAAGGGAAAATGCAAATGATTTCAGTTTTCTGAAAGGATGTCATAATTATATAATCACCAAGTAATAAAACATCCATGCCATGTTGACCCAGCTCTTCAAGGAATGTACCCAAAGAAACGAGGGACACATTTAAAATTCTAGATAGGCATTATACGTAAATGTCAATTCCTGGATGTCTCCTCCATGTCCAAGAAAGGGAAATGGTTAATTAAACTATTCAGCAACCAAAATGATGAAATATGTGGCCATTAGAGGTTGTATTTTGGATGGATGATTTAAGCCATGATTCTAGTTTTATACTTCAAAAACTATATATGTGTGTGTGTGTGTGTGTGTGTGTGTGTGTGTGTGTGTGTGTGTGTGTGTGTGTATATATATATATATAATTTTTTTTTTTTTGAGACAGAGTTTCACTCTTGTTGCCCAGGCTGGAGTGCAATGGCATGATCTTGGCTCACCGCAACCTCTGCCTCCCAGGTTCAAGATATTCTCCTGCCTCAGCCTCCCAAGCAGCTGGGATTAAAGGCATGCGCCACCATGCCCAGCTAATTTTTTATATTTTTAGTAGAGACGGGGTTTCTCCATGTTGGCCAGGCTGGTCTCGAACTCTCGACCTCAGGTGATCCACCCACCTTGGCCTTCCAAAGTGCAGAGATTACAGGTGTGAGCCACTGCGCTCGGCCTATTTTCTTTCTTCCTTTTTTGCGACAGAGTCTCACTCTGTTGCCCAGGCTGGAGTACAGTTGGCTCACTGCAACCTCCACCTCCTGGGTTTAAGCGATTCTCCTGCCTCAGCCTCCTGAGTAGCTGAAATTACAGGCACCGCCACCATGCCCAGCTAATTTATTTTTAGTAGAGATGAGGTTTTGCCATCTTGGCCAGGCTGGTCTAGAACTCCTGACCGCAGGTGATCTGCCAGACTCAGCATCCCAAAGTGCTGGGATTAGAGGCATGAGCTTCTGGGCCCAGCCTTTCTATATATAAAAGAGGTTAGCCCTTTAGCTGATCATTAATGCAACAAATGTTCTTTGAACTCCTGTCCTTTACCAGGTTCTGTGGTGGGTGCAGGGGAACAGTAATGGAAAGAAACAAGGATCTGTCCTCACTTAACTCATCCAACCAAATGGAAAAGAGAATAGTCATTAAATAATTTCACAAATAAGTATTTAATCCCAGTAGCAATAGGGGCTTTGTATAAAAAAAAGGATGTAGGCCGAGGCAGGCAGATCATTTGAGGTCAGGAGTTCAAGACCAGGCTGGCCAACATGGTGAAACCTCCATCTCTGCTAAAAATACAAAATTTAGCCGGTGGTGACATGCACCTCTAGTCCCAGCTACTCAGGAGGCTGAGGCAGGAGAATCTCTTGAACCCAGGTTGCAAAGATTGCCATGAGCTGAGACTGTTCCACTGCACTCCAGCCTGGGTGACAGAGCTGGACTCCATCTCAAAAAAAAAAGGAAAAGAAAGCAAGGATGTATATTGCCGTGTTATGACAGTGCTGGGAAGTTTTTGTTTTGTTTTTCTAGAAACAGCCTTGCCCTGTCACCCAGGCTGGAGTGCAGTGGTGCAGTCATAGCTCACTGCAGCCTGGAACTCCTGAACTTAAGTCATCCTTCCACCTCAGCCCCACAATTAGCAGGGATTACAGTCACACACTACCACACCCAGCTATTTTTTGTATGTTTTGTGGAGATGGGGTCTCCCTGTGTTGATCAGGCTTGTCTCAAACTCCTGGTCGCAAGTGATCATCCTGCCTCAGTGTCTCTAATTGCTGGGATTACAGGCATCAGCCACCACACTTAGCCTGTTTTTTCCTTCTCTACACTTTTCTGTACTTCGCAGATATTCTAAAATTCATGCTAACTTTTATTTTGCAAAAATAAACATTGCAATTTAAAAAGAGAAAAGGATTTGTTAAATGGAGTTTTTAAGTTGAAGAAGGAAAGGGGAAGCAAATTAGATAGGGAGATATCCAAGCTGTCCTGAGATATCTGAACGGCAATTTGGTAGAAAAGGAGCTACGGTTGGTTCATGTGAACCCACAGATACAAACTGCAGAGGAATAGATTTGGATTCTCTATGAAATGCATATAACAGTCATACATTTTAAGCAACATCATGATCAAATAACTCAATATGCCCCTGCTACAAACCAGAACCAAATACAATAAGCAACTCTCAGATGCACACCTGAGCACTCAGGAAAGCATGGGAAATCCCCTGATGCCAGAAAACAAACCCAAAAGCGGCAAGAGGTGTATGAGGCTGTGAGCTTTTTGGGTATTGGGGAAGGGGTCTGATCTCACTAAACAGGAGACTTAATTTTAATGGCCACACCAGGGTAGGGGCTGAGGCCCTGAACTCTTGCAAAAAGTTTGAAATAAGACCCCCACATAACGAGATGGTCCTTACTGTATCCTCGGTGAAAAGAGGGTCTAGAGAATATTCTTGTGGGGGCAAGTCATGCCTCTACTAGAAGCACTTTCCTGCAAGGCCGATGCCGCTCATTATGCCAAACGTGAATACAGATAAATAATAACTTATTGTGCATAGTTACCGTAATGTCCACTGAGAACTATCAGTAACTTACAGTATGCCCAGCTCGCAGTATGCCTTATCCTTCCCTTAAATATTTACTAGAACAACAAGATCTGAGCTCTGAGATCACTGCTAATATCCCCATTTTATTGACAAAAGAACTGAAGAGCAGAGAAATGACTTGGTCAAGACCCTACAGCTAGTGAGTAGAGTTAGAAGTTGGTCCAGGGTCAGTCTGTGCTCACACACACACACCTGGCAATGAGTGGTGACTCCAGCATCAAATCACCTGCAAACATTCAAGGTGGTCCAAGGTCAGTCTGACTACACACACACACCCCGCCCCTTCCCCCCCCAACACACACACACTGACTTGGGGATGAGTGGCTACTCTGGCATGAAATTGCATGCAAACACCCAGCTGGTTGGGTGCAATGGCTCACGTGTGTAATCGCAGCACTTGGGAGACCAAGGCAGGCAGATCACCGTGGAAGGTCAGAAGTTTGAGACCAGCCTGGCCAACTTGGTAAAACTCCATCTCTACTAAAAATACTAAAATTAGCTGGGTATGGTGGTAGACACCTGTAGTCCTAGCTACTCAGGAGGCTGAGACAGAAGAATCGCTTGAACCCACGAGGTGGAGGTTGCAGTGAGTTGAGATCGCACCACTGCACTCCAGCCTCAGGTCCAGCCTCAGGGACCAAGCAAGACACTATCTCAAAAAAAAAAAAAAAAAAAAAAAGGGGGGGAGGCCGAGGCAGATGGATCACCTGAGGTCAGGAGTTTGAGACCAGCCTGGCCAACGTGGTGAAACTCTATCTTTACTAAAAATACAAAAATTAGTTGGGTGTGGTGGTGTATGCCTGTAATCTCAGCTACTCGGGACACTGAGGCAGGAGAATAACTTGAACCCGGGAGGCAGAGGTGGCGGTGAGCTGAGATCACGCCATTGCACTTCAGCCTAGGTGACAGGGCAAGACTCCATCTCAAAAAAAACCCAAGTTGATCCAAGGTCAGTCTGACTATGCATGCTCACACATACAACACACACACACACACACACACACACACACACACACACACACACACACACACACACACACACCTCTGTGGATGAGTGGCTACTCCAGCATCAAAGGGAGTGAGGGAGGCATCTGGTCACCAGCAGTTCCTCAGTGATTGCCATATGCCTTTCCCTGAGGTGTCTCTGCAGGTCCTGCTGTTCACAGCGGATTCTAGAAAGGCCACATGTGTGAGAAGGGATGCCCTTGATAAAGTCAGCCAGGAGGCGCCAGCAAGCTTGCTATCCTGGTGAGAGTCTTCAACACCCAATGCCCCTTTGTTGCTGTTGAATTCCAGACACCTGCAACAGAATACTATTAATATAATTATATGCTTCCATGTTTTATATTCAGATATTACCTTCTCACTGAGGCCTTCCTGGACCTACTTAAAATTGCATGCCCACAGCATTTCCTGGTCCCTTCCCTGCTTTATTTTTCTCCGTAATATTTACACCACCTGATTTACATACTATGTATTTAAATACTTGCTGCATGCACCACTCCTAACTAGAATGTCAGCTCCATGAGGGCAGGGATTTTCGTCTCTTTGAGTCACTGCTCTGTTTCTACCGCTTACAACAGTTCCTGGCACAAAGTCAGTACTTAATAAACATTTGCTGAATAAATTCGTGAATAATGTCAACAGCAACAGCAGCTTTTCATGCCTGGTCTCTGATCCTCACAACAGCCCTAGGAGATAGGAATGGAAATTGTCCCCATTCTCCAAGTAAAGAACCCAAGGCTCAAGGAGGCTCACAGACTAAGCTCTGGAGCAAACCTTCTCTGGTCTAGTAGCCATCTACCTTGGGGTGACTCACAGGTTACATGAGATTAACCCTGCCCCCCAAAATGATCCCTGCTGTTGGGTGCCTGACTCCTTTGCTGTTGGAGTGTGTGTGTGTGTGTGTGTGTGTGTGTGTGTGTGTGTGTGTGTGTGTGTGTTTTGTTTCATTTGTTTTTGAGATGGAGTCTCCCTCTGTCACCTAGACTAGAGTGCAGTGGCACGATCTCAGCTCACTGCAACTTCTGTCTCCCGGGTGCAAGCGATTCTCCTGCCTCAGCCTTCCAAGTAGCTGGGACTACAGGTGCGTGACACCACACCCAGCTAATTTTTGTGTTTTTAGTAGAGATGGGGTCTCACCATGTTGGTCAGGCTAGTCTTGAACCCCTGACCTCAAATGATTCACCCGCCTTGGCCTTCCAAAATGCAGGGATTACAGGCGTGAGCCACTGCACCCAGCCCATTGCTGTGTTTAACCTGCCCACTCATGATTCTCCCTGCTGCCTCTCTAAGAGGCAACAAAAGTAAAAATAGACAAATGGGGCTAAATTAATATTTTTTTTTTGAGATGGAGTTTCACTCTTTTGCCCAGGCTAGAGTGCAATGGCACAGTCTCTGCTCACCACAACCTCTGCCTCCCAGGTTCAAGCAATTCTCCTGCCTCAGCCTCCCAAGTAGCTGGGATAACAGGCATGTGCCACCACACCCAGCTAATTTTGTATTTTTAGTAGAGAGAGAGTTTCTCCATTTTGGTCAGGCTGGTCTCAAACTCTGACCTCAGATGATCCACCCACCTTGGCCTCCCAAAGTGCTGGGATTCCAGGCATGAGCCACCACGCCCAGCCAGGGCTATAAGACATTTAAGACTTGTGTGCCTCAGAGGAAATGGCAGAAATGAAAATGCAGCCTATGGAATGAGAAAATATTTGCAAATGATACATCTGAGAAGGGGTTAATATCCAAAATACTCCCATGTTTCCCTGTGCCAGTGGGCTCAGGCTCATGGTAAAGGACAGTTAAGAGATGGAGCCTAGCCAGTCTCTGGGGAGAGCAGAAAGTGGCAGGGGGGTGCAGGGCCTACCACCTACCTTCCAAGAGAGTGCTGAGGACCCTGTGAGCTGACTTGTCGGGAGGGCCTGGCCACCCATAGTCATCCCACTGTGAGCATCTTCCAGCACAGGGGGTCACTTGGGCAGGAAGTTGTCGAGCAGAAAGTTGGGAGGTCATGGTAGCGAGACCATGACCCAGGACCCTGGTTTTAGCAACAAAAGTTCTTTGTCTTGAGAAACCCCAGCCCAAGGCAAACAGGGATGGTTGATCATCCTAGCTCATGAGAATTTCAGTTGAGAGTTTGATGCACGAGTGCCAGAGTCTGGTTCTATTGAACTGTCTTATATCCCCCTTGACATTTATTGAGATTTGACCATGACCACATCCTGTGCTACTCAATTCTCTTGTTAAACTTTGCGGCATCCTTTTGAAGTGGGCATGGTGATTATCCCCATTTGTAGTGAGGAGACAAGTTCAGTGAAGTTTCATGACTGGCCTGAGGTCACATACACAGTGCATGGCCAAACCTGAGCTTATATCAGTTTGAAGACACACTTTAACATATCTGAAACAATGATGCATTTTAGAATCAGTGAGATTTCTGTCAACCAACAGGCAGTCCAAAAAAATTACCTTCCTGTGCATGTGAACAAACTCAATTTCAGTGGGTCACATTTTTCTCACCTCAGCTATGTCGTGTGCAATTTCGGAACTATATGTATTGAATTTTAATTGCTGTTTAAAATGTCTTCCAAGATACTGCATGATGAAGCAAATTGAAGATGAAAAGTAATTGCTTTACCCAGAAATGCCTGAAAACAGTAACAGGGGTAAATTTGATATTAATGAAGCAAATCTTCATTGTTGGAGGAATGCCTGCAGTTGCATGTTCTTGCAAAGCAGCAATCAAGAAAGGTGGATTTCCTCATGTAGACAGAGCTGGGTTAAGTCTGACTGCTGAGCTAGATGGAAAAGGATGGCCTCTGCTAGTGGTTCTTAAACTTCAGCCTGTGTCAGGGTCACCTGGAAGGCTTGTTAGAGCACAGATTGTTGGGTGCACCCCCAGAGTGTCTGATTGAGTAGATCTGAGATGGGTCGCAAAAATTTGCTTTGGTAACAAGTTCCCAGGCAACTCCAGTGCTGCTGGCTGTGGACCATGCTTTGAGAACCAAGCAGAGCAAGGGAAACCAGGAGAAATAGCCAGATCTCACAGAGTAAATGAAAACATTTCAACAAGAGCCAGGTGCAGCTGATTCATGCGTCAGAGATACTTGGCATGAAGACAGGAAACATCAGTGTGTCAAATCTTCCAGCCAACTTTAAACCAAAGCCCTTGACTTCCCTACATATATTCATTGAAAAAAACGAAAACTGTGGCTTTACTCAAATACCAAATGCCGATGGAATCAAGGTATCATTTGACATTTATCAGAGTGATACCGTCACTACTGAAGGTGCCAAAAAGATGGAGATCAGGAACCTGGGTTTCCTGCCAAATGTCCAAAGAAGTCAAGAAAAGCCCATTCAGTAAATATAAAATAAAATACCTAAATATGAAAGCGTTGTCATAATGTGTTTAATTGGCAGCGGTTTTGTCATATATGAAATTATGATGCATTTTACAATCTAAACCACCGTAGATTCAAAGACATATAATGGGTCTTTTGTTTCTGTTTTTGTTTTCAGACAGAGTCTTGCTCTGTCTCTAGGCTCAAATTCAGTGGTATGATCTTGGCTCACTGCAACCTCTGCCTCCCTGGTTCAAGCAATTCCCCTGCCTCAACCTCCCGAGTAGCTGGGATTACAGGTGCCCGCCACCACACCCAGCTAATTTTTTTATATTTTAGCAGAGATGGGGTTTCACCATGTTGGCCAGGATGGCCTCCATCTCCTGACCTCGTGATCTGCCTGCATTGGCTTCCCAAAGTGCTGGACTTACAGACGTGAGCCACCACCCCTGGCCTAGTGTTTAAGAGAAAACATAACTAGCACCTGGAACCTGTGGCATGGCTATGAGTGCTTTGGACAAAGCTAAAATAAATAGTGATGTTAGGCCTGTGTTGACTTAAATAAACACATTCTGTAAATAAAATGTCAAAAATGTCAAAGGTGGTGTCTGAGTTTTGAAGTTTGGGAAATAGAATATTACAGCGTCTCTCAAAATCATCATTAGGGCCTCCTAGTCTGACAGGTTCACCCAATGAGCAAGCCTCCATTGTCATATTTACTCCTCATTTGAAGCCAAATCTTCATGTGACAAATTACATTCTAAGAAAGAAAGAACCAGAAAGAGAAAGAGGTGGGGGAGGAAGGAAAGGATGGGAGAGGGGAAGAGGGAGGGAGGGAAGGAAGAAAGGAAGGGAGGGAGGGAGGGACGGAGGGAGGTTATGTTCATTGTAACATAACAAGTTTCAGAATTCTATCAGATGAATTTAACAAAGAAGGAAGGGAGGAGGGAGAGAAGGAGGGAGGGGAGGGGAGAAACATGCCTAAGTCCCAGAATGTAAATGTAGTTAACAAAGTAGTCACAGAAATTTTTATAACAAAAAAATTTGAGACTGCCTATCTTATCTTTTACAATTACATTTTAGTATTTATTATTATTATTATTTTTTTTTTTTTTTGAGACAGAGTTTTGCTCTTGTTGCCCAGCCTGGAGTGCAGCAAGATCTTGGCTCACTGCAACCTCCTCCTCCCAGGTTCCAGCAATTCTCCTGCCTCAGGAGTAGCTGGGATTTCAGGCGCCTACCACCACGCCCAGCTAATTTTTATATTTTTAGTAGAGACGGGGTTTCACCATGTTGGCCAGACTGGTCTCAAACTCCTGACCTAAGGTGATCCACCCACCTGGGCCTCCCAAAGTGCTAGATTACAGGTGTGAGCCGCCATGTCTGGCCCACAATTATGTTTTATATTTAGTCTGTATTTTGCAATTTTTTTTTCTTTTTGCATCAGAATCTCAGAGTACAAGGAATTTTTTGAGGGGGGAGATACTTAAATGCTGTGGAGAATGTTAATTAGACTAGTTTTGCCCCAAATCCCTTCTATCAGTTCCTTTTTGGTGTTTTATTAGGATTTTGTCATATAGCTTATGAAAGCACCTAATGCATTTGGCTGCAGTTAACAGAAAGCTTACCTGGCATAAATTACAGGGACATAAATTATAGGGATATTTCTTGTTCATTTAAGAAGTCTAGGGCAGACATGGTGGCTAACACTGTGGGAGGCCGAGACAGGTAGATCACTTGAGCTCAGGAGTTTGAGACCAACCTGCGCAGCATGGTGACACCCCAGTCTCTACAAAAAAATATAAAAATTAGCCAGGCATGGTGGTGCCTGTCTGTAGTCCCAGCTACTTGTGAGGCTGAGGTGGGAGGATTGCTCAAGGCTGGGATGTCAAGGCTGCAGTGAGATGTGTGCATGCCACTGCACTCCAGCCTAGGTGACAAAGTGAGACCCTATCTCGGGAAAAAAAAAAAAAAAAGAAAAATGTATAGATTTTTCTTTCTCCAGATTTTTCTTTCTAATACAATTTTCTGAAAAGTGGTTTCAGAGCTGACTCAGCATCTGATTTTCATGTTTACCCTCTGGTTACAGAATGGCTGCCACAGATCCAGGCATCAAATCATCACTCCAGCATGTACAAAGTACAGGAATTAGGGCAGCCAGGGCAGCAAGAATGAGCTTTTCTCAACTGCTTCTTTTTCTACCTGCCCTGCCTCCTCCCCACTCCCCCGCCATTTTAAATCAGGGAGGAAAATCTTTTACAGAAGCCTCCCAGCAGATGCTCTCTAGTGTCTCATTAGCTAGAACTGGGTCACATGATCACTCCGAAGCTGCAAGGGAGGCTGGGAAAGCAAACTAGCATGTGCATTCTCTCTTCAAAGGAAGGTAGACAGAGGTATAGTTAGAGGGCATTTATATTATGAAAACTAATAATCACCATATCTTTTAGTTTCAGCTCCAGAATTTGTTTTTGAACATGGCTATCAAACTTATCTGCCCACGGAAAGTAATGAAAACCAGACAGCCACTGTCATTTCTCTCCCTGCCAAGTCACGCACCAAAAAGCCCACGACGCCACCTGCTCAGAAAAGGCTTAACTGCTGCTATCCAGGTAAAGGCACCATTATGTCCTACTTGTATAGAGATTGTGGCATTTAACCAGGCTCCAGGGCTCTTCCTCATGAGTTCCTGACAACTGCTCATGGATGTGCTGCAAACTACCTGGCATAAAAATCAGAGCCCCCTGGCATTCATATCTGCACATACAACCTATCTCCCACTGTCTGCGGTCATTCTGCATGTGGGTTCTAAGATTTTTCTAGCCATAGGCCTTTGAAGTGGAACTTGTGAAAATTTCAGGTTGCTGTAAATTTTTTTCCTATGCTATAGCTTAGGAAGATATTCAGTAAGAATTTTCTTTCTTTACTTTGGTTTTAATTTATTTGGAAGTAATTTCAGATGTACAGAAAATTTGCAAAAATTGTACCCGAGAAATCGCTGCATGCCCTTCATCTAGATTCCTCAAATGTTACCATTTTATTATATTTGCTTTGTCGTTCTTTATGTATATACAAGTATGTGTAGTTTTCCCCAAACCATTTGAAAGTTGCTGACAACATGTTGCCCCTTTATTCCTAAATACTTTGGTGTGTATTTCCTAAAAACCAGAATATTCTTTTAAATAAACACAGGATAATCATCAAGATCAGAAAATTAACATTTATAGATACTATTCTCTAACCTACTGATCTTAGTCAGATTTCATCATGAAGTGTTCCACTAATGTCCTTTTAATCAGTATCAAAAGAATGACATTTTCCCCCTCTGGTCCAGGCTCCAACCAATGATCACTAACTGCATTTAGATTTTATGTCTTTCATTTCCGCTAATCAGGAACAGTTAAGCATTTATCTTTCATAAGCTTGACATTTTTGAAAAGTATAGGCAAGAGATTTTGTCAAAAAGGCCTCAGTTTGGGTGTATTTGATGT
This sequence comes from Sapajus apella, assembly GCF_009761245.1. Classification (NCBI taxonomy): domain Eukaryota; kingdom Metazoa; phylum Chordata; class Mammalia; order Primates; family Cebidae; genus Sapajus; species Sapajus apella. The sequence continues at coordinate 3,758,721 of NW_022437032.1, forward strand.
TTCTTTGTGATTAGATTCAGATTATGCAGTTTTAGCAGGAACCACAAAATGATGTTCTATCTTTCCTGGTCATCACGTACAAAGGCACGTGACGTCTTTTTCCCATTTCTGTGGTGTTAACTCTTGTCCCTCGATTAAGGATGTTTCTGCCAGTTTTCTCCCCTCTAAAAGTTACTAAATATCCCTTTGTAATTAATCTTTCCTTGTTTTTTTTTTTAGGTTGCCAATTCAAGACTGCTTATGGCATGAAGGACATGGAGCGGCATTTAAAAATTCACACGGGTAAGTAGCATTTCTTTAGCACATATGCCCTAAACACCTGCTCTGTGCTAGGAGCTGGGGACCCACATAGGTCAGACGAATGATACCACTCCAAACGTCACTGGCTGTTATGGGAATGCAAGTCCAGATTTCAAAAAATAAGGTGCCATTTGTACACAAGATTTTGGCAGAAAATCTTTAACATAATAACATCCAGCTCTGGAGAGGATGTGAGCAAAGTTAGCTAAGTGAGAATGTGAACTGTTACAGCCATGTTGAAAATTATTCTGCCAAAATTAATTAAAATTTGAATGCACTTTTTCGCATTTTGAGATGATCCTACAAGTGCGTATGTGCGTGTAATGATTTGTAAAGAAAGGAATGAGGGGAGAGAAAAGAAACTTTTTCTTTTTTTTTTTTTTTTTTTTTTTTGATACAGGGTCTTACCCTGTCACCCAGGCTGGAATGCAGTGGCACAATCTCACCTCACTGCAACCTCTGCCTCCCAGGCTCAAACAACTCACCCACCTCTGCCTCTGAAATAGCTGGGACTACAGGCAGGCTCCACTATACCTTGTTAATTTTTGGTATTTTTTTGTAGAGGTGAGGTGCGGGGGTCTCACCATATTGCCCAGGCTGGTTTCGAATGCCTGGACTCAAGTGATCCACCCACCTCAGCCTCCCAACGTGGTAGGATTACAGGTGTGAGCCACCACACCTGGCCAAAACTTTCCTTTTATATATCTTTACATTATACCACTGAATACAGTGTTATTTTTGTAACTTAGAAAGGAGAGTTTAATAAATACTTGTTTTAAAAGAAGAGAAAAAGATCAGCGCATGGGAAAAGAGAAAAGTGATTATTTCTGGTGATTTTATTTATCTGTGATATATTATTTTTATGATTCCCAGATTTTCTGCATGGAAAATAATTGCCTTTAGACTCTTTTTTTTTTTTTTTTTTCAAGACAGAGTGTTGCTCTGTCACCCAGGCTAGAGTGCAGTGACACGATCTCAGCTCACTGCAACCTATTCCTACCAGGGTCAAGCAATTCCCCTGCCTCAGCCTCCTGAGTAGCTGGGATTACAGGTGCCTGCCACCACACCCAGCTAACTTTTGTATTTTCTTTTTAGTAGAGATGGAATTTCACCACGTTGGCCAGGCTAGTCTCAAACTCCTGACCTCATGATCCGTATGCCTTGGCCAAAGTGCTGGGATTGTAGGCATGAGCCACCACACCCGGCCTAGACTCTTATTTAACAAAGTGTTAGATGCTTATATTTAAATGATACAGATTTAAATTTTAAAAGTATAAATATGTATAAGATGTAATGAATTTTGGCTTTGGCTTCACTAAATGCCCAAAGCCTGCTATTTAGCCTCAGCATTTGGAAGATGAAATAGCCAACAGTTATTTTTTATATTCCTTGGCCATGACCAACAAGTGCCTTATTGCACTGGGGTCCCCATCATATCTAATCAGCCTCACAGTGTCATGTCATTTGGATTTATTCTAATTATCCAAATGTTAAGTTTCAAGCATTGGCAAGCATTCTAGCGTAATAAGCAATGAAACGCTTCATATGGGTTTCATATGTTGAAATTCCATCCATCAAGCCATAGCATATTTCTTATAGAAAGAAGAAAGTACTATAATTATTAATAATGATAGGGAAAGCATTGTGAAAGTACAAGTGAGGGCCGCAACTTTGTCTGTTTCTGCAAATCTGCCAAAAATATCTTCTACACAAGTTAGCCCACTTTGTGTCTGTACGACAGCTTCTGCATAACTGCAGCATCTCTGGCTACATTTTCAAGTTCAAAGTTAACGAGGAGGTATCCTTACCTTAGTTACCCTCAGAGAGCGGGGTTGTGCTTAATCGCCCCTGGGGTTTGGAGGAGCAACAGCAGTAGGGCTCTTTACCAGGAGAGCTGGCTGAAAACCACTGAGCTCTGTCTGCTCAGTGTTGCAAAGACATAATGTAGTGACCACAGGAACTACTGAGCCACTGACAATGCTGGTAAATTATTGTTCCGGATTTTTAAATTTGATGACTTAAATGTTTAATAATCAAAATGCTAATTTTTTTTTTTTTTTTGAGACAGTGTCTCACTATGTTGCCCAAGCTGGAGTGCAGTGGCACAATCTTAGCTCACTGCAACCTCCGCCTTCCGGGTTTAAGTGATTCTCCTGCCTTGGCCTCCCGAGTAGCTGGTATTACAGGCACCTGTTACCACATCCAGCTAAGTTTTGTATTTTTAGTAGAAACACGGGGTTTCATCATCTTGGCCAGGCTAGTCTTGAACTCCTGACCTCAACTGATCTGCCTGCCTTGGCCTCCCAAAGTGCTGGAATTACAGGCGAGAGCCAGCGTGCCCAGCCAAAATACTGATCGTTAATAAACTTTTAGATGTATTGTTAAATCTTAAATATTTATTTTATGACAGTGATCAGCTTTGGCTGACTATTTTTAGCACTTGGCTTGTTACAATTTGGTCAAAATATGTATTTGATATATAAAGTAAAAAAAGTGACAGCCACCTCCTTCCATGACCAAAAGTCAGCTGTCCTAATAGTTCTCCATGTCTCATTCTGAAATTTTTGCCTGCCTAGACCAGGTCTAAAAACTCACAAATTTAATTTTTTCCATGTCTTATTAAGTTAACACAATCCACACTATCAGTGCAACTTGCTTTGTTGCATTTACTATTGCACATTATTTCACATAGTATGTCATATCCACTTACTCTTTTTCATGGCCAGGTAAGGAATTGGTTCAGTATTTTATGCACATCCACATGGTAAAATACTTCACCCTTAAAAACCATGTTGTGGATCTGTAATGATATGAAACAGGTGATCAAAATTGCCATAAGTGCAAGAAAGTAGTCAACAGGAAGGCAGTGCAGTATTTGGCAAAAAAAAAAAAAAGTCCTGAGTTCTAATCCCAGTTATTGCAAGAATTAAATAAGTAACTCAAAGGCACAGTGCCATTCAAAAAGTAAGTGTTTAAATTGATGTTAGCCAGGAGTTTTCATGTACCAAAAATGTACACACACACAAACTGGAAAAATATACATCAGAAAGTAAGCAGTTCACAGATGGCAAGTTGACACATGCATTAGTGAGGTCCAGATTAAGCTGCTGTAAGAATGAAACTGAAACAGCAGCTCAAACAAGATAAAGGTTTGTGTCTGTCCTGTGTAACTGGCCAGAGGTGAGCAGGCAGGCAGCTCTGTCCTAGGCGCCATCCGGGGCACTTAAGTTCCTCCCACCTTATTCTGTTATATTATTCCACCATCTGCAGGTGTGCCACCCTCACCTGCTCACTCACCTGCCCTCACCTGCTCCCTCACCCCCATGCCTTGGCCAGAAGCAGGAAAAGAAAATGTAAAAGACAAGCAGTTTCCTCTGTGAAAGAGAACTTCCTCTGTTATCACTCTGATAAAAACTTAGTCACAGATCACACCTAGCTGCAAGCGAGCCTGAGAAATGTAGTCTTTGCCTGGTCATCCATGAACTCTGCTGAAACTTAGGTATTCTAAATTTTAGGGTACATCTCTGTTGTGAAAAGGAAAAAGGAGGGAGTGAATGTAAGAGAAAATTAACAAACCTTATTCTTTTACTTACCTATACTTTAAAATTTTATTTTAATTGCCTTCTATTTTAATTTATAAAACATTATAAGAAATTTACATTCATCATTTTAAAAATTCAAATAATATCAATAAGGAAAAGAGAAGAAACTTCCCCTCTCCCAAGATGTTAGCTCTTTGCCAATCATCCACTCAGTGTTTTAGGGTTTTCTGAACATTCTTTGGTGGTTGTATATGACTTTTTTCTTAAGGCAGTGGGAAATAAGCCTTTTCCTTTTTTAATCTTGTTTCCTGCTGCCATCTGTGTGTGTATGTGTTTGAAGGAGACAAACCCCATAAGTGTGAAGTCTGTGGCAAGTGCTTTAGCCGGAAGGACAAGCTGAAAACTCACATGCGGTGCCACACGGGCGTGAAGCCGTACAAGTGTAAGACATGTGACTACGCCGCTGCCGACAGCAGCAGCCTCAACAAACACCTGCGGATCCACTCAGACGAGCGGCCCTTCAAATGCCAGATCTGCCCCTACGCCAGCCGCAACTCCAGCCAGCTCACCGTGCACCTGCGGTCCCACACGGGTAAGTCCCACCTGCTATTTGCTCTCTACATGCCTCACTTTCTATGGCATAAATCATAAGCACCTTAAAGCATTCAGCCACAATGTAAGAAATCGAGTTGGTCCCTTTGCTCATCTTGTTTACAGTTTTGTTTTTGTTTGTTTGTTTGTTTTGAGACAGACTCTCTGTCGCCCTGGCTGGGTGCAGTGATGCTCTATCTTAGCTCACTGCAATCTCCACTTCCCAGGCTCAAGCAATTCTTGTGCCTCAGCCTCCCAAGAAGCTGGGATTACAAGCATGTTGCACCACGCCCAGCTAATTTTCTGTATTTTTAGTAGAAATGGGGTTTTGCCATATTGGCCAGGCTGGTCTTGAACTTCTGATCTCAAGTGGTCTGCTCACCTCAGCCTCCCAAAGTGCTGGGATTACAGGCATGAGCCACTGCGCCCAGCCTGTTTGCAGTTTTGGTTTTCAGCTGCCCTGAAGAGCCTTTGTCAGTAAAATAGGGGAGTGTATAACTTTATACATAGGTATATCTCTTTATATAACTTTATAACTTATTCACTAGTAAAGTATGTAATTGAGGAGGTGCACAAAATGAAATACAGGTATAAGCCATGTAACTCTGATAAATTTCTGCATTATGGGTAGGCATTCCCATCATTTTTGAAGTATACTGTAGTTCAGCATGGAACAGATTGACAAGAAAACACAGCAAAATCAGCAGAGTAGGTAACTCAACAAATTACATACCTTTTTCTTTGGTGTATCATTTAGATAATGATTCAATAATGCTGCAGTAACAACCATAAAATCTCACTGGTGTATAATAAACATTTGTTGCTAACGTATTTTAGGTCAGCAGGAAGTTGATTGGACAACTCTGTTGATCTTGGCTTGGCTTAACCACATGTGTGGGGAAGGTGGGGTGCCTTTCAGACTCGCCTGGGGATCTGCTGGCCATGGGCTGGCTGGCTGTTCACTGGCCTTGGCTGAGGCAAGCTGGCTCTGTTCCATGCATCTCTCATCTTCCTCCTGGGACCACGGACTAAACAGGCTTGTCCTCATGAGGATGATAGAGGTGAAGCAAGCCCCAGCCTAACCCATGTCAAGTCTCTGCTTCTATAAGCTGTCAAGCATCACATTGGCTAAAGCAAGTCGCATGGTTCATCCTGGTGTCAGGGGTGGGACTGAGCTCCCCTACAGTGAGAGGTCACCACAGTGTTACATGGCAAAGGTCAGGAATGCAGGGAAGGTGAAGAATTGGGACCATTTTTGCAAACAACCACAGTCCACCTTTATCCCCACCATCATTCACGTCTCTCTGACAGGCAAAATGCACTCACTCTTTCCCAAGAACCCCACAAGTCTCATCCAATTATTGGATCAGGCTAAAAGACCACAATTGCGTGATCTCCCTTGGGTCCGGATATGGTTCCTCTTCATCTGGAGATGGCTGAAATAAAAGACAAGTTGTCTGTCATGATACACCCAATAGACGGCAGTAAAACAAAAAGCCGAAATAATTGCCATAATTCTACCGTTGAAAGTAATATAGAAGAACAAGAGGCATTTGCCAGTCCCTGGTCCATAGCATTTCTCAAATTCTTCTGGGCACATATTCCCAGGTTTCCCCTACTCTGGGGATGGGGAACGTTTCTTGATTAGGCCTTGGCTCAGCAATTTTTGTTCTTAACCCTGCCCATTGGGACAGCCTTTCCATCACTTTCCTAAGCTACTTCTGAACAAGGTAGCAAAATGTATCTTTGAGCAACTTTCTCAGCCTGCTTCCTGTCTACCAAAAGCTGGAAGTCGTTTTACCTTTTGTTTTAGTCTAGGTTGGTGACAGTTTTGGTGGTAGAGCTGTCTTTAAAACTTTGTGAGTTTCATATGTATCCGTATGCCAAAAGCCATACTCACAGTTCTTTTGGAATCTCGCCTCTTTTTCTAAGCTCAATTATAGGCACTTTTGGCATTTAACCTTCTGTGGGTTTTAGGAGTCCTTTGTCCAGCTGAGAGGACATACTTGGCACCAACTTAATTCTCGCCATTCTTAATTCCCTTTTGAAGATTTTGATAGAGCCTTACATTCAGACCCTTTATTTCACATTTGGTCTTCACCCTGAGACCAGTTTCCTAGATACTGTCTTTGTCCCAGGCTTTGGTCTTACTTTGGAAAGCTGGCTGGAGATAAGAAACTATATCCAGCAACTCTTTGACTTTCTAAATTCTCTCTAAATTCTGCTTAGAAAATATCTAGTTCTTTTTTTTTTTTTTTTAGTTTGGCTCTTTTTTGTAACATTTTATCATAGGCAGCTTATAAAACACTTCCACTGTTCTGCTTAGAATTTATCTCTTTATTCAAGTCCAAAACTCATTATATACATTTCCTGTCTTCTAAGCTACCACGAGTGACAGTCTTACCAAATGTTTGCCGTTAAGTAGTGTGCATTGCCATTTCTCCAGCCTCCACATGCAACCCAATCTCAAAAACCAATGCTCTATATTTTGGTTTTCTGTTATGGCATCCCCCTATTTCTAGATACCAATATCTGTAGCCATTGTCTGTTGTCACAGTGATACAACGTTAATAATCCACAAAACCTCAATAAATACAATATGCCTTTTCTATTTACATGCAGGGATCAGCAGGGCAAACCAGCTGACCTTGATTGGGCTCTCTTATTAGTCAGAGGAGCTGCTGGCTATGGGCTGACTGTCCACTGGTCTTAGCTGGGGAAACTAGCTCTGCCCCACGTGTCTCTTGGCCTTCTCCTGAGACTAGCAGGTTAGGCCAGGATTGACCTCATGGTGATAACCAAGGTGCAAGCAAGCAGGCCCCAGTGCACACGCCCATTTCAAGCCATTACTTGTTTCAAGTTACTAAACATGCCATTGGCCAAATCCAGCGACACGGTTGAAGCTTTTGTCATGGATCATGAGAGAACATGCCTAACTACACACATGGCAGAGGCCATGCTACAAGGAGGGGTGGGAGGTGGGGAGATTTGGGAACATTTTTGTAATCTACAGCATGGTAAGACATTGGCATAGTCGATGCCAAACTGATTTGCTTCAGAAATTTCCCCCAGTCTACACTAGAGAAGCTGAAAGATTCATTTATGAAAACGGTTCATTTTGACTCGTAATGATGAAGTTACTATTTATAGCAGCACCTTTAAATTGGTCTAGAAGAGGTATATTTTTCAAAAACTTAAATGTGTGCCATTTACACATGGTCTTTGTGGAATGATCGCTTTCCCTTTTATAAATCTATGGCCCTTGTAAAACTGTAAATTAATAGGAATTCATTTTTACTCCTTTGGCGATTTGATAGACGACATCAACACTTGTTTTAGTAGCAACCCAAACTCAAGAAAGATCTGTCAGCTTAAATATATGTCACTTATTCATCCAACATTCTTTAAAACTCACCATGTGCCAGACACAGTGGGAATCAGGTGGTAGGCAAGAAGGAACATAGTCATTAGCTTTGAAGAGCTTAGAGTCCGGTGGGACTATTTGACCAGTATGCCTCATTGAAGAAATGTTTATGTTAAATTAAAAAAAAAAAAAAAGACAAATGGATTTAAAACCTTTGCTTTCATGCCAAAAACTGTTGTTAAGCTCTGCAACTTAGCTGTGAGATTTGGTTTTCTGGATTTTCTGGGTTTCACCTCTGCAGATTGCTAAAAAAGTGAAAAAAAGATAATTGCTATAATTCTGGCAGGGATGTAACTGGAAAACCTAGTAAAACATTGTGGAGCAAGGATTCTGTCTTTGAGTTTATAGACGTCTGCCCCTGAGAAATCCATGAGAAGATTTGGGAGGGAGGTCCTTGGATGGGAGAAAAAGAAATTACATCTTCATGTTCACTAGCCTGTATTGAAATTTGACATGTCCTTCAATTATGAAAACAGGCAACCAATCTGATAACAGTGCATGTAAACTTGTTGCCAGTGGAAATGAAAAATCTTTTCATAATGATCACTGTCTTAGATAGAGCAAAATATCTTTTATCTATTTGATAATAACTGTAGGTAGTAGACCTGCCGCTAGGTTTTATTCTTGAATGCATTAATAAAACACACACATTGGCATATCCCAATTTTTTTCTTTGATAACTATTTTAATATAATTGGTTTCTTTTATATTCCTGTTGGTTTTTACTTTAGTTTTTTTGTTACATTTAAAACATTATCTGAGAAGGGTTTCATGGGCTTCACTAAACTGCCAAAAAGGGTTGTAATGGCATCAAAAAGGTTAAGAACAACATTCTAAGGCAGCAAAAGGCCCTTTTTCTGAAAAGGGCCAGACAGTAAATATTTTAGGCTTTGTGGGCCATGCAGTATCTATCACAAATACTCACCTCTACCATTATGGGAGGCAAGTAACCATATATAAACAAATGGGCATGGCTGTGTTTCAGTAAAACTTTATTTACAGAGACAGGCTGTGGGCTAGATCCTGTTTCTATAAAGTTTTATAAAGTTTTATTTATAGAGACAGGATCTAGCCCAGAGGCTGTAGCCTACCCTTCCTTGTTCTAGAGTTTCGTATGCATGATCTTGGTGGTATTCAAACATACAAAGCATTTTTTTTAGGTTTAAGTTTAGGCTTCTTGGTGTTCTGGAAGCTTGTTCAGTTGCCCCCTGCCATCTTCATTTGCATTCATTCAGCAGCTCATGGTGAAGTAGCAGACCCTATGTCAAAAAGCTGGAACACTATCCCAGTCTTTTGAGTTTACGGCCTAAGAAAGCAAACATCAGTTATATGTACAGATAATTACCTAGCATCTAAAGATACCAGATTTGAAGTCAGCCTGGATTGGAATCCAACCCCTGCCTTGTACTACGGGGCAGCCAAGAACAAGCTATGTAGTCTCTCTGGGTCTCAGCCTTCTCCTCTGTGTGATTGTACTTTAAAAAACAATATTAATAATGGTACCCACCACAGGGCGATCTTCCCAGCATCACGAGAGACCATGCTTGTGGAGTGCTCAGCGTAGCGCCTGCCATCCTGGAAGCACTTGAAGAATCTTAGCTGCTTTTTGCTTGCTTAAACGATATCGAAATGAGAGGTCGCCAATTTGCTTGAATTGTCATTGCTTCAGATAATTTGGACTTGACATTCATTGAGGAAGTAAATTTGGAATATGGTATCCATTCAGATGTTTGCAATTTCACTTTCCCTGCTCATCTTTCAGCGAATATGAATTTAAAAAACAAAATCAAGCAGCTGGATTTTGTAACTTCACAAGTAAAGAACGCAGCTGGCAATATGGGATAAATAAATTTTGTGCAATAAAGACATCTTTATTAATAAAGATCTGCATGAAATATAAGTTGGGTGTTTCGATCATTGTAAAACCATACTCCAGTGAGTGCAGCACGGAGCTGGCCCATTTGAAAATGTATTGTTGAATCTGTTACCATATGTAACTCAATCAAAATCAACAGGTTATGCAAAAGTCTGCAACTGTGAACCATTAACTAGCAGTGGGCACATTAACTGTATGAACGATAGTTTGAGTGATTTAAAGAATATAACAGGCATATTTGCAAATATTATTTTATTTGGGACAGTTAAACTGCTCTTTTCAATCTCCCATTTTTCATCTGGGTTTGATGCCGGTGGTGGTGGTTTGGGTCTGGGGAAAGAAAAGAAGCCCTGCCCCCTCTTTCCCCGCTCCCAGGGGCTGCTGAAATTCTGCACCCACCGGCCTTGGTATAAGCGGTTTTCTGGTGTGTGCTTCGGGGGGATCCGCTGTGGTTGTTGCCTGCCTGTTCTTATCGAAACTCACCTTGTGTTGACAGGGGACGCCCCCTTCCAGTGCTGGCTCTGTAGCGCCAAGTTCAAAATCAGCTCGGACTTGAAAAGGCACATGCGGGTGCACTCGGGGGAGAAGCCTTTCAAGTGCGAGTTCTGCAATGTCCGCTGCACCATGAAGGGGAACCTCAAGTCGCACATCCGCATCAAGCACAGCGGGAATAACTTCAAGTGTCCGCATTGCGACTTCCTGGGTGACAGCAAAGCCACCCTCCGGAAGCACAGCCGCCTGCACCAGTCGGAGCATCCTGAGAAGTGCTCGGAATGCAGCTACTCCTGCTCCAGCAAGGCCGCCCTGCGCATTCACGAGCGCATCCACTGCACCGACCGCCCTTTCAAGTGCAACTACTGCAGCTTCGACACCAAACAGCCCAGCAACCTGAGCAAGCACATGAAGAAGTTCCATGGGGACATGGTTAAGACGGAGGCTCCGGAGAGGAAGGACACGGGCAGGCAGAGCAGCCGGCAGGTGGCCAAGCTGGATGCCAAGAAGACTTTCCACTGCGATATCTGTGATGCCTCCTTCATGCGGGAGGACTCGCTCCGCAGCCACAAGAGACAGCACAGTGAGTACAGTGAGAGTAAGAACTCGGACGTGACCGTCCTCCAGTTTCAGATCGACCCCAGCAAGCAGCCTGCCACGCCCCTCACTGTGGGACACCTCCAGGTGCCCCTCCAGCCCAGCCAAGTGCCTCAGTTCAGCGAGGGAAGAGTCAAAATCATCGTTGGGCATCAGGTGCCCCAGGCAAACACCATCGTGCAGGCTGCTGCCGCTGCAGTGAACATCGTCCCGCCTGCCTTGGTGGCCCAGAACCCAGAGGAACTCCCAGGGAACAGCCGGCTGCAGATCCTGCGCCAGGTCAGTCTGATCGCCCCCACTCAGTCCTCGCGGTGTCACAGCGAGGCGGGCGCGATGACCCAGCCGGCTGTCCTGCTGACCACTCACGACCAGACAGACGGAGCCACTCTGCACCAGACTCTCATCCCCACGGCCCCAGGTGGCCCCCAGGAAGGCTCTGGCAATCAGACTTTCATTACCAGTTCGGGTATTACTTGCACTGACTTTGAAGGCCTAAACGCCTTGATTCAGGAGGGGACAGCAGAAGTGACAGTGGTGAGCGATGGAGGCCAGAACATCGCAGTGGCCACCACAGCACCACCCATCTTCTCCTCCTCTTCCCAGCAGGAACTACCCAAGCAGACCTACTCCATCATCCAAGGGGCAGCCCATCCAGCTTTGCTCTGTCCCGCAGACTCCATACCAGATTAGTGTTTAAGAAACAAAAGGGGTGGGAGAAATTAATTACAGAAAAAGAAATCATAAGTAGAATTCTTTAAAAGCTTTGCTCTTAATGTTTTCTTTGTTTTGTTTTGTTTTTGAGACAGACTCTTGTTCTGTCACCCAGGCCGGAGTGCAGTGGCATGATCTCAGCTCACTGCAACTTCCGCCTCCCAGGTTCAAGCGATTCTCATGCCTCATCCTCCCAAGTAGCTGGGACCACGGGTGTACGCCACCATGCCTGGCTAATTTTTGTCTTTTTAGTAGAGACGGGGTTTCATCATGTTGGCCAGGCTGGTCTTGAACTCCTGACCTCAAGTGATCTGCCCACCTCGGCCTCCCAAAGTGCTGTGAGCTGCTATGCCCGGCTGTGGTTTGCTCTTAATGTTGTTAAGGCTGGTTGTGAATTCCCCTGACCCCATAATAAATTGTAATTTTATACTGCTTACTATAATTTTTGTTAACACTGTAACAACTTTGAGACCACCTCTGAATCGTCGTATTATAACTGTTGTAGAATCTTAAATGTTACCAAGACGATTCCAATGAGGGGTTGGAATTAAATGCATTAAGTAGTGAATATATGTGTTTATTTCCAACTTAACTTTCCAACCCAAATAAAGGTTTTTGTCCATCTTATTAAATTTGTGTAGTAAATGGTACTTCCTAGCCTCTCTTTTACCCCATTCTGGAATACTCCACAGAGTTTGGGGGTATGGGGTATTCATGTTTTATAACATACATGTAAGTCTATTGGCATGAAGGACCATTTTCTACATAATGTCACGTGGTTACTTGACCCAAAAAAATGTTTAGTGCTAATGAGCAAAAAATGAATCGTTCCCTAATAAATTGATACCTGATTAAAATATACTGAATGTTAATGATTCTTTAGAGTCAAGGTAGGATTTGGGGATGATGGGATGTGAGTCATTGGTCAAAGAGAGCTTGAAGCAGCAAAGGTTTTAAGTCCTCTCATAAACATCATACAAACATCTTATCTCCTCCACAGTCACGCTAAATAGATGTGGTGCCTAAAGTGATAAAGTGATCTAGCCAACTGCCGTTTTCATTTTGAAACTTCAGACTGACAATCCTGGCATTCCTGTTTAGTTGTAAATATAATCAAAGTTCCTACTAATGATCAAGACAGAATTTCCTAGAATACCATTTTTGAGATGTTAATCCCTCTGCAGAATCCAGATGAATGGATTGAGAAAGTATCTAGATTGATTTTTTCCAAAGCATAAGTGATACTGAGAAGAGGAAAATTCAAATTGTGTTTACAGTGAAACAGTGAAATGCTGTTTGATCAGTAGGTGGCGCCAGAGAGCAACCTAGAATCACCCATATTTGTACCTTAAATCATTCTCTAGGGTTGTAACAGCGCTCATCTCTGCTGTCAGCAAGGATTGGTGAGGAGGGGAGGTTACTGTTGTGACAGAAGCGTATTTGGAATATTATGAGAATAATTAGATACATTTTTACCGGAGTTGTCACCACTTTTATTCTTCTCTAACACAAACTTATTTAATCAAAATTGTTAGGGAGATCATCTCACTTTTATATGAAGGTATGATTTATTTATTTATTTATTTGGCAATGACAAACTAAAGAAATATAAAATAACGATGTTAGAAACTTCAATGGTTTTCCTGTTAGAAAAGGCAATGTTCACTTCCTTTGGGAATAGCTACAGAGTTAGAGCTGGGCTTTGCCGCCTTTCCTTCTTTCTTTGATCCATAATATTTGAAAACAGTTTTGATGACTTGCCGTATTATATTTGCCATAATTTATTTTCCTGTCAACAATGAAAATAGTTATTAACTATGATTTTCGGTAAGGAACAGAAAAGGCTTGGAGTGTACAATGTTAGTGATTTTAGCAATTTTGTCACTTTAGACTTACTGGTTACAGCTCTTTAGAAAACTGTTCTGCTATTGAATTTCAGCTGAGAAATTTCCACTGTCATGGGCCTATTTTCTACATCTCTTTTTTCCCGCTTTTTTCAACTGTAAAGGATTTTTTCCTGATTTTAATGTGTGTTCAAGATAGAAAATATGAAAAACAGAATATTATTAGGAAAGAAATAGAAGTTACTAATAATCTTACTGTCCAGATACAAACTATACAGATTGTAATCATTTTGATGGAGTTCCTTTCCATCTTTTTTTATGCTTATGTATATATGTTTTCTACTCCAGTTACAAAGTTGGAGTTTAATTAAGCATAATTTTTTATATTCTATATTTCTTTTTGTATCTTTAAATCTCTACCTACTAGATGCCTTCCATATATATACATACACATACATACGTATGCATGCATAGACATGGACACACATGCATATTTGTTGTTTTGTCTTTTTACAAACTACAACAGTAAAATTTATTCTTTGGAATAAATTATACACAGAATTGTGTATATACAAAAACCAAGCCAACAACTTCCAGTCCCTCCCTATTCTTACCCCACCTAAGGTAAGTCATGTTGGGTTCTCTGTGTTCTTACCGATATACATAGACTCAAAAGACAACATAGAAAAGGTTTTTCCTATTTCTACAGTAATTATATCATACTCTGTACATTTCTCTGCAACTTGCTTTTATTATTCCATTTATTGACAGTCCTATGAGTCAATACCACTAGACCTAATTTTTTTAAACAAAAGTTACAGATATACAGGCTTTAGTCCGTCACCTCGCTATTATGATTATTTAGGTTGTTTGCGGAATATTTCTGCCATTACTAACTGCCACACTAAACATTCCACATCATTTTTCATATTCAGCCCTTTTTTTTTTCCTGTAAGTAGATTCAAAAGTAAGTTTCACGGAGTTTCCATAGTTTGTACTTGCGTAAATACGGATTAACTTTTACATGATAGTCTCATCTATGATGTGGGCCCAACTACCTTTGGAAGTTTTGTCAATCTGCTGCTTGAAAATGGTTATCTGGGCTTCGTGCACTCCCGCAGCTGGTGTTGTGGTCTGCGTTTTCTGGGACATCTCTACATAGGCGGGTTGACCGTGTGGGCTTCTCTCTTCTATGAACTTAAAACTATTACTCCCTCCTTTTTCTCCTCGCTTGTTGGGAAGTTGGGGACATTAACCTGACCTCGGTCACACATTGCTGAATTTCCTCCCCTCCTGTCATTGTCTTTTGACTTGTTGTACTGTCCGCACATAAAATGACTGTCCTTTTATGTAGTTAGATTCTTCTGTCACTTCATTTGTGGTAGCTGTATTTTCTAAGAATGCTCATCCTTCCCCTGAGATTAAATTGGTTTTCTCTTTAGTGTTTTTACTGCTTGCTTGTTTGTTTTTAGTTAGCGCCTTGCTGCAGCCAGAATTCTTTTTTTTTTTTTTTTTTTTTCTTGTTTTGAGACGGAGTCTCGCTTTGTTGCCCAGCCTGGAGTGCAATGGCATGATCTCAGCTCACTCCACCTCTTCGTCCCAGGTTCAGGTGATTCTCCTGCCTCAGCCTCCTAAGTAGCTGGGATCACAGGCATGTGCCAACATATTATATTTTAATTTATAAAGTATAAATTTTTATATTTTTAGTAGAGACAAGATTTCGCCATGTTGGCCATGCTGGTCTCAAACTCCTGGCCTCCAGTGATCTGCCCACCTCAGCCTCCAAAAGTGCTGGGATTATAGGCGTGACCCACCGCATCCAGCCCAGAACTCATATTTATGTTATGATGAACAGGTTTGACTGCTTGCTTATGCCAGGACCATTTGTTAAATAAGATATTATTTTCCTGAAAACTGAAATCCTAATTTAACCCATAGTGTAAAGTTCATAAATATACTTCCAAACTTCTTTAATCTGGAAGATTAAAGATCTGAGATTCCAGAAGATCTAGCTTACCAAAATCACATATTTGATCATATTAGCATTAAGCTTAATCTTTTATACTTACAAAGCTTCCCCATAGCTATTACTTTCCAAAATTTTCTTAGCAATTCTTGTTTATTCTTCCAAAGGAACTGTTATTTTATCCAGTATCTAGACCACCCCCACCTAAAAAGAAAACCTTTTGGAGATTTTTATTGAAATTGCATCAGTATTGTATATGAACTTGTAAAAAGAATGACTATAAAAATATTGTCTTCTACCCTTTATGTAATTCCTATTATAAACATTATTCAGTCAAATTATTGTAGTCTATTTTTATTATTATAAGGTCTATGTTTCTCTTTTTTTTTTTTTTTTTTTTTTTTGAGACAGAGTCTTGCTCTGTCACCCAGGCTGGAATGCAGTGGCGCAATTTTGGCTCACCGAAGCCTCGGCCTCCTGGGCTCAAGCAATTCTCCCACGTCAGCCTCTTAAGTAGCTGGAATTACAGGCACCTGCCACCACGCCTGGCTAATTTTTTTTTTTTTTTTTTTGTATTTTTAGTAGAGATGGGGTTTTGCCATGTTGGCCAGGCTGATCTTGAACCCGGCCTGAAGTGATCCGCCTGCTTCAGCCTTCCAAGGTGTTGGGATTACAGGCGTGAGCCACTATTCCCAGCCCTGTGTTTCCTTATTATTCCATAATTTTATTGTTATTGTGAATAGGAATTTTTGCATTTGTTGCAAACATCAAGAAAAGTCAAAGTAGGGTATATTTGTCTATATTAAAGAAAAACTCTCAGTAATTAATAGTATTTATTAGAAATTCTTGATCTCTGATAAATATTATTTATAATTATATGATGTAGTCTTTTATTTCCAGATTATTTTATCTCTTCCCTTAGAATATTTTTACTACTTATTTTGTTTTCTTGTCCCGTTGCTTTAGCCAGAATCTCCAAACAGTGCTGATACAGCTGGCATCCTTGCTGTGTCCCTAATTCTATCTTCAGAATTTTCCATTGTAATATGCACCATTCCTTTGGATAACGGTTTTTATAGTACTTAGGTCATTTTCTTCCACTCCAGTTTTCACTTAGAGTGTTTATCAGGGTGGGTTGCTGACTTTTATCAAATATCTTCTTAAAATCGTTAGCCGTAAGTAAGTATTTGGGTTTTGCATTTCAATATGTTGACACAGTGAATTTGTGTAGCACATAGCCTGGCATATTAAGTCACCTTGCATTCCTGGAACAAACCCCCTTGGTCCTGTTGGAGTATTCTTCCAAAACACTGCTGGATTTCATTTTCTAATATCTTATTTGGAAGTTTTACAACTCCAGTCATGTGATGCATAACAGCATTTTGGCCAACAACAGACTGCATAATACAATGGTGATCCCACAATAATAATAGAGCTGAAAAATTCCTATTGCCTACGATATCTGGATGATCCTGACCCTGCATAGGCTGATTGTCTCTTTATTTTTTTTTTAAGTTGAAAAGGTAAAAAAAATAAAATAAAATAGAAAAAGCTTATAGAACAAGGATATAGAGAAAGTATATTTTTGTACGGTTGTACAATGCTTGTGTTTTAAGCCAAGTGTTATTACAAAAGAGTCAAAATTTTTACAATGAATCCATGTATAAAGTAAAAATGTTACAATAAGCTATACTTAATTTATTACTAAAGAAAGAATTTTTTTTTTTTGGACCGGGCGCGGTGGCTCAAGCCTGTAATCCCAGCACTTTGAGAGGCCGAGGCGGGTGGATCACGAGGTCAAGAGATCGAGACCATCCTGGTCAACATGGTGAAACCCCGTCTCTACTAAAAATACAAAAAATTAGCTGGGCATGGTGGCGCATGCCTGTAATCCCAGCTACTCAGGAGGCTGAGGCAGGAGAATTGCCTGAGGTTGTGGTGAGCCGAGATCGCACCATTGCACTCCAGCCTGGGTAACAAGAGCGAAACTCCGTCTCAAAAAAAAAAAAAAAAAAAAAAGAAAGAAAGAAAGCATTTTTTTAATACATTTAGAAGAGTCTAAGTGTGCAGTGTTCATAGAGTCTGCAGTACACTGTCATGACCTAGGCCTTCACATTCACTCACCACTCACCCACTGACTCACCCAGAGCAACTTCCAATCCTGTAAGCTCCATTCACGGTAAGTGTCCTAAACAGGTGTACCATATATTTTATCTTTTATACCATATTTTTACTGTACTTCTGTTTTGTTTTGTTTTTGAGACAGGGTCTTACTCTGTCTCCCAGGCTGGACTGCAGTGGCACAATTACAGCTCATTGCAGCCTCGACCTCCCCAGGCTCAGGTGATCCTCCCACCTCAGGCTCCCAAGTAGCTGGGACCACAGGCACGCAACACCACGTATTTTTTTGTAGAGATGGGATGTTGCCATGCTGCCCAGGCTGGTCTTGAACTCCTGGGCTCAAGTGATCCACCCACTTCAGCCTCCCAAAGTGCTGGGATTACAGGCATGAGCCATCATGCCCAGCCTACTGTATATTTCTATATTTAGATAGACAAGTACTTAACCATTGTGTTACCACTACCTACAGTACTCAGCACATTCACGTGCTGTATGGATTTCTAGCCTAGGAACAATAGCACCGTATTTCTCAGAATGGATCCCTGTTGATAAGTGGTGATGACTGTACACACATACATGCAGCTGGTCTCTAGTTTTCTTTTTTAGTGCTATCTCTGCCTGATTTTTGCTTATTTCTTATGCAACTCTAAAAATAAATTGGAGCCTGTACAACTCTAAAAATAAACTGGAGCTCTTTTCTTCTTTTTCAGTGACCTGTAATAGTTTGACTATTTCAGAAATTATCTGTTGGGTTATCTTGGCTGATGTTCTTTTTTATTATAACATTCTTAACAAATTTCCCAATTATTTTCTGTAATTACTGATCTGTTCAGGTCATATACCTTATCCGGATCAATTTTAGTAATTTATATTTTGCAAAAGACAAAAAAAATCACTCTGCTCTAAACTTTTAATTATGTGGCTCTATGATTCCATTTAACTTTCTTTTTGAAATATTTTAATATCTTTGGCGTTCATCACCTTTCTTGTTACTACTGGTTTTGAGGTTTCTTTTTTGTTGTATTTTTAATCTTCAGCTTAGTATCTAAGAGTTTATTTATTTAGTCATTTGTATCAAAGTAAAAGTAGAGCTTTTGCTTTTATTTATGTCTCTACCCTTCTCCATTTCATTTATTTCAGCTTTCAACTTTTATTATTATAATTATTTTTTTAGATGAAGTCTCACTCTGTCGCCAGGCTGGAGTGCAGTGATGCAATCTCGGCTCACTGCAACCTCTGCCCCCGGGTTCAAGTGATTCTCCTGCCTCAGCCTCCCAAGTAGCTGGGATTACAGGCACCTGCCAACTCGCCTAGCTGATTTTTGTATTCTTAGTAGAGACAGAGTTTCACCATGTTGGCCAGGCTGGTCTTGAACTCCTGACCTCGTGATTCACCTGCCTCAGCCTCCCAAAGTGCTAGGATTACAGGCATGAGCTACCACGCCCAGCCTCAGCTTTTATTTTTAATAATTATTTCCCCTGCCTTTCTTTCATTTTATTTTGTAATTCTGATTTCATGTATTAAGTTCACTTACTCAGTCTTTACTAATGAAAACATTTAAAGCTATATATTTTCCATTATGTTTTCACCTATGTTAAAAGATAATTTTTTCTGTTCAAATCATGACTGTCATCCAAATATAAGACTAACACATGTCAAATATTTTATTTAATTCATTAATTAAAGGGGGAATTAGTAAGATGTCACAGCAGATTCAAAGGAGAATTAACAAATGCATGATTACATAGGCAATCAGAAATGCTGAAATAAATTCACCAACAGATGCAAAACTGGTATCTCCAGTGTTGTAATCAGCTGTGTTCCATCAAACAAAATCCGTTTACAGTCCTGTGGATGAGTTATTTGCAATACTATCTGTTTCTGTAACCTACAAAGTTGTAAAGTGGCCAGACATGGTGGTTCCCTCCTATAATCTCAGCACTTTGGGAGGCCAAGGCAAAAAGGAGGATCACATGAGCCCAAGAGTTCAGGACCAGCCTGAGCAACATAGGGAGACCCTGTCTCTACAAAAAAGATTAATAATTTTAAAAAGTTGGCCAGAATGGTAGTGCATACCTGTAGTCCTAGGAACCCTAGAGGTTGAGATTAGAGGATCACTTTAGCCGAGGAGGTTGAGGCTGCAGTGAGCTGTGATCATGCGCCCCTGTACTCCAGCCTTGGTAACAGAGTGAGACCCTGTCTTAAAAAAAAAAAAAAAAAAAAAATCCACATCATAAAACAGCTCAAAAACAATAAAGGGCATTAACCTCTATAGAAGCCGATAATCTAGAACTGGGAAATGAAACTCTAATATTTGTAGCCTACAAAATCATTCAAACATTGTCCTTATATCCATCCCTATAAATTTTTATATGACATACCCTTCTTTCCATAAATTTCTAGATACTTCGTTATTTCAGTTTTAGGGATGGTTAGTTGGTTGCTTTGAAGGGGATAGGATCAGAATCCAGGGGTTATATCAAGGTATGTTTCCTATTTTTCAAGTACAGGCATATTTCAGAGAAATTGTGAATTTGGTTCCAGACCACCACAATAAAGTAAATGTCACAATAAAGTGAGTCACATATGTTTTTTAATTTCCCAGCACATAAAAAAGTTATGTTTATACTATACTATAGTCTATTAAAGGTACAATAGCATTATGACTGTACAAAGTACACACTTTAAAAATACAATGTTGCTAAGAATGCTAACAATCAAGTGAGCCTTTAGCAAGTTGCAGTCACTTTGCTGATGAAGGGTGTTCCTCAGTGTTGACAGCTACTGACTGATCAGGGTTGTGGTTGCTGAAGGCTGGTGTAGCTGTGGTAATTTCTTAAAATAAGACAACAACAAAGTTTGCCACATCAATTGACTCTTCCTCTTTTTTGCCTTTTTTGTTATAAATGTAAGGGGTACACATGCATGCAGTTTTGTTACATGGATATATTGCACAGAGGTGAAATCTGGGCTTTTAATGTAACCATCACCCAAATACCCATTAAGCAATTTTGTTTTTTGTGGGGGAGGGGGATGGAGTCTCACTCTTGTCACCCAGGCTAGAGTGCAGTGGCACAATCTCGGCTCACTGCAGCCTCCGCCACCCAGGTTTAAGCGATTCTCCTGCCTCAGTCTCCCATGTAGCTAGGATTACAGGCATGTGCCACCACACCCATCTAATTTTTGTATTTTTTAGTAGAGATGGGGTTTTACCATGTTGGCCAGACTGGTCTCAAACTCCTGACCTCAGGTGATCCACCCACCTCAGCCTCCCAAAGTGCTGAAATTACAGGCGTGAGCTACTGCATCCAGCCATCAGGAGATTTTCATCTAGGGTCTGTTTATAAAATTTCAGAGGTCTAAGATCTTATTTAGGAAATGGTCCATTAAGCAATTTCTTATCCTTTACCTCCCTCCCATCCTTCTGAGTCTGTAATGTCTATTATTTCACACCGTATGCCCATGTATAAACATTATTGAGCTCCCACTTATAAGTGAGACAATACAGTATTTGACTCTCCATTTCTGAGTTATTTCATGTAAAATAATAGCCTTCAGTGCCACTACAAAAGACATAATTAAATCTCCTTTTCATGAAAGATTTGTCTGCAACATCCAATGCTGTTGGATGTCATTCTACTCACAGCAGGACTGCTTTCAGAATTGGAATCGATCCTCTCAAACCCTGCCACTGCTTAATCAACTAAGGCTATGTAACATTTTTAACAGTTTGTTGTCATTTTCATGTTGTTCAGAACATCTTCACCAGGAGTAGACTCTATCTCAAGGAACCACTTCCTTTGCTCAGCCATAAGAAGCAACTCCTCATCCATTCAAGTTCTCTCATAAGATTACAGCAACTCAGTCACATCTTAAGGTTCCATTTCTGACTCCAGTTCTCTTACTATCTCCACCATCTCTGCAGTTTCTTCCTCCACTGAGGTCCTGAACCCCCTCAAAGTCATTTATGATGGTTGGAATCAACTTCTTACAAACTCCTGCTAATCTTGGTATTTTGACCTCCTCCCAAGAATCATGAATGATCTTCATGGCATTTAGAATGGTGAATCCTTCATCTTGATGTTCTGATGAAAAAAATAAAAATTGAATAGTGAATCCTTTTTAGAAGGTTTCCAATTTACTTTGCCCAGATGCTTCAGAGGAATCACAATCTATGACAGCTATAGTCTTACAAAATGTATTACTTCAATAATAAGACTTGAAAGTCAGAATTACCCCCTTACCCAAGGGCTACAGAATGGAGGTTAACAGGCATGAAAACAACATTTATCTCCTTGTACATCTCCGTGAGAGCTCTTGGGTGACCAAGGTGCATTGTCAATGAACAGTGATATTGTGAAAGGAACCTATTTTCTGAGCAGTAGGTCTCAACATGGGGCTTAAAATATTCAATAAACCATGCTGTAAAGAGAGGTACTGTCATCTAGCCTTCATGGTTCCATTTCTAGAGCCTAACAGATTAGATTTAGCATAATTCTTAAGGGCCTTCGGATTTTGGAATAATAAATGAGCATTGGCTTCAACTTCAAGTCACCAGCTACACTAGCACCTAACAAGAAAGTCAGTCTGTCCTTTGAAGCTTTGAAGCCAGACATTGACTTTTCCTCTCTAGCTATTAGTCCTAGATGGCATCTTCTTTCAGTAGGAGGCTGTTTTATCTACACTGAAAAATCTATTGTTTAGTGCAGCCTCTTTCATCAATGATCTTAGCTAGATCTTCTGGGTACCTTGCTGCAGCTTCGACATCAGCATCTGCTGCTTTGCTTTGCACTTTTATGATCTGGAGATGGCTTTCTTTAAACCTCCTGAACCAACTTCTGCTAGCTTTCAATTTTCTTCTGCAGCTTCCTCACCTCTCTCAGTCTTCATAGAATTGAAGGAGTTAGGGTCTTGCTCTGGATTAGGCTTTGGCTGAAGAGAATGTCATGGTTGGTTTGATCTTCTATCCAGACCACTCAAACGTTCTTCATATCAGCAATGTCTCTCTTTTTTTTTTTTTTTTTTTTTTTTGAGATGGAGTCTCACTTTGTTACCAGGCGAGATGGTGCAGTGGTACCATCTCGCCTCACTACAACCTCTGCCTCCCAGGTTCAAGCAATTCTCCTGCCTCAGCCTCCAGAGTAGCTGGGACTACAGGTGCATTCCACCACACCCTTTTGTATTTTAAGTAGAGACCGGGTTTCACCGTGTTAGCCAAATGGTCTCAATCTCCTGACCTTGTGATTTCCGCCCAACTCAGCCTCCCAAAGTGCTGGGATTACTGGCATGAGCCACCACGCCCGGCCCACTTTCTTATCATTCATATGTTCACTGGAGTAGCACTTTTAATTTCTTTGTAGAACTTTTCCTTTGCATTCACAGCTTGGCTAACTGGTGCAAAAGGCCCAGCTTTCAGCCTGTCTTGGCTTTCAACATGCCGTCCTTACCAAGCTTAATCTCGTCTAGCTTGTAATTTAAAGTGAGAGATATGGGACTCTTTCTTTGACTTGAACACTTAGAGGCCATTGTAGGGTTAATTGGCCTAATTTCAACATTGTTTAGTCTTATGAAATAGGGAGGCCCAAGCAGAGGGAGAGAGATGGGGAACAGCTGTTCTGTAGAGCAGTCAGAACACACACTACATTTATCAATTAAGTTCTCCGCCTTATATGGGCATGGTTCATGGCACCCGGAAGCAATTACAACAGTAATATCAAAGATCACCATCACAGATCACATAACACATATAATAAAAAGCTTGAAATGTGTCAAAATTTGACAGAAACCCAAAGTGAGCACCTAATGTTGGGAAAATGGTGCTGAGAAGACTTGTTTGAGGCAGGGTTGCCACAACTTCAATTTGAAGAAAAACTCAGTGTCTACAAAAGACAATAAAGCTAAGGCCAATCAAACCAGGTGTGCCTGTATTACAATTTGTGAAACTATATTTTGGTTTTTGGTTTCTGATGTTACTGGGTTTTGGTCTGAAAATGTGACCTGTAAAAGACTTGTTTTTTGGTTTTTCTCCCTATTTTTTCTTTTTCTTTTTTTGAAATGGAGTTTTGCTCTTGTTGCCCAGGCTGGAGTGAGTGCAATGGCTTGATCTTGGCTCACCACAACCTCTGCCTCCCAGATTCAAGCGATTCTTCTGCCTCAGCCTCCCAAGTAACTGGGATTACAAGCATGTGCCACTACACCCGACTAATTTTGTATTTTTAGTAGAGACAGGGTTTCTCCATGTTGGTCAGGCTGGTCTTGAACTCCTGATCTGTCTACCTCGGCCTCCCAAAGCGCTGGGATTATAGGCATGAGCCACCGTGCCTGGCGTGGTTTTTTGGTTTTTTTTTTTTCCAACTTCTACTTTAGGTTTAAGGGGTATACATGCAGGTTTTTTACATGGGTAAATGCATGTCACCAGGGTTTGGGGTATAAATGGTTTGGTCACCCTGATAGCGAGCATAGTACCCAATAAGCAGTTTTTCAACCCTCACCCTCCTGCCCCCCTCCACCCTCAAGTAGGCCCCAGTGTCTGGTCCATCTTTGTGTCCAAGTGTACTCAATGTTTAGCTCCCACTTACAAGTGAGAACATGTGGTATTTGGTTTTCTGTTCCCGCATTAATTCACTCAGGATAATGACCTCCAGCTGCATCCATGTTGCTGCAAAGTACCTGATTTCCTGTAGTTCTGGCTGTGAAGTAGTCCATGGTGTATGTACCAAATCTCCTTTATCCAGTCCACCATTGATGGGCAGCTAGGCTGACTCCATGTTGCTATTGTGAAGAGCGCTGCCGTGAGCATCTGCTCGCATGTGTCTTTTGGTGGAATGATTTGTATTAAGGGTATTGCTGAATCAAGTGCTATTTCTAAGTTCTTTGAGAAATCTCCAAACTGCTTTCCACAGTGAAGAAACTAAGTTATACTCCCACAAGCAGTGTACAAATGTTTCCTTTTCTCCTCAACCTTGCCAATATCTTCAATTTTCTGACTTTTTCATGGTAGCCATTCTGACTGGTGTGAGACGGTGTCTCACTGTGGTTTTGATTTACATTTCTCTCATGATTAGAATGTTGAGCATTTTTTCATATGCTTGTTGGCCGCTTGTATGTCTTCTTGTAATTTAATAGTTTTCTGGACAGCCATTTACATGACCAATTTTTGTATGTATTTGGTGACTGTTAGGGAAGAATATATAGTCTCTGTAGAGTTCAAATTTTTATGAATTAATCAATTCTTCTAATCTTCTTAGTTTGTGTCTATTTGATAAACTGAAGGAAATATTTAAGAATCTCTCACAAGGATTACATTTTTAAAAACAAGCTTTTCTTGTGTTACCAGGATGCGTTTTTCATGAGATTTTGCCATGTTATTTGATGCATACAAAGTTTGTAGCTATTCTATGCTCTTTGCCATTTTTTCCTTTTATTCCTATGTACCTTTTCCTTCTGTTTAATAGCTTTTGGCCTTAAATCGTACTTTATCTCATTAATAACAGTCTAAGTCTTATTTTGTATTTTATTTCATTTGCCTGGTTCATTTTTGTCCATCCTGTTATTCAATATCTTTATCAGCTTCTCTCTGTCTCAGATAGGAAAATTCAAATCATTTGTATTTCTTACAGTAATATGTACGTGCTATTATTCACTTCCATCTTTTTTAATATTTTCTATTTATGAAAGTTTGTGGTTTTCTCTTTCTTCCTTTTTCTTTTCTCTAGAAAGTTATATAATCATCTCCATTCTGCTGACAGTTACATTCCAATTTTGTTTTTGTTTTTTTTTTTTTTTTTGAGATAGAGTCTTTCTCTGTCTCCCGGGCTGGGGTGCAGTGGCGGGATCTTGGCTCACTGCAGCCTTGACCTCCCCAGCTCAAGAGATCTTCCCACCTCAGCCACCTGAGTAGTTGGAACTACAGGTATATGCCTCCATGCTCGGCTTAGTTTTGTATTTTGTTTGTAAAGATGGGGTTGTGCCATGTTTCCCAGGCTGGTCTCAAACTCCTGGGCTCAAGCAATCTGCCCACCTTGTCCTCCCAAAGTGCTGGGATTTCAGGCATGAGCCAGGGCACCCGGCCTACTTTCTAATATTAAACAATGATTGTTAAATATACATTTGTCTACTGCTGTGTAAAAAGTAAAGATTAACCATGCCTCAGTCTTCTATTAAGAAATCTCTTCCCTGATGAGAGGAAACTTTTGGACTTCACCTTCTTCTGTAGCCCCCATCCTCAAATTCTGAGTTTTGCCGAGATGGCTTATGAGTTTATTTCTAGGCTTTTGTTAAGTTTTGCCCGACGGTATGTCTCTTACATTTAAATTCCCAGTCAAATTACCATCTCCATTTAGATTTAACCAAAAATTACCGCATTCATTGTTCACCATTGTTTCTTCTGCCCTTCAGCTTCCCGGGGTTGCCCATTTACTCTGATTTCATTTTCATTTGGATAGAAGTGCTTTCTGGTGCATACTCCTCAGAAGGGCACATAGGTGGGACTTCTTTCATCCTGGCAGATGAATTATACCCTCGGACATAAGATTCTTTTCTCTTCAGTAGTCATTAAACTCTGTTCTCGTAGAGATGAAAAGTTGGATCCTAATCTGATCTGTCGCTTAGCTGTCTTAGGTCCTGGGGCCCAGCAAAATGATGGTGTTACCAGGAAATAAAGTGAGGCACTGGCTCATCCTGACCAGTCAGACTGAGAGAAACAACCTTTGAAATTTCTCGAATACAGAGAGGGGCTTGAAAGTGGGAAATGTTATTAATCTTAAAAATTATTACTTCATCATGCTTCTCAGCAACAAAATTATGGTCCTATAAATTGAAATTCACATTGTTTATTTTCTATGATCACAGGGCTCCAAGCTTTAGACATTTCTTCAATATCAAATTATCATTAGGGCCGGGCACAGTGGCTCACAACTGTAAGTCCAGCACTTTGGGATGCCTTAGCTGAGTTCAGAAGTTTGAGAGCAGCCTGGCCAACATGGCAAACTCCATCTCTGCTAAAAATACAAAAATTAGCTGAGCGTGGTGGTGCATGCCTGTAGTCCCAACTACTCAGGAGGCTGAGGTAGGAGAATCACTTAAGCCTGGAAGTCAGAGGTTGCAGTGAGCCAAGATCACACCACTGCACTCCAGCCTGGGCAACAGAGTGTGACTCTGTCTTAAAAAAAAAAAAAAAAAAAAAAAATTATTAGGAACTTTTAATCAAAGCAACATACATATATTACATGATTTGAAAAACAATTATTAAATATAAGCAGTGTACTGGTGTTTTTCTATTTTTAATGAGGTAGATAGGCCTAGTTTTTAATCAGCTTATATGTTCTTTATGCATATTATTTTTAAAAACTTTCAACAGTTGCTAGAATGAGATAGTTTATTTTCAGTTGTATGTCAAACATTTCTGTAAACTGAGTTTTATTCACATAAATAAGGACAGAAATACAAACTGTATTGTTACAGCAATATTTCTCAATTATTTTAATTTCTTCTGAATTCTATGCCAGGAAATCACATATTGATCAGTTGCCATTAATTGGGTCAATTTTGTTAAAAGCAAAGAGCTGAAAACCGCCTGGGATTTCTTTCCCAGTTGTGGAATCACTTGCTTTCTCAACATTGACACTGTGAGATCTCAGGTTTTATGGCTCCAGGCATTGGGTTCAGTATGGCTTATTAATAATGGGCCACTTTCTGTGTGTTCTTAGGTGATCAATTTTAGGAAAGGGTATGCATAGAAGTTAAGGATCGGAGAATTGATGTCCTTAATCATGCCTGTTTTGTTTTTGTTTTTGAGAGTGAGTCTCACTCCATCACCCAGGCTGGAGTCAGTGGCATGATCTCGGCTCACCGCAACCTCCATCTCCCTGGTTCAAGTGATTCTCCTGCCTCAGCCTCCCGAGTAGCTGGGACTACAGGTGCCTAGCACCATGCCTGCCTAATTTTTATATTTTTAGTAGAGGTGGGGTTTCACCATGTTGGCCAGGATGGTCTCAATCTCCTGACCTCAAATGATCCACCCACCTCGGCCTCCCAAAGAGCTTGGATTACAGGCATGAGCCACTGAGCCCAGCCAATCAAGCCTGTATATATTGAAATTGGCCAGGAGCAGTGGCTCATGCCTGTAATTCCAACACTCTGAGAGGTTGAGGTGTTGTAACCGAGCAAGTTGTAAGGAAAGAACCACGCTCTGAGATTGAATCAGGAGTCCTTTATTGCCGGTGACTGAAAGACAGCTAACGCTCAAAATTCTCTCTGCACAGAAGAAAGGGGTGATTCCTTTTTATATCTTGCTTAAGAAAGGGGAGGGGGAGCCTAGCTGAAGCAGAATTTACAGAAGCAGAACAGGCAAGTTAGATAAGGAGGCTGGTAACGAGGAGGCAGGAGGTTCCCATGATTGTGAGTAGTTCCCATGATTGCTGGTTACCAAGGTGGGCATTCGGTACTTGGCATACAATCAATCAAGGGGGTATTCACAATAGCAAGTGGGCTTGCCAAGCAGGATATGGTTACAATGGTTATATGCCTCTATAATTCTACACACAGCATGACCCGGCACAATGGCATGACACAGCACAGCAGCATGACCCATGGGAGAAATGGCGGGAGGGGTGAGGCGGAGGTTAAGATGGAGTCTGTCAGACTAACACAGGGTAGGTTAGCACAGAGATACGAGGATTGCTTGAGCCCAGGAGTTTGACACCAGCCTGGGCAACATGTCAAAACCCTGGCTCTACAAAAAAATACCAAAAAATTAGCTGGGCTTGATAACACATGCCTGTAAGTACTGGATTCTTGGGCGGCTGAGGTAGGAGGACACTTAAGCCCAGGAGGTCAAGGCTGCAGTGAGTTGTGAGCCATGATCACATCACTGCACTCCAGACTGGGCAACAGAGTGAGATGAGAGAGAGAGAGAGAGAGAGTGAGAGTGAGAGAGAGAGAGAGAGAGAGAGAGAGCGCAGCCACAGTCAATATTCCGGGCAGTGGTTGTGGCTGTCCTCCGATAAAATTCCATTCATAGGCATTGAGAATTCAATTTCATAAAATTTTTCACAAAATATAATTTTCTTTTGATTTTTGTTAACCAGTTAAAAATATGAAAACCAGGCAGGGCACAGGGGCTCACACCTGTAATCCTGGCACTTTGGGAGGCTGAGACGGGCAGATTGCCTGAGCTCAGGAGTTCAAGACCAGCCTGGGCAACAAGAGCGATAATCCGTCTCTGCTAAAAATACAAAAAAAATTAGCCAGGAGTGGTGGTGTGCGCCTGTAATCCCTACTACTCGGGAGACTGAGGCAAGAGAATCGCTTGAACCCCAGAGGCAAAGCCTAGGTGACAGAATGAGGCTCCATCTCAAAAAAAAAAAAAAAAAAAAAAAGGGTCAGAGCTCGTTGTGGAGTGTTAGTTTCTGGGAATGTTGTTCATTTCTGGAGAAGAAATGCCACAGTTACACCATGTATATAAGACGATGGCGTAGTTTATCATCCAAGCTGGGACACTTTTGAAAGTGATCATAACTGTGAGAGACCAGGTGGAAACCGGCCGGTTCCTGACGGAAGACCAGGCTCAGAAGCTGTAAAATGGTGACGAATGCTGCCCTCCAGCGGTGGAGTGCAGCAACTCAACACAGGCAGTTGAGAATTTCAGCTCCCTCAGGCCAGTTGTCCAAGAATGACGAGCCACGTGCCACAGAGCAGATGAGTTTGGTTTTTCCACCAAGCACTTTAGATGTACACTTATTAATACTGTAAAGGTGGCCAGGCGCGGTGGCTCAAGCCTGTAATCCCAGCACTTTGGGAGGCCGAGGCAGGTGGATCACGAGGTCAAGAGATCGAGACCATCCTGGTCAACATGGTGAAACCCCGTCTCTACTAAAAATACAAAAAATTAGCTGGGCATGGTGGTGTGTGCCTGTAATCCCAGCTACTCAGGAGGCTGAGGCAGGAGAATTGCCTGAACCCCGGAGGCGGAGGTTGCGGTGAGCCGAGATCGCGCCATTGCACTCCAGCCTGGGTAACGAGCAAAACTCCGTCTCAAAAAAAAAAAAAATACTGTAAAGGTATACATCTTTATCAATCTGTTCTCATCCCAGCTGTCTGATGTTATTCCTGTTTTCATGTTAGTCACTATGGTAGGCTAGATAATAGTCTCAAATTCTGTACTTTGTCCAACAACAGAATATTTACACACCTTGTCCATTGACATTATGGTGGGTGGAGTGTGCTTCCCTGCCCCATTAATTTGGGACAAAACCATTTGACTTGCTTTGGCCAATGGAATATCAGTGGACCTAATGGGAATAGGGGCTTTATTTATTTATTTATTTATTTTTTTTAATAGAGTCTTGCTATGTTGCCCAGCCTGGTCTCAAACTCCTGGCCTCAAGAAATCCTCCTGTCTTGGCCTCCCAAAGTGCTGTGATTAGAGGCGTGAGCCACCACATGTAGCCCAGGAACAGGGGCTTTCAATGTGGCTGCAGAATTTGACACAGCCTCTTGCTCTGGAGTGATCTGACTTAAAACACACCCTGTGTAACTGATGGACTAAGCAGAAATGAACAGACACATGGAAAAGACCTCAACCAAACCCACAGCCCAGGGCCAAGCTCCACAGAGCCACAGTGAACTCACAGACCCAAGAAAAAAATAAACATTTGTGTGGAAAATCACTGAGACTTTGAGGTTGTTGTACAGCAAAAACTGCCTTAAACAGACTATTAGTGAATATCCTCAACTTATGATTTCCTACTGATTCGCTATAGACAGTGCTCAATATTTGGATAAGTGAAATCATGTTTTCACTACAATACTGCTTTAAAGTCACTCTCAACACAAGTATGGTGAAAAAAGTAATTGTCTTTGTAAAATTTCTTCCCATCCTATCTTCTTGTGTTGCTTCCTATATTAATCCGTTTTCGTACTGCTGCAAAGAACTGTATGAAGGCCAGGCATGGTGGCTCACGCCTGTAATCCCAGCACCTAGGGAGGCAGAGATGGGCGGGTCACCTGGGATCAGGAATCTGAGACTCCTTTAAAAAAAGAAAATTCTGGACAGTTCTCTTTCCACTGAAGGAAAGCCTGCCCATAGAAGTCCCCACCCAATCTGCCCACACTCATTTGCCTCCATATGGGTGGCTTTCATTAAAGGCACCATTTTCCCTATTGGCTCTGAGACTCAGCAACCCGAAAGGGAAGATGCACGAAAGGAATAAAGTGTTGGAGATGCCTCGGCTTTTATGAGACTTTACATAAAATCCTTAAGAGGATTCTATTCATTTTGCACTAAATCTAAGTTACCACTTATCGCCAGGAGAGGCAGACTTCAGATTAATTTGAAAGACTGGTATGTTGACTGCTTAATGAGAATTTAAATTTTTCTCCATATTAAAATTTCTTGCACCCAACCAGCAGTCATCTTTATAGGGCATCTTTCAACCTAATCCGGTGCACACAGCATAGATGCACCCAAATCACCTTTAAGTAGGCAGGTACTGTTTTCAAAGACTTTAAACCTGAGTTGTAGTTTTAAACAGGCCCATGGAGAACTAGAATGATTGGCAGTAGAGGGTGGTGGTTAAGCAAAGGGCTCCGAGGTCAGAAATAACTGGGTTTAAATTCCAGCCACATCTTCCCTGATATCTGACCCAGATGAATGAAATAACTTCCCTGCATTTCAGTTTCTTCTCCTCTATAATGGGGATAATAAAAGTGCCTAGCTTATAATGTTGTAGGGAAAAATTAAAGAAAACAGCATGTGCTGTGGGCCAGCCACGGTAATTCACACCTGAAACCCCGGCACTGTGGGAGCCCGGGGCAGGCGGATCACCTGAGGTCAGGAGTTCAAGACCAGTCTGGTTAACATGGTAAAACCCTATCTCTAGGGCCGGGCGCGGTGGCTCAAGCCTGTAATCCCAGCACTTTGGGAGGCCGAGGCGGGTGGATCACGAGGTCAAGAGATCGAGACCATCCTGGTCAACATGGTGAAACCCCGTCTCCACTAAAAATACAAAAAATTAGCTGGGCATGGTGGTGTGTGCCTGTAATCCCAGCTACTCAGGAGGCTGAGGCAGGAGAATTGCCTGAACCCAGGAGGCGGAGGTTGCGGTGAGCCGAGATCACGCCATTGCACACCAGCCTGGGAAAAAAAGGTGAAACTCCCTCCCAAAAAAAAAAAAAAAAAACCCTATCTCTACTAAAAATATTAAAATTAGACAGGTATTGTGGCAGGTGCCTGTAATCCTAACTACCAGGGAAACTAACGCAGGAAAATCACTTGAACCCCAGGGGGCGGAGGTTGCAGTGAGCCGAGATCACGCCGCTGCACTCCAGCCTGGGTGACACAGAGACTCTGTCTCAAAAAAAAAAAAAAAAAAAATAAAAAAAAAAAATAAAAAAAAACTATCTTAAGTACTTGGCACGCAGTCAGTCAGTAGGCAGTCAATTAATGTAGCCATATTCAGTGGCAGCTCTAATAATTTGCTTTCCTAGTATATCTTGTGTTAAGCCATCAGTGGCTTATAGTCATCATCATTAGGGCTCCTCAGGTCCCACCTCTCCCTATGCAGAGGCATCAGTCATTACGTTCATCTTCGTGGAAGACAGTGACCCACCCCACACTGTACAGGCTGGCAGGCACCAGCCACCCCTCCCACTCCCTAGCAGCTGGACAACAAGCATGTAATATAGGCTTGATCGGGCCACTGCTGCCACCCAAAACCAAGGAATCACCCAGAACTATGACAAGGGATTGATATTTGTTCACAGTAGCAGCATTTCAGCAGAGCTTTAACCAGTGTGTGATGGCTGCTGCGGTATTTCTGGGCAGTGGGGTGCAGCTGAGGGGTTCCCAGTGTATCCGTTCCAGTATGCCGCCTGCAGCATCACAGGCAGTCTTGGAGGAATACCTTGGTCATGGTTATGGCTGTCAGGCCTGCCTCACTTTCTGCCCATCACCTGAGCCTGACTCTCCACTCCTCCCATCAATGATCTCAGCTCCTTCACATGCTGCTATAAATTCCTTCCCTGGTTTAACTGGCCAGTGTCAGTTGCTGGTACATGTATCAACAAACTGTAGTTGATACATTCCCAGAGAAAGCAGCTCTGGTTGCATCTGTTGTCACCAACAATGAGGACTCTAGTTGGGTAGACTTTGTGGCCATACCAACATAGAATTCATTGCTGTGAACTCAGCCCTTGTCCTTGTCAAGGACACCAGCTTAGATGGTTTCATTGGAACAGTGCAAACAAACCTAGGTGCTTTTACGCCGAAAGATGCCCCAGCACACGAGGAATGCTTTCCTTCCCTCTGCGAGCTGGACAGGTACCAGCACTTCAGGACTGGCCTTTGATTTCATTATAGTGGTAGAACTTTGTAAAAATGTTTAGGCTGGGCATGGTGGCTCATACCTGTAGTCCCAGCACTTTGGGAGGCAAAGGCAAGAGGATCGCCTCAGCCTAGAAGTTAGAGACCAGCCTGGACAACATGGAAAAACCCCATCTCTACAAAAAAAAAAAAAATCCAAAAATTACCCAGATGTGGTTGGTGATGCATGCCTGTAGTCCCAGCTACTTGGGAGGCTGAGGCGGGAGCAGTTGAGCCTGGGAGGTCAAGGCTGCAGTGAGCCATGATCGCACCACTGTACTCCAGCCTGGGTGACAGAGCAAGACCATCTCTCAAAAAAAAAAAAAAAAAAAAAAAAAAAACTAATAAAAAGTTTACTTTTTTTTTTTTTACAATATTTTTATTAAAAGTGTCATACATATAGCAAAACTGACCAAAACACCTGCCCAAAGCCCTATTCTTAATACCATCACGTGAGCATTAGGATTTCAACATATGCATCGTGCGGAGGCACAAACATTCACAGGGGAAAGGAAAAACAGGAAATGATTTAATCATATTCTTCTTGCCATATGAACCCCTTCACACCTGCTCCCCACCCATCTCCTTCACCCGATATCCTATACTCCCCCCACCTCTAGTCAGACTAAGGTTTCTAAAAGTGCTGTCTCTTTGCCTCCGGGTCTTTGGGGTGGGGGGGTTGTTTTTTGTTTTTGTTTTGAAACGGAGTCTTGCTCTGTCACCAAGGCAGGAGTGCAGAGGCATGATCTCTGCTCACTGCAACCTCCACCTCCCAGATTGAAGCAATTCTCCTGCTTCAGCCTCCAGGGTAGCTGGGACTACAGATGCACTCCACCATGCCTGACTAATTGTGTGTGTGTGTGTGTGTGTGTGTGTGTGTGTGTGTGTGTGTGTGTGTAGTTTTTGAGACAAAGTCTCACTCTATTGCCCAGGCTAGAGTGCAGTAGCACAATCTTGGCTCACTGCAACCTCTGCCTCCCAGGTTCAAGCAATTCTTTTGCCTCAGCCTCCTGAGTAGCTGAGCAGCTGGAATTACAGCTCAGCACCACCATACCATGCTGTTTATATTTTTAGTAGAGTTGGGGTTTCAACATATTAGTAGGCTGATATTGAACTCCCAACCTCAGGTAATCCACCCGCCTCAGCCTCCCAAAGTGCTAGGATTACAGGTGTGAGCCACCGTGCCTAGCCTGCCTCCTGGTCTTTGTACAAGCTGTCCCTCTACCTGAAACCCACTTCACCTCACTTCTTATTTTTATTTATTTTACTTTATTTTTGAGGCAGGTTCTTGCTCTGTCACCCAGGCTGAAATACAATGACGCAATCGTAGTTCACTGCAGCCTCGACCTCCAAGGCTCAAGCAATCCTCCTGCCCTCAGCCTTTTTTGGTAGCTGCGACCACAGGCGCATACCACCACACCCAGCTAATCATTGTATTTTTTGTAGAGATGGGGTTTCACTGTGTTGCTCCGGCTGGCCCATAACTCCCAGCCGGGGAGCAATCCATTCACTTTGGCCTCCCAGTGTGTTGGCATTACAGGTGCGAGCCACCGCACCCAACCTACCTGCCCAAGACCTCATGCTAGCCAGAGCTACAAATCCACCTCTCTCAGGAAGCTTCACCTGCCCACTTTGTGAGAACCTATATCCCACATTCTCACACTGTACTGTAGCTGTTTCCTTATTTATCCTCCTGATTGCTCTGCGGCTTTTTTAAAGACTTGCTTCCTAGAGGTTAGCAGAGCCTTACCCCCAGTGGCAACCCAATTAATGTTTGTTAAACAAATGAATAGCTTCAGGACATGCCCTAGCAGAAAATGTCAGGCAGGCAGACCACGTGGCAAAAGATAAGGAGAACACTAAGAGAACCTGAAAACAACAATTGGTGTGATTTCACTCTTGCCACAAAGGATGGGGAATTCATTTTTTTCAGGAGTAGGCAAGACAACTGACCACTCCAGGCCTGCCACACCCTGCCCTGGGGTCTGGAAGCTTAGAATTCCTATTCTTGGAGAACATCCCCTACAGCTCAGCAGGTGAATTAGAGGCTGTTTGTTTTCTCTATAAATAAAGACCTGTATCCACATTGTTGCCCAAACAGAATCCTCTTTCACCAATATTTCATTCCAAATTCTAAGCCATGAAGATGGATTAGGTGTGGGAGCAGAGAGGAAAGAGAAGGAAGAAGCTAGGATTTGTAGAGTGGTTATTTCCCTTTTCAACTAAGATTCTGCACTAGTAACTTAACTAGTGTCTTTTTCATTTAAAAAGTAATATTGTCCAGGCATGGTTCCTCACACCTATAATCCTAGCTTTTTGGGAGGCCTGGGCAGGAGGATCACTTAAGCCCTGGAGTTTGAGACCAGCCTGGGCAACATAGTGAAACCTTGTCTCTCAAAATAAAATAAAATAAAATAAAATAAAATAAAATAAAATAAAATAAAATAATTCTGGGTGCGGTGGTGTGCACCTGTAGTCCCAGCTACTAAGGAAGCTGAGGCAAGAGGATGGCTTAAGGCTGGGAGTTCAAGACTGCAGTGAGCTGTGATCGCACCGCTGCACTCCATCCAGCCTGAGTGACAGAGCAAGCACAGTGAGACCTCATCTCAAATAATAAAAAGTAATTATTTTTTCTTTTGAGATGCAGTCTGCTCTGTCGCCCAGGCTGGAGTGCAGTGGCATAATCTTGGCTCACAGTAACCTCC
>NW_022437032.1:3794350-3841211 GCF_009761245.1 Sapajus apella
CATAAATTGGCATCATAGCTTGGCATCTCTAGGCAAGTTGAATTCGAGCCTATTCTATGGCCCAGGTAGTCCATGCCTGTGCTGTACTTCTCAAACTTACCATGCATAGAAGTCACAAGGGGATCTTCTTTTTTTTTTTTTTTTTTTTTTTTTCTGAGGCAGACTTTTGCTCTGTCACCCAGGCTGGAGTGCAATGGTGCAATCTCAGCTCACTGCAACCTCCAGCTCCCCGGTTCAAGCAATTCTCCTGCCTCAACCTCCCAAGTAGCTGGGATTACAGGCATCCGGCACTACAGCCGGCTAATTTTTGTAGTTTTCAGTAGAGATGAGGTTTCACCATGTTGACCAGGCAGGTTTCGAACTCCTGACCTCAGGTGATCTGCCCACCTCGGCCTCCCAAAGTGTTGGGACTACAGGTGGGAGCCACTGCACCTGGCCCACCTGGGGATTTTTTTTTAAATGCAGATTCTGATGCCAGTGTGTCTCAAAAGTTACCATGTATATGGATCTCCTGGGGACCCTGTTAAAAGCTGATTCTGATTTCAGCAGATGATTTTAAACTGCAGAAGAATCACCTGAGGATCTTGTTAAATACAGATTCTAGATGTAAAGAAACTTTCACGTGTGAATCAGAAAAGCAGTGAAAGAATGCTAACAGCTACACAAGTAGTTCATTTTTTTTTTTTTTTTTTTTGAGACAGAGTCTTACTCTGTCACCCAGGCTGGAGTGCAGTGGCACGATTTCGGCTCACAGCAACTTCCACCTCCGAGGTTAAATTCTCCTGCCTCAGCCTACTGAATAGGTGGGGACTACAGGCACGCGCTACCACACCTAGCTAATTTTTTTGTATTTTTTGTAGAGATGTGTTTTCAAATTTTTTGTATTTTTTGTAGAGACGTAGTTTCACCGTGTTGACCAGATCAAATTGCACACCGCCTCCTGGCAGTAGAAGGTGTAAAGTGTGGTATAATCATATAGTGGAGGTGATGTGGAAAGTGAAAACTCACTCTACACCTGCCTGCAGCAACATGTTTAATCTCCCAAACTTAAAGAAGAAAAAACACTCAAAGTTCACAAAGAGGCAAAGCTAAACAAATATTGTTTAGGTAACAAAGCTTTTAAACAATAATTACACAAAATTAGGGAAGGTGAAAGAAGGTGACAGAAGGAACGAGAAGCTAATGGATGTGAAGGGTTTGGTAAAGCATGAGCTCAGGAGTGCGGGACTAACCAACATGGCAAAGCCTTGTCTCCACTACAAATACAAAAATTAGCAGGGCATGTTGGCACACACCTGTAGTCCCAGCTACTCGGGAGGCTGAGGCCGAAGGATTGCTAGAAGGGCTTCTTTTTCACAAAGAACGTTTCATATCTTTAGTTGTTGGTGGTTACACAGGTGTTCATTTTATTCCTTAAATTGCACAATTACATTTTACACTCTTATAGGTATGCGAAATTTTATGATTTAAGACTTTATAACTTAAAAGATTGCAGTTAGATATATAATAAGATGTTTAGTCACTTCGCCTCACTGCCAACACTGCTGTCTTCATTCCTAGGGACAACTCAAGTTACCAGTTCTCTGGTCCCCTATGCATTCACAAGTTTATGTGTGTGTGTGTATATATATAATTTGTGTTAAAATTTATATAGAGATGCTGTTATGTAAAGTATGATATGCAAATTGTGCATAATGCAAATTATGCTGTTGGGTATATGTGTACATGTGTGCATGTATACATGTGTATGTGTACATATATGTATATAGGTGCGTGTGTACGTGTACGTGTGTATATGCACATGTGTACATATGTGTATATAGGTGCATGCGTACATAAGTGTATGTATACATATGTGCGTGTGTATATAGGTGTGTGTACATGTGTGTATGGGTACATATGTGCGTGTATAGATGCGAGTGTACATATCCGTATGTATATAGATACATGTACATGTGTATGTGTACATAAGTGCATGTGTGCAAGTGTGTGCATGTATATGTGTACGTGTGTGTGCACGTGTATGCGTGGGTGTATACATGTGTACGTGTGTGTATATGTACATGTATGTGTACATGTGTATTGTACATGTATGTGTACGTGTGTACGTGTGTGCATGTGTACGTGTGCATGTGTACGTGTACTTGTGTGCTTGTGTATGTGTGTACATGTGTGTATATGTACATGTGTTTGTGTGCATGTGTGCCTATGTGCATATGTACATATCTGTATGTGTATGTGTGTACGTGGGTGCATGTGTGTACCTATGTGCATGTGTACGTGTGCGTGTGTACATGTGTATTGTACATGTATGCATGTGCATGTGTACGTGTGTACATGTGTATATATGTATATGTGTACATGTGCTTGTGTACATATGGGCGTGTACGTGTGTGCATGTATATATGTGCGTGCACATGTGTGTACATGTGTGCATGTGTATGTGCGCAGATGTATACATATGCACATATGTGATGTGTACATGTGTGCATGTGTACATATGTGCATATGTGTGCATGTGTGTGCGTATGTGCATGTGTGTACATGTGTGGATGTGTATGTATGTACATATGTGTGTGTACATGTGTGTGTATATGGTACATGTGTACGTGTGTGCATGCGTATGGGTACATGCGTGCACATATGTGTATGTGTACATGTGTATGTGTAGATGGGTGCATGTGTACATGTGTGAATGTGTGCATGTGTACATGTTTACGTGTGTGTACGTGTGTATATACACAGATGCCCAACAGCATAATTTGTACACTTTGTCTTTTGGATGTTTCACTTATCATAAAAAATATTCCAGATGAATGCCCATAGAAATGCATTATTTTTTATAGTTTCATAGAATTCTGTTGTATTAAAGTATATCATTATAGGCCGGGTGAGGTGATTCATGCCATTAATCCCAGCACTTTGGGAGGCTGAGTTGGGCAGATCACGAGGTAAAGAGATCGAGACGATCCTGACCAATATGATGAAACCCTGTCTTTCCAAAAATATATACAAAAATTAGCTGGGCATGGTAGTGCGTGCCTGTACTGCCAGCTACTTGGGAGGCTGAGGCAGAAGAATCGCGTGAACCGGGGAGGCGGAGGTTGCAGTGAGCCGAGATCGAGTCACTGCACTCCAGCCTGGCAACAGAGCAAGACTCTGTTTAAAAAAAAAAAAAGAAAGAAAGAAAGTATGTCATTATTTATTTTAATTATTAATTCTTAACTATAAAGTAGCATATGAATACAATCCCTATTATCAAAGAAAGAAAAGGAAAAAGAGAAACTGGCCAGGCACAGTGGCTCAGGCCTGTAATCCCAGCACTTTAGGAGGCTGAGGCAGT
The DNA here is from genome assembly GCF_009761245.1 of Sapajus apella. Taxonomy (NCBI): domain Eukaryota; kingdom Metazoa; phylum Chordata; class Mammalia; order Primates; family Cebidae; genus Sapajus; species Sapajus apella. Next base: position 3,797,694 of record NW_022437032.1, read on the forward strand.
CAGATCACCTGAGGTCAGGAGTTTGAGACCAGCCTGACCAACATGGAGAAAACCTGCCTCTACTAAAAATACAAAATTAGGTGGGTGTAGTGGTGCATGCCTGTAATCCCAGCAACTCAGGAGGCTGAGGCAGGAGAATCACTTGAACCTGGGAGGTGGAGGTTGCAGTGAGCTGAGATCACACTACTGCACTCCAGCCTAGGCAATAGAAGTGAAACTCAAAAAAAAAAAAAAAAGAAAGAAAGAAATATTACTATGCATAATGTCCAGACAGAGAGAGAGAGACAGTGAGAGAAACATTTAGGTTTTCCAATCCTCCCTCCTCCAAACTTCTCTCCTTTCCCCACCTTGCTTAAGATATAGCCAGTATAAGCCAGGCACCATGGCTCACACCTGTAATCCCAGCACGTTGGGAGGCCAAGATGGATGAATCACTTGAGCTCAGGAGTTCAAGACCAGACTGGCCAACATGGTGAAACCTTGTCTCTACCAAAAATATAAAAATTAGCCAGGTGTGGTAGCATGTGCCTGTAGTCCCAGCTACTTGGGAGGCTGAGGCTTGAGGAACGCTGGAAACTGGTAAGTCGAGGTTTCAGTGGGCCATGATCATGCCATGGCACTCCAGCCTGGGCAACAGAGTGAGGCCCTGTCTCCAAAAAAAAAAAAAAAAAAATAGCTGTAGCCAGCATGTATTCTTTCAGTCCTTTTTTCACTGGGTTTACATGAATATGTATTTCACCATTGAAAATAGAGATTTGAATATGTGTTTAGGTCTATATATCTATGTGGGGCTTGCTTTTTTTCTTTAATGCAATATATCTTAGAGCTGTAACCATGCTTATATTCATAAATCTGGCCTGGTATTTCATGATATGGCTAAACCTCAATTTATTGTAGCCTCTTCCCTATTGTTGGACATTGAGGGTTTTTTTTTTTTTTTTTTTTATATGCTACAACAATGACTTGCAACTAACACTCTTGGACATTCTCCCTTGCGCGCCTGTGCAAATGTTTCTCTGGAGGAGAATGAATGGAAAGCAGAATTGATAGATTGGCAGGACATATTTTAAAACGTATTGCCAAATTGCCCTCGAAAGTGGCCATAAACATTCATGCTCTCACTAGCAATGCATTTGAAAACCAATTTGCCTGTACTCTTGCTAACAGTAGATGTCCTGAGTGTTTTTAATTTTTATTGATCTGATAGGTGAAAACAAACAGTGGGTATGAGCTTTACTACCCATTCCCTTTATAATTAGTAAGATTGAACACCCCTTCCATGTTCGTTGCTCAGAATCTGCATTTAACAAGATCCCCCGGTGATTCCTCTGTACGTTAAGTTTGAGAAGCACCGAAATCAGAATCTGACTTTTAACTAGGTCCCCAGGTGATCCGTATACATGTTACATTTTGAGACACACTGGCATCAGAATCTGCATTGTAACAAGATTCCCAGGTGACTTCTCTGCACAATGAGTGAAAAATACAGCCAAGGCATGGAATAGCTAGCTCCTGCTCAGCATGTGTGTGCGTTTAATCTTTTCTATCAGGACATGTGGAAACCAGTGTTTCTGTTTATTTGAATTTACGTTTCTTTAATCATAAGTGACCTTGAACATTTTTTTTTTCAAATTTTTACATATGTTTTTCTTATCTGGGAGCTACCTAGTCCCTGAATTGCCTTAGTTTGCTTCAATCATACCAAAGTTGGTCTTTTTTTTTTTTTAAGACAGCCTCACTCTGTCACCCGGCTGGAGTGCAGTGGTGCCATCTCAGCTCACTGCAGCCTCTGCCTCCTGGGTTCAAGTAATTCTCCTGCCTCAGCCTCCTGAGTAGCTGGGACTACAGGTGGACACCACCACCCCCAACTAATTTTTTTGCATTTTTAGTAGAGATGGAGTTTCACCATATTGGCTAGGATGGTCTCAATCTCTTGACCTCGTCATCTGCCCACCTCAGCCTCCCAAAGTGCTGGTATTACAGGCATGAGCCACCACACCCAGCCCTAAAGTTGCTCTTAAAAGAGTCTTTGCTGTTGCTCCTCCCTCCCCCAGAATGCTCGCTCCCTGGTTCTTTCCATGGCTGGCTATTGCATTTGTGTTTTAGCTCAAAGGTAACTTCTAGCCAAAGTCAGGTGCCCACGACTACCACCCAGTCACTCCCAATCACACTACCATGGTGTTTTGATCATAGCACCTGTTGCTATCTAAAGTGACCTTGTACATTCTCTGGTTACTTCTCTGAATCCCCTCTGGATCTTGTCTGTCTTGGACCTCACTCTATCTCCAGCACCTAGAAAAGAGCCAGGCAATAAAGTGGGCTCAAAGAATTGTTATCAAATGAACTAATAAATGAATTCCTGCCAGTGAGGTGGCTCATGCCTATAATCCCAGCACTTGAGGAGGCCAAGGTAGGTAGATCACCTGAGGTCAGCAGTTTGAGACCAGCCTGGCCAACATGGGGAAACCCCATCTCTATTAAAAATTCAAAAATAAATAAATAGCCAGGTATGGTGGCAGGTGCCTGCAATTTTAGCTCCTTGGGAGGCTAGGGCAGGAGAATCAATTGAACCCAGGAGACAGAGGTTGCAGTGAGCCAAGATCATGCCACCGCACTCTAGCCTGGGTACCAGAGTGAGACTCCATCTCAAAAAAAAAAAAAAAAAAAAAAAAGAATTCCTGGCAAGGGTAATGATCAAGAAATAAGATTTGTTCCTGTCTAGTTTTACAACCCTTTGGGGAATCATTTGTACCTGGATAAACATTTATTTGTTCCTTCTGGTATTCATAGTGGAGTGGTAGTATTAATGTTACAAGTTAAATGAGGATGCTTAGGAAGGAGAGCCCAGCCAAGCACAATGGCTTGCACCTATAATCCCAGCACTTTGGGAGGCCAAGATGGGAGGATCACTTGAGCTCAGGAGTTCAAGACCAACATGGTGAAACACCTTCTCTACACACAAAAAAAATAGTCTGGGTGTGGTGGCATGTGCCTGTAGTGAGGAGGCTAAGGTGGGAGGATCGCTCGAGACCGGAAAGTTGAGACTGCAGTGAGCCAAGATCACACCACTGTACTCCAGGCTGAGTAACAGAGCAAGACCCTGCCTTCCCGGTTCCCACCCACCCCCACTGCAAAAAAAAACAACCTTTTTTTAAAGGAAAGAGAGCTCGGGTGCCCACATCATGAGAGGCCCAGGACAATCAGAGACAACATTCTATTGACAATTTGTTTTAGTCTTTTTCTCTTTAAAAAGAAGAGTAAGCTTTCCTCATTTAATACATGGATTGAAACTCTGAAAGCATGGGAACTCTGCAACTCAGAGTTTAGTAAAATCACACATCCTTGTTGGCTTCAAATCTATTTCCATGCACAACAGTATCTGTGCCTAGTTAAGTGGAATAACCAATTACAGATGGGTACTATTTTCATAGATAACTGTAACTTTTACCCCATTGCCGTAAATAACTTAATACTTAGAGTAGTACCTCTGTACTAGACATTGTTCTGTGCTGTTTACTACATAAACTCACTAATCCTGAAGCCACTGTCACTGCGTTGGCATTGCCATTTTATTAATGAGAAAAATGAGGCACAGAACAGCTTTCTTGAGATCACAGGGGTGGGATGTAAACTGAGCCAGGAGCCGGGATTTTTTATTTTTTTATTACTTATTTATTTATTTATTTATTTTTTTTGGGAGATGGAGTCTCGCTGTCTGTTGCCAGCCTGGAGTGCAGCGGCGTGATTTTCGCTTATTCCAACCTCTGCCTCCTGGGTTCAAGCGATTTTTGTGCCTCAGCCTCCTGAGTAGTTGAATTACAGGCACCCGCCACCACACCCCAGCTAAATTTTTTGTATTTTTAGTAGAGACAGGATTTCGCTGTGTTGTCCAGGCTGGTCTCAAACTCCTGATCTCAGGTGATCCACCCACCTCGGCTTCCCAAAGTGCTGGGATTATAGGTGTGAGCCACTGCACCTGGCCAGAGCCAGGATTCTAACTCAGGTTGGTTCCAGACTGTGCTCTTAGTTATTACATTATCCTGCCTCTGGAATCTTTATGATGTTTGTAAAGAGAGGTAGAGTGACCAGAAGAATCTGTTGTATAATTCAGAGGTATGCTGTTTATCTCTTGGAAAATTACTTAAGAGTTATGAGAATTACAGATATTCTCCATTTTTCTTCCATAAAGCGATAATGTTTGAAAATTTACTGACTTTCTGTATGAACAAAAGGAGATTACCTAACAGCTATTAAAAATAAAAATCAGGACACAGGCGATATATGAAGAATGAGGAAGTAACTAGTTTTCAACAGAAACATCCTATGGAGAAAGTACTTTTAAATGCATGTTTGGGCCAGGCATGGTGTCTCATGCCTGTAATCCCAGCACTTTATGAGGCAAAGGTAGGCAGATCACCTGAGGTCAGGAGTTCGAGACCAGCTTGGCCAACATGGTGAAACCCTGTCTCTACTAAAAATACAAAAATTAGCCAGACGCAGTAGCATGCACCTGTAGTCCCAACTACTTGGGAGGCTGAGGCTGGAGAATCACTTGAACCCAGGAGGAAGAGGTTGCAGTGAGCCAAGATCCCACCACTGCATTGCAGCCTCTGTATTGGGGGAGTTGGGGGAGGTGGTGGGAGATATGCATGTTTGGCCATGATTCTCTTATGTGATATTGTTGCTGAACACAATGAAAAGTTGTCACCTATAAGAACCTCAATCTACATGTTTAAACTTAGCAACACTTTTTTTTTTTTTTTGAGGCAGAGTCTTGCTGCTGCCCAGGCTGGAGTACAGTGGTGCAACTTGGGCGGTTTGTTTTCGAGACAGTATCTTACTCTGTGCCCAGGCTAAAGTGCAGTGGTGCAAATATGGCTCACTGCAGCCTCGACCTCCAAGGCTCAAGCCATCCTCCTGCCTCAGCTTCCAGAGGAGCTGGGACCACAGGTGCGTGTCACCTGCCCAGCTAATTTTTGTATATTTTTTGTAGAGACAGTTTTGCCATGTCGCCCAGGCTGGTCTTGAACTCCTGAGCTCAAGTGATCTGCCCACCTCAGCTTTCCAAAGTGCTACAACTATAGGCGTGAGCCACTGCCCTGGCCTGTGTTATCTCTTACACCTTGCTGGGGAAGTGTAAGTTAATACAATCATTTTGGCCTTATCTCTTATCCCGCCCCAAGGTATACATTCACTCAAGAGAAACTCTGACACTTTTTAGAAAGATCATGGCAGCACTGTTCACAATGGCAAAGACCTGGCAAAGGCCCAAGTGCCCATGGACAGGAGAGTAGGTGAAGAAACTGTCAGGCAGTTTCTTCCTGTCTCAGGATATTGCATTCCAAGCATATACTATAGTTATTCTTGAGAGCTACAAGCAAGAAAGGGAGATAAACCAGGTCAGTCCAAGCCTACCTGAAGAGCTGTCCTGCATATATAGTGATGGCATTGGTAGATGTGGTCTTTGGGAAGTGATTAGGTCATGGAGGTGAAGCCATCATGAATGAGATTAGTGCCCTTATGAAAGAGGCCTAGAAGAAACACCTCATTCCTTCCACCTGGTGAGAAGAGAGTGAGCAGGCGGCTATGAGGAAGTGGGCCCTCATTGGATGCTGAATCTGCTGGAACCTTGAACTTTCCGGACTCCAGAACTATGAGAAATAAATTTATGTTATTTAAAAAAAAAAAAAAAAAATTCACACACTGGAATATTTACAGAGCGGTCAAAATCAATCAACAATGACATCAATTTGGATGATCTCAGCAAAATAATACTAAGTGAAAAAAAGTAATTCTTGGCCCAGCTACTCAGGAGGCTGAGGCAGGAGAATTGCCTGAACCCAGGAGGCGGAGGTTGCCGTGAGCTGAGATCTCGCCATTGCACTCCAGCCTGGGTAACAAGAGCGAAAATTCGGTTTAAAAAAAAAAAAAAAAAAGTAATTCTTGGAAGATTACATACCCTTTTATATTCATTAAATATTAAAATTGTATTTTTTAAGGAATGCATGTAGGTGTGATAAAACTTGCTAAAGAGAAAAAAAAATGAGATCTGCAGGAGTCAAGTTTCAGAGAAGGGGACATCAGGAGGCCATATGAAGAGAGATGTGGGTTGGGGTTAAGGTCCTACTTTTGGGCAGTACGTTCCATTCCCTGGTACTGATTACATCATAATGAACAGAGGTGCAAGCAAGCAGCCTAAAGAATGTAAGCAAGTGTAGGCTAACAGTAGGCCAGTAATGATTCCTGTACCAATCATTGATTGTGTACACCTGAGGCAAAACGATAGCAACAAAGTAAATACAAACACACATACACACCTCAAGCAGTTTAAGTGGGTATCAGATGTCTCCCATCTCCCCAACGCACCCCTCTTTCACCCCAGAGGCAACCGCTGTTTATCCAGTCTCCTTCTCAAAAGGAGACACAATAAACATGAGTATGTGTGTCTGTGCATACATATATATGAATTTTTTTTTTGAGACAGAGTCTCCCTCTGTCACCCAGGCTGGAGTGCAGTGGTGCAATCTTAGCTCCACCTCCCGATTCAAGGGATTCTCCTGCCTCAGTTTCCCCAGTAGCTGGGATTACAGGTCCACACCACCACCCTCAGCTAATTTTTTGTATTTTTAGTAGAGACAAGGTTTAATCATGTTGGCTAGGCTGGTCTAGAACTCCTGATCTCATGTGATCCACCCACCTCGGCCTCCCAAAGTACTGGATTACAAGCGTGAGCCACCGCGCCTGGCCACGCGTATATATTTTCAAATGTCTTTACAGATACATGTAACTACACATACATCCCAAAGAAGATGAAGTTTTGTGTTTTTTAAGAAGTATAGGAAATTTAACCTGAAGTGACTTCAGCCGGCATTACACAAACATTCCTAAGTCGATTCACAACCTGAAAATCAAGGGGGAGTTTGAGGAAAACAGGTCAGCTTTTGAGAAATTGAAACAAGCCAAAACGCTGTTCTCGCAGGCCCTGCCCTGGGGTTCGCCAACAGTAACCTCACAGACGGCGCATTTCAGATGCTGCTGACCCCCCAGGACCACCCGGTAAAACTCAAAAGCGGCGCTGTTAAAAATACAGATTCTCAGGCCCCGCCCCAAAAACCCGAAGCTGAGCCTGCCTGGGTCTTTTTGAAACAAGGGGCCCCCACGTGATTCTCAGGTTCGGGCAAGCTTAGGGCACAACCCTGTCTTAAGTAACTCCCCAATCTGAAGAAAGTAAACACCTGGGGGCTGTAGGTGGCTTTCTCGATCCCTGTTGGATGTCACTTACGTGGTGCCAGGAAGGGTCTCCCTCGGGTCTCATCAGGGTCCCAGCCAGTCTGAGCACGAACGCTAATTAGCTCAACCCCCCCCCCCCCAGGACAGCGCCTCTGTCACCTGCTGGGCGGGGCCTGCGCCGGGTTGGCCCCAGAAGCTCTCCTGTGTGGTCCGAGAGTGTGTGGTCCGAGTCACCGGGCGGGAGCGGACGCTCATAGATAAAAATACACATTCCTGGCCTCGGCCACCGGAATCCAGAACTTCGGAATCTGCATTTTTAACCGGCTCCTCCAGGAACATGTTCTCCCTGCAGCTGGAGACACTCTGGTCTCATTTAAAATTTAAATTTGGGTGTGCAGCGGGGCTGAGAACCAGGAGTGGAGGTCGTGCTTCTCAGCTCGGATGCACTCAGAATAACCTGTATGTGTGATGGGGGTGGTGAGCGGCGGGGAGACGGCTTTTAAAATATATCCCAGTGCCCAGGTCCCAGTCCAAACCAATTAAGTCCGAATCTAAAAGCGCAGCCTGTGTAGCGTGGCAGCCACAGCGCCACCTGGGAGCTCGTTAGAAATACAGGAGCTCAGGCCCCACCCCAGACCCACTGAGTCAGAATCTGCATTTTAACGAGATCCCCAGTGACTCGCACGCACATTAAAGTTGGAGGAGAGCTGCGCTTCTGAAATTTTAATGGGCAAACGAATCACCTGGGGATCTCGTTAAAATGCAGACACGGTTTCTCAAACTTTAATGTGCATGCGAATCACCTGGGGAGCTTGTTAAAATGCAGATTCTGATTCAGCGGGTCTGGGGTGGAGCCCGAGAGTCTGCATTTCTAACGAGCTCCCAGGTGTCGCGGGCTGCCCGGGCGCGGACCGCAAGTCCTCGGGACCCCTGGGGTCTTGGCTCTAGGCCAATCAGCCGTCAGGACTCTTGATAAATCGCCCTGCTCGGCTGATGAGCAGAATTGCTGGGACATGCGCGTTCCTGCTGAAGGGGGGTAATTTCCGAACTCCGGGAATTCGTTGTGTGAAGTAGGCCACTCCTAGGGACGCGCCGGGAGACCCGTCCTCGCGCCATGTCGCGGCGCAAGCAGGCCAAGCCCCAGCACCTCAACTCCGAGGAGCCGCGGCCTGCGCGCCGAGAGTGCGCGGAGGTGGCCCCGCAGGTGGCGGGGGAGCCCGGTGAGTAGCGCTGCGGGAGCCCCACCCTGGGGTTGAGGGCTGGTGCTCCGAGGTTCTCTGGATCCGCGCGCGTACGGGGACCGGGGCAGGGGGGCTGGAAGGGCTGGCGAAGAGTCCGGCGCGGAGTCCTGGGACTCGGACCTGGGCGTTCCCGCAGCCGCCTCTGTAAATTACACCCTCCTCGAGTTAACCGTACCTCTCCCCGCCTGGATCCCTCCAGCCACTCCTTAACAGCTAGCTGGTCTACGAGTTTGCCCCCCAAACACGCTGGAAGGATGCTCTGAGGACCCCTCACACTATTTTCGGGGTGCGCGGGTACCCGAGTTCCCTACCTCCTTGGCACCGGGCTTCGGCTGTGCGCCTGGAAGGTGTCTCCTTGCCGTGGGGTTACGTTTCAAATGCGTTGTCTAGGGAAGGCCTCACCGAGGAGCGGACCTCCGAGTGAAGACCGAAAGGATGGGAGAGGGCGAGCCGTGCAGGTAGCCGGGGGGAAGAGCATTCCAGGCCGAGGGAACGCCAGCGCTGCTGCAGCCCGAGAGATCTGGGGAGGCCGGAGAGGTGACGGGCGGGGGAGGTAGACGGCCGGGGATGTGGGGGCGGCCGTGAGCCCCGGTAAGAGCTCTGCGTTTTATCTGAGCGAAGTGAGAGCCATGGTGGGGGCAGAGCAGTGATACTGTCGCACTTAGCAGGCGGGCCCGCACCCCCTCCTTGGTTGCCACGTGGACACGGGATGTAGCAAGGAGATCCTCGGCTACCCTAAGCCCCCTGGGCAGCGTTTCTCGTCCGGGGATCCTCTGCTTCAGAAGAGCCTGCGAGAGAGGAGCTTTGGTGGCTAGCCAGATTACTCGTGCGCCTTGGGACACCCTGCCTCCACTGCGAATCTCGGGGTGGGGTTGGGCAATCTGCATTTCTAAAGCGCTTTCCTTTCTGCTTCTCTTGTGCTTAGATTAAGACATTGCAGGTTCCTACTTTCTCTTCTGCCTACCAGCTCCTCGTGGTTAGCCGAGGCCTTTCCTTTAAGGGAGTAGGGAAAGGAGTTGTAACTTGACTTCCTCTTCTCCCCGGCTCTTTGCTGGCGCCGGCGGAAAGGGGGATATTGGGTCCCCTCTCTGGGGAGGCCTCCCACCTCCAGAGGCGCGGGCTCTCTAGCTTCCGCACCAACTTCCAGAACAGTCGGTCTGGTGGGCTTTGACCACACCTTCCCGAGGAGGTGGTGGAGGGGAGTAGATTAATGAAGGCTCTACTAAATTAAGAGTTTAAATGTTAAAATAAAGTTTGTTCGGGTGGAGCTGCCGTAACTAGAATAGCATAATCACCCTCGTGCCCTGGGACAGAGATAGGGAGGTGAGTCTTACCGGACCAAGCCCCCTAGGGCGAGGGGCGGGGCTCTTGCTGAGTCTCTGCGTCTAGGGGAAGTTGGGGAGGTTCTGGGGATGTTTAGAGAATTGCTGAATAATCCCGGGCTGGAGTTGAAAGTCAGTGCACTGAGCTACTTTTGATTCCTGCAGCCAACACTGCGAGGCGCCTTCTGGAGCTGCACCCAGCGTTTCGGGCACGGGGAGGGTGTTGTGCGTCGTGGATACTGAGGTGCCTTCCTATGGGAGCAGGATGTAAAGTCCGCCTGCCTAGTAGTGTGCCTGAACTCCAGCCGCCACTTGGTGGGGGGGAGGGGGAGGAAGCAGTCTTCCAACTGACGTCGTACCCTAGCATCTTTGGTCTGCCCTCAACACTGGCAAGGGGGTATGTTTTACTAAGGCTGGGCCACTCAATTTGCACGTGTCTTTGCAACTCAAGTAGCTTTTGGAGGAAAATGCAGTGGAAAGTAATTAGACTTCACATCACCACCAATAAAATGACAGAGGAGTGGGAGGGACCTTACTGAGGGAACCTCATCCTTTCCCCAGGGGTTAAAACACTGGCTGTGGTAACCTGGTTTCGAATTGCTAAATGTAGCCCACCCCTAATTCCAGATGCAGAGGGTCCCCCAGCTAGACCTTTCCCCAGGAGAGTGGGCTTCAGTCCTTCCTTGGTTTCCTGGATCTCTAAATGTAAAAGAAATCTTTTTGAGACACTTCACACCTGCCTATCAGAGGCTTTATCTGGGTCATCCTTTAACTCACCTCATTTATCTAGTTTCTTTGAAAACATGCATTTTTCTCCCCAAGAATCTGTTAGAATCTTATGTGTGTACATCAGTGAATAACACTAATAACATTTATACAGTGTTGACTAATACACAAGGTTCTCTTACATATAGTAAAGAACTTCATCTAAGCCAATGAGAACAGGGGCCATAATCCCCATTTCACAGATGTGGAAACTGAGAAACAGGGAAGTTGAGTAGCTAACCCAGGGGCCACGACTAATAAATGGTAAAACTGGAATTTGAGGCCAGGTGCAGTGCCTCACACCTGTAATACCAGCACTTTGGGAGGTCAAGGCGGGCAGATCACAAGGTCAGGAGTTCGAGACCAGCCTGGCCAACATGGTAAAACCGTCTCTACTAAAAATACAAAAGTTAGCCAGTAATGGTGGTGCACACCTGTAATCCTGGCTACTCAGGAGGCTGAGGCAAGACAATCGCTTGAACCTGGGAGGCGGAGGTTGCAGTGAGCCAACATCATGCCATTGCCCTCCAACCTGGGCGACGAGATCAAGACTGAGTAATAAACTGGAATTTGAAACTTACCAGCTGGCTTCCCAGTCTGTTCCCCAAAACCACGTTGTTGTACAGTGCCTCACTTAGATTTGTTTTCAGTCTTGCTTGACTTGTGTGGAGTTAAAACCCTCAAGAGTTTAATGGTTTTCTAGTATGTGAGTTGCTAAGTAGTTTTCTTTCTTCCCCTGAGGGCCATAGGATGCACTGCAGATCTGGTGAGAGTGGGTTCCTATGAGCTGAAAACTTCCAGTCCTGCGACCCTGAATATCCGAGCCAGTTTCTTGCTCACAGAGCAAAAGTCTCCAAAGTATGTTTCCCAGACCTGCATGGGCATCAATTGAGAACTTGTTAGAAGTGAAAAATCACCGGCTCCACCCCAGACCTACTCAATCGGGAACTGCAAAGGGGGTGCCCATGCCACCTGGGTTTTAAGCAGCCTTCTAGGCAATTTTGATACACGCTCATGTCTGAGAACCACTGGCAAAAAATACAAAAACTAGCCGGGTGTGGTGCATGCCTGTGGTCCCAGCTACTCGGGAGGCTGAGGTAGGAGGCTGGCTTTGAGCCTAGGAGGCAGAGGTTGCAGTGAGCCACATTTGTGCCATTGCACTCCAGCCTGGGTGACCGAGCGAAACCGTGTCTCAAAAATTGCAAGTCCCTGAAATCTACCTCTACTTGATCCACAATACCACCCTTCTCCCTGCCCTAAGATTTCAGTGAGTCTAGGGTAAGGCCTGGGAAACAACACTGAAGCCATGACCTAGGTGACTATGACACAGTGTCAGGATGACACTTCGAAGAAACACTGGAAATAGGACTAGTGCAGACTTTGTCAGCCCTAGCCCTGTTGACCTTTGGGGCTGCATTGCTTCCTTGTGGGGACTGTCCTACACATTATAGGATGTCTAGCAGCATCCCTGGCCTTGACCAACTGGATGCCACTCTGACACATGCATGCAAACAGAATTATGACAATTGAAAAATGTTGGGCCAGGCACAGTGACACCTGTAATCCTAGCATGTTGACCAACCTGGCCAACATGGTCACAGCCTGTCTGTACTAAAACACAAAAATTAGCTGGGCATAGTGGCATGTACCTACTCGGGAGGCTGAGGCAGGGGAATTGCTCGAACCCAGAAGGCAGAGGTTGCAGTGAGCTGAGATCATGTCACTGCACTTTAGCCTGTGTGACAGAGCAAGACTCCATCTCCAAAAAGTAAAAATTAAAAAAAAAAAAAAAAAATGTTCCCAGGCATCGCTGAGTGTCCTCTGGTGGTAGAATGGCCCCCATGCGGCTAGATCACTTGTTAAGGGTCTTTGAGCACAACTGTAGGGCACGTTGGGAGCCAGAAGTAGGGCTGAGTGCCCCACAGGGTCGTGGGGTGAGCCTTATGCTGTGCTGAGGCACAGGATCTGAGAAATAGAGGACACAGAAGTACAAAGAAAATGCAGCTGGGCTCGGGGGGCCATGCCACCTATAAGCGGCAAGCAGCTAGCGAGGGTGGCGAGCCCCGAATGTCCAGAATCATGAGTATTTATTGTGTATAGGTTAGGGGGTAGGGCAGTGAGTGAAATCATCTTTAAGGATAGTGATAGGGTCGTGAGCAATAAAACATAGGGTCTACCCCCATTAGGTCACCTGGGCCAGGAGGTGGACAGCGCGCAGCAAGGGGCCTGTTCCCACGAAGGCAAGGGCCGTGTGCAGTAAGGGGTCCACCCCCATTAGGTCACCTGAGGCTTGAAGGTGGGCCGCGCGAAGTGAAGAAGTTGCAGTGTGCGATACTTCTATCTACGGGAAAACTACTTCTAAGAAGATTTATGGGAGAATGCTTTAAGTCACATAGCAGTGACAGAGCTGTCAAGGTTACCACCACCTTCTGGCAGCTTCCAATGGATTCTATGGGAAGATGCTTTTCAAGCAGCACAGTAGCAAGGTGGATTGCCGTTCTGAGGGCAGCCTCCACAAGAACTGGAGCAAGGTCCTACAACTCCTTTATCAGGAGGAGTGGCTCTTGCCCCAAGCCGGCCATAGAGCAGGTATCTTTACAATACTGAACGCTGCCTCCTGGGCCAGGGATTCTTGTCCTGGTATAACTGTTTTCCCTTAATTCATGCTCTGCACTGTGTCTGTTCCAGGCATTTCTCAGATTAAGCTACTTATTCCTTAATTCATGCTCTGTACTGTGTCCACTCTAGGCATTCCTCCGATTATGAACTAAGATATAATTATAGGTATATATGTAGGGAAATATTCTTTAGGCACTCATACTATCAACTATTATATGATTATATATAGAGGATTATATAAAGGGATTCTTCAAGCCCTAATTCTATAAACTAATATATGATTATGTAAAGGATTATATAAAAGGAAATAGCTGAGTAGTAACACTATAAAGTGAGATATTCCTCAAGCCCGAACTGTGCCAGGGCTCTGCTTAGCTCTCATTCCTTGGTGCCTATATGGGGAGTTACCCACAACAACTGCTATAACGTGACATCTGTAGTCCCCCTAATGTGTGACATCTGAAGACACAAAATTGTGAGCATTTACTCAACTCAGACTGGGCACTGTACTGAGAACTTAAATTTTTTTTTATGTTTAACTCTGCAACACATATATTATCTCCTTTTGCAAACTAGTAAACTGAAGCTCAGAAAGGTTAAGCAGCTCACCAGTAGTCCCACAGCACGTAGCTGAGAAAACCCTCTGCCTAAAACTAAAGCCCTCACCACTGTGCTCTACAACTTCTCATGCTAAGATTCCTTTACCCCCAGAAACCTCTCAATAAAAGTGAAATCTGGCTGGGCACAGTGGCTCACACCTGTAATCCCAACACTGGGAGGCCGAGGCAGGTGGACCCACAAGGTCAGGAGTTCAAGACCAGCCTGGCCAACATGGTTAAACCCCGTCTCTACTAAAAGAAAATACCAAAAAACGAGTGGTATGCACCTGTAATCCCAGTTACTCGGGAGGCTGAGGTGGAAGAATTTCTTGAACCCAGGAGGCGGAGGTTGCAGTGAGCTGAGATGGTACCACTGCACTCCAACCTGGGCAACAGGGCAAGACTTCATCTCAAAAACTTCCAAATAAAAATTGCATGGACCTACTGTTTAAAAAAAAGGGCAGGGTGCAGTGGCTCATGCCTATAATCCTAGTACTTTGGGAGACCAAGGCTGGTGGATCACAAGGTCAAGAGGGCGAGACCATCCTGGCCAACATGCTGAAACTCCGTCTCTAAAAAAAATTTTTTTAAGTGAAATTCTCCTTTTCTAATCTTGTGACAGAAAGTTCTAGACCTTGACCTGTAATTCATAAGCTAGTCAATCTTTTAGGGCTTCAGATGGCTGGGCGCAGTGACTATAATCCCAACACTTGGGGAGACCAAGGCGGGTGGATCACTTGAGGTCAGAAGTTCGAGACCAACTTAGCCAACATGGTGAAACCCTGTCTCTACTAAAAATGCAAAAATTAGGCAGGCATGATATGGCACACCTGTAATCCCAGCTACTTGGGAGGCTGAGGCAGGAGAATCACTTGAACTCAGGATGCAGAGGTTGCGGTGAGCCGAGATCATGCCACAGCATGCCAGTCTGAGCAACAGAGTGAGATACTACTTCAATTAAACATTTTCAGATACTGATAGGACCTTTTTTTCCTTTGGATTTAAGTCTATTTTGAGATAAGTTATTTCAGAATCTTCTAGGAGTACTTAATCTTTGCTATAGAAATCTTAAAACCTACATATTAGATTGAAACCTGAAATTTTTTGACCGTTTTGGCTAACAAAAATGGCAATTTCACATGGTCCAACTCTCCTAAAAATAGAATAATACAGTGAACTCTCACATAGCCCTTGATCCACTGTGACTAGTAGTATGTGGCCACCTTCATTTCTCCTTATGCCAGCTCTCCCCCTGGATTATTTTGCAGAAAAACTTGCATATCATACAACAATGTTTCAGCATTCATCCTTAGACTATGGGAATGCTTTTTAAACTCTAATTCCATTTTCATACAAAAGTATAAAACCCCTCCAGTGAGTGAGCACACTTCTATCTCAAATAGCTTTTTCCGTATATTCTAATTGGGAGCCAAGTCAAGTCCCGATAGTATCAATCATCTCAAGTCTCTCAATCTTTGGTTTTTCTCCTCTTCCATCTTTTTTTTTTTTTTTTTTTTGCCTTTTAGGTTTTGGGGTACATGTGAAGAACATGCAAGAGTGTTGCATAGGTACACACATGACAGCGTGATTTGCTGCCTTCCTTCCCATCACCTGTATCTTGCATTTCTCCCCATGTTCTGTCTCCCCAACTCCCCACCCCCTGCTGTCCCTCCCCTATTTCCCCCCTACAGACCCCAGTGTGTGATGGTCTCCTCCCTGTGTCCAGGTGTTCTCATTGTTTAACACCCACCTATGAGTGAGAACGTGCGGTGTTTGATTTTCGCTTCTTGTGTCAGTTTGCTGAGAATGATGGTTTCCAGGTTCATCCATGTCCCTACAAACCGTCTTTCTTTATTTGTTGAAACAACTGTGTTTTATCCTGGAGATCAGTGACGTGTGGCCTGTGACCTTTTACTGAACTGAGGCAAAACAAATAAGAAATCCAGAGTAAACATCTTTTAAAAAAAAAAAAGAGCTGGGTGCGGTGGCTCACACCTGTAATCCTAGCACTTTGGGAGGTGGGCATGGTGGCTCATGCCTGTAATCACAGCTACTTGGGAGGCTGAGGTAGGAGAATTGCTTGAACTGGGACCTGGGAGGCAGAGGTTACACTGAGCCGAGATTGTGCCATTGCACTCCAGCCTGGGCTACAGGCTGAGACTCCATCTCAAAAAAAAAAAAAAAATCCTGACGTTGCCATGGCATCCAGCTTTTTGCTCTATCTAATGATATTTGGGCTCTTTTGTGTCTTATTCCAACTCTCTCCTAATTTGTGCTTATATTTTACAGAAATATCAGCCTGTGGTGGATTGTTTTAAAAAACTAGTTTTTCATACCATTTAAGAAATACTCAAATGTTAAGTTTTTTAGTCTGGATTTTGCCAGTTTCCCGGTTATGCGACAGTGTCCTGACCCTTGTACTTCTTGGAAACCATAGTAAGGAGAAAAGGACTTTTGCAAGACTAGTTAGAGCATACATGGCTTTCATGTTTAAAACTTTTTCTGGAAAGGTGAAGGGAGGTGAAATAAGCCCAAATCTACTGTATTCTGAGACTCAGCATGGTGGTTATAGTTGAGAAACTAAGCAAAACCTCATGCCTCGATTTCAGCTTCAGAACTTGATAATGATGTTCCAAAAGCGACCTGCCTCTCCACTGAAAGCAGTGACCCTCAGAAGGCCCCTGTCATCACTCTTGCCTCAGAGTCAAGGGAACAAACGGCCACCCTTGGAGAGAGGACATTCAACTGTTGCTACCCAGGTAAGAAGAAAACCCGGTGCGTTGAGCCCCTTCTCGGTTCCAAGCGCCGGTAAGCAGGCCCTTCGTGAATCCTCGTGCTGACTGCCCCTGTTACTCTTGCATGCTGTCAACACGCGACCATCCACATCAGCACACACAGCCTTCCCTGGGGCCCTAAGAGTCCTTGAGCTCAGCATGGCACTTACCCGCACATCGGATTCATAGTAGGTTCCATCTTGAGGTTATATATTTACAGACACACTTTTTATTCCCCCAGGATGGTGTCTTGCTGTGTTAAGGCTGGAATATAGTAGTATGATTATAACTCACTGCAGCCTCCAACTCACTGAGTGAGTGCCTGTGATCATCCCTCTTCGGCTTCCTGAGTAGTTGGGACTACAGGCATGCACCACCGTGTCTGGGTAACTTTTTTTTAATGGGGGTGAGGGTCTCTCGATGTTGCCCAGGCTGGTCTCAAACTCCTGGCCTCAAGTGATCCTCCCGCCTTGGTCTCCCAAGCTCTGGGATGACAGGCATGAGCCACCACACTCAACTGAGGTTCTGTTTGAAGCATTGTGTTTTCAGGCCAGCCGTGGTGGCTTACGCCTATAATCCTAGCACTTTGGGAGACCGAGGTGGGTGGATCTTCTGAAGTCAGGAGTTCGAGACCAGCCTGGCCAAAATGGTGAAACCCTGTCTCCACCAAAAATACAAAAATTAGCCAGCTGTGGTGGCGTGTGCCTGTAATCCTAGCTACTCAGGACTGAGGCAGGAGAATCACTTGAACCCAGGAGGCAGAGGTTGCAGTGAGCCAAGATTATGCCACTGCCTCTCTCAAATATATATATATATATATATATAATTATATATATATTTTTTTTTTTTTTTTTACTTTTTCTTTTCTAGGTTGCCACTTCAAAACTGTCCATGGCATGAAAGACTTGGACCGGCATCTTAGAATCCACACGGGTAGGTATCCATTCTGTTCAACAGCACAGTGAGAAGATAGTAAGTGAATGTGAATTAAGTGCTAGGGACACAGTAATGAACGGGACGGCCTCTGCCTCATCTGCCTATGAAACTTAGTCTAGTGGGGTGGGCTTGGGAGAAGGAGCAAAAGGGGTGTGAAATGAAGATAAAGAGTCTGCAGGGCCACACAGACCTAGGGCTGTAGTAATCTTAGAAGAGTCGTAAGGTGGCTTCTTACAGGTGCTTTTATTTTTTAGGGCAGCCAGCTGCTGAGAAGAGAAGTAAGATGTGCTGAAGCAAAGGAGTGCCATGATCTATACCAGGAGTCTACAGACTCCAAGGCCAGCTTCAGCCTGTTGGCATGCTCCTTGTTTACCTGTTGTTTGCAGCTTTCTGGCCCTACAAGCACAGAGTAATTACTACAGGGACTGTAGGGTACACAAAGCCTAAAATACTATCTTTTTCTTTTTTTGAGACAGAGTTTCCTGCTCTGTCATCCAGGCTGCAGTGCAATGGTGCAATCTCAGCTCACTGCAACCTTCACCTCCCAGGTTCAAGTGATTCTCCTGCCTCAGCCTCCTGAGTGGCTGGGATTACAAAGTGCCCACCACCATGCCCGGATAATTTTTGTATTTCTAGTAGAAACGGGGTTTCGCCATGTTGGCCAGGCTGGTCTTGAACTTCTGACCTCAGGCAATCCACCCGCCTCAGCTTCCTAAAGTGCTGGGATTACAGGCGTGAGCCACCATGCCCATCCTGCCTAAAATGCTATATTACCCTTTATAAAACACTTTGGCAACCCTTAGTCTGTAATACAAATCCTATACTTGCGTGTTTCAGCAAGGATATTGGTTTGTTCTTTCAGAAACCACTCTCAGTGGCTTAAACGTAGTCTGGTTTATTTCTCCAGTACAACTTCAGCAGCAGATAGTCGACAGCTGGTCCAATGGCTCTGCCATCCTGGACATGTGGCTTAGCCTCTGGGTCCCAGGCAGCTGCTCTAGTTCTCTGCATCTCTTAGCCAGTGGGCAATGGAAGCAGGCCACGGCTTGCCTCCCTTGGGCTATGACCCAGAAGCAGTAGCCCTTGTGACCTAGGGGAACATGAGCAAGACTTAGTCATGTCCATACCAAGCGTCAAGGGGGCATGAGGAGTGGTTTTAAGAGGGCAACACGTGCCCAGATGAGCCTCTAGAGCCCCTTCACTGAGAGGACAGAGCTTTCTGGACAAAGATGGAGGTCTCTGTCCAGAAAGATGGGCATTGTGCTATCACAGAAGAGATGGCCACTTTTGCCTGGGGACAGTGGATCATGACAAGCATGTTAGCAAGGAAATGTTTGATCTTCACCTTGGAAGACAGGCTACCAGGATGATGATGGCAGTAAAAGCATGCAGATTTGTGGGGCCCTTTGAGGAAATGAGACAGCTCGGATTAAGGAATTTCAGAGTGGGTAACTCAATCCTGAAAATAACTTGAGCGATTGTTCTCAACTGGGGCTAGGCTACTGCCATTCGGCGGGCAGAGGCCAAGGATCTTCACGTTCACAAGCTAGCCTTCACAAGAACTAAAGGCCCACAACGTCTGCAGTGCTAGGGGTCGACCCAAGAGAGGCACAGGAGCTGGGTTAATGTTTCCTTGAGGTAGTGCAGGGCATGCTGGGCATCCAGGACATGGAAGGTAAGGCATTGTTCTTGAGTCGGGGAAGCAGATGCACCTTCCTAGTGTTAGTAAACTGAGGCTGCTTCACTGGGCTCAAGGTGACTGCTTTAGTTCTCTGAATTGAACTAATGGAAAGTAGGAGAAGAGGTATGGGGGCCTCTGGGTATTCCTCCCTTGGGGCATGACCCAGAAGTAGCATCCCTTGTGACTAGTGAGACTCAGGTAATGGTGGTTTAAAGCCAAAGTCTTTCTGCCCCATGATGTTCCAGGTGTAAGTGATCAGGCTGGGGTGGCACCAGCCCCATGGTTTCAGGGACCCAGACTCCTGCGTTGCTTGGTCATCCCAAGGGTTCAGCTCTTGTTAGCCTGCTCCACAGTGGCCTCCTGCCACCCTAAAGACACATCACGTGGGCTCACCTGTTTGGCCAGAACTGAATCACATGGCCACCCCCAGCTGTGGAACTGAAGGCTGGGAAAAAGCAGTTTGCTCGTGTGTAGCCGGGTACCCAGCTGCAAAGAAGGTTCTGTTACCAAGAGAAGAGGGGAAAAGGTCAGCATGTCTCTGACCCAGCTCTAAGTGGGAGGCGGGGATTCTAACATGTTCTTTTGGATTGCCTAAGTAAATTAACATATGCAAATAAGTTTTCTCTTTCTGACATTATACCTGACCGTGTGTGCCTTGATGCTGGTGCTTCAGTTCACATTGAAGAGTAGCAGTCAAAACAAATCATCTGCCTTACTCCTTATGGGCATGCTTTGATGTCGCCATCACTGTAGGGTTAGAATCGCTGGGACTTTGGACAAGATTACTCATGGCATTCAAGTTTATTCTTAGCCTTCTGAGGTTGGTTTTCTGAGGTGTGTGTGTAATTGGGAATAGCGGTTGCATTTCAAATGTATTGCATTTTCCTCTTTTTTTTTTCTTTTTTTTTTTTTTTTTTTTGAGTCAAGGTCTTGCTCTGTCACCCAGGCTGGAAGGTGATCAGGCTCAAGTGATCCTCATGCCTCTGCCTCTCAAGTAGTTGGGGCTGCAGGCATGCCCCATTACAACCAGCTAATTTTATTTTATTTTGTAGAGATGAGGTCACACTATGTTGTCAAGGCTGGTCTCAAACTCCTGCCTCAAGGGATCCTCCTGCCTTGGCCTCCCAAAGTGCAGGGATTACAGGTGTGAGCCACCCTTCCCCCCACCGATATCACTAGCTTAAGATGGTCTTGTGGCATTTATTTAGCTTCATAAAGGAGATTGATTTATGTTTGTGTTTTTATCCCAGTTTGTATTTCTTCATTTGGCATTGGTATCAGGTAGCTGTTATAAAGTGAGCTGAAGCAAAATCTTTCTCTATGCTGTGAAACAGTTGACTACAGAAATGTCTTTCCTTGAAAGTTTGGTAGAACTTCCACACAATACCCCCTCTGCTCCAATCCGTAGAAGCACAGGAGGAGGCATAGATTAGGCTGAGACAGCAGTGTCAACATCAGTGACAACTGAAGACTGCTCCGTATATGCCACTGTCCCCCACGGTCAGCCCCAGCTGCACTCCTTAGGGTCTTCTCTCCAGGACCCAGTTGGTAGATCTGCCTCCGTCCAGAACAGCCAGGTGAAGGCATTCTTGACCTTCCTTCTGCTATGCACTCATGGCAATTAGGATGGACTCTTCTCAAAAAGATGTCTTTACCTCTAATAAGACGTATCACATTTTTAAAAGCCATATTATGATTTGGTCATCAATGTTACATACGCAGTTTTCATACTTTAAACCCTTGCTACCCGAACTGTGGTACAAAGACCAGAAATGTCCACATCCGCTGGGAGCTTGGTAGATCAAAGTGCAGGAACCCAGCCTGCACCACAGACCTCTTGAATCAGAATCTGCATCTTGATGAGACCCTCCCAAGCCCGGGTGATTAGTATGCACAGGATTCCCAGAGAAGCCCTGAATTTAGTGTCAGGAGTTAGTGGCTAGCATGTTAACTACCCTAATTGCAAAAGTGATGAGCATAAGTGTCATTTGGAGAACTACAGCAAGTGTAATATAGTACGACCACGTTACACGTCCATTGACAAGGGTCTTCAGCACTGTTATTAGTGTGATTTGTTGCCTACGTTTGTAATTGGAGGCAATGCTAAACTGCAGTTAGAGGTAGGGAAGATAAAAATGTAATCATTTCCCATGTAAGGTCTTAGACCCCTGAAATTTTATACACTCCAGATAAAAATCTCTTGATGGCCAGGTGCAGTGGGTAACGCCTGTAATCCCAATACTTTGGGAGGCTGAGGCGAGTGGATCACCTGAGGTCAGGAGTTCAAGACCAGCCTGGCCAACATGGTGAAACCCCGTCTCTACTAAAAATACAAATATTAGCCAGTCGTGGTCGCGGACACCGGTAATCCCAGCTACTGAGGAGGCTGAGGCAGGAGAATCACTTGAACCTGGGAGGTAGCGGCTGCAGTGAGCTGAGATCGCGCCACTGCACTCCAGCCTGGGTGACAGTGAGACTCTGTCTAAAAAAAAAAATAAAAATAAAAAAAACTCCCTACTTGGAACATTGCAGGGCTTCTTGGGCAAGAGAAACCAGTGTGAGGAACCACACAGTGACCCTTGACAACAATTCTTGTCACTTTCTGTCGTATTTCACTAGCCAAAGTAAGTCATGCCCAAAGCAGAGGCTATTAGGACAGGGAATTATAATTCTCCCCTGAAGTTATAGCAAATACTTGAGAACAATAAACAATTTACCTTAGGGAGTAGATCTTTAACACCATTTTTCATTGTTACCAATCTGTTTCTTTTTTTGGAGAGATAGAGTCTTGCTCTCACCCAGGCTGGAGTACAGTGGCGCTGTCTTGGCTCACTGCAACTTCTATCTCCCAGGTTCAAGTGATTCTCCTGCCTCAGCCTCCTGAGTAGCTGGGATTACAGCTTTGCCCCACCATGCCTGGCTAATTTTTGTATTTTTAGTGGAGACGCTGTTTCACCATGTTGCCCAGGCTGGTCTCAAACTCCCGACCTCAAGTGATCCACCTGCCTCAGCCTCCCAACGTGCTGGGATTACAGGCATGAGCCACTGTGCCCAGCCTGTTTTCAATCTTTTAATCCAGAGTTTGCAATATTACCTCTTCCTGGACCATCACCCATCTTACTGAGTCTTCTAAATTTATTGGGGTGAAGTTCAATTTAACAGTCACCATTGACATTGTCCATCTTTAGTCCCTTTCTGCTTTTCCGAAGTCTATGGGAATGACTAAGTAAAATTTTGCCCCCCAAGGGGACAATATCTGGAAACATCTTTGGTTGTCACAACTAGGGAAGGAAGGGTCCTACTGGTATCTGGTGGATAGAGGCCAGGGGTGCTGCTGAACATCCTACAATGCAGAAGAAAGCACCAAACAGCAGAGAATTGCCAATAGTGTTGAGATGAAGAACCCTGGTCTCTTGGTATCCTCTTAGTGACCTAAGCCTTCCTTTTTAAGCACCCTTTTTCCTTTTGTTGATCAAGTGCTGTACACAGTCTCAATTCTTTCTTTTGTTTCTTGAATTGCATACTGTTCACTTGATTTCAGCATTTCGTTAAAAATGAATTTAAGTCTACAAACTTCTTTAAAGCCATTATAGGCTGTAGGTTTTGAAATACAAAACTCTTATCTAGTTCTAGAGTTTGTAATGTAATTTTGACAAAAAACTGTCCTAAAAGACATTCTAAAACTTCCAAGCTGACATTTTTGAAAAACCGTTTGTGAAGCCATGTTACATTCATAAAATTCTGACTTTTATCTGCATACTGAATTCTCTCATCCATATGAAATTTTTAATGAATTTCACCATGATTTCTATTTTGTCTAATGTTAAAATTGATATTCCTACTTTTTTAAAAGCATTTTTCTAGAATTTCTATTCTGTTCTTATCACTTTGATTTAGGTATCTAAAGAGAATTTAGTGACTTTTTCATAATTTAACTTAAATATATTTTTTGACTTTATTAGAGACAGGATCTCCCTGTGTTGCCCAGACTGGTCTCAACCTTCAGCCTTCTGGCCTCAAGCAATCCTCCTGCCTGGGACTCCCGAAGTGCTGGAATTATAGGCGTGAGCCGCAGCACCTAACCTATAATTTAAATCTTTAAGAGGGAAATGTGATACATTTTTGTTTATAATATTTAGTTTGACATCTAGTTATCTGATATTTGATGTGATTTTTATTTTGTGCTATCCATGTTTGGTTTTTTCTTTGAGACTAGTTCTTGTTCTGCCGCATAGGCTAGAGTGCAGTGGTGTATATCAGAGCTCACCTCCTGGGCTCAAGTGATCCTCCTACCTGAGCCTCCCAAATAGCTGGGACTACAAGGGTATACCACCACACCCAGCTAATCCTTTTGGTTTTTTTTGTTTTTTGGTGGAGTCGCAGTCTCCGTATGTTGCCCAGGCTGGTTTCAAACTTCTGGACTTAAGTGACCCTCTCAAAGTGTTGGGATCACAGGTGTGAGCCATTGTGCCCAAGTCCTTTAATGGTGGTTTTTTCTCACCCGAAAGCTCTACTTTGTCCATCGCACTATTTTCTCATATTCCCGTGTTACCTTCACCATCACCCTCACTTTTTACTCTGGTGTATGCTTCTTAAGTGTGATACCAAGTCATATCAACTATCTCCTCACTGAATGCTAATTCAAGTATAAGATTCTATTAATTAAATGAAAGTTGCCAGGAAAATTTAAAAATTTAAAATAAATAAAAAGATTCTATTAAAACAGTTTCTATAGAACGTTGAAGATCCTGTTTCTATCTTGCTAGCATCTGCCGTTCTGAGGAGCTTTATGCTGATGTGAGCATTTTTCTGCTGATTTTCTTTCTGGAAGCTTCCAGATTTCACCATTCTTAGGGTTCTGAAATTGGACCACCCTGCTTCTAAATAAGATGCATGTCTGTCTTTAATGTCGGGAAATAACTCTTCTCTGTGCTATCCTGGACCATCTAGAACGAGCTTACATGTCTTACCTTTTGGCATCTTTTCCCTCTTGTCCTTTTGGGAGATTCTTTAGCTGTATCTTTCACTTCTAACACTTTTTAATAGATGGCTTTTTGGTTTTGTTTTGTTTTGTTTTTATAAGAGCAGTTTTTGGTTCACAGCAAAAGTGAACCTAAAGACCAGAAGATACAGGTATTTCCAGCCGGACACGGTGTGGCTCATGCCTGTAATCCCAGCACTTTGGGAGGCTGAGGCGGGCAGATCACGAGGTCAGGAGATCGAGACTATCTGGCTAACACAGTGAAACCCCGTCTCTACTAAAAATACAAATTATTAGCTGGGCATGGTGGTGGATGCCTATAGTCCCAGCCACTCAGGAGGCTGAGGCAGAAGAATTGCTTAAACCAGGGAGGCGGAGATTGTAGTGAGCCGAGATTGCACCACTACACTCCAGCCTGGGCGACAGAGTGAGATTCTGTCTAAAAACAAAAATGATACAGATATTTCCCATATGCCTCCTGCTCCTACACATACACAGCCTTCCCCATTACCACATCCTTCACCAGAGTCATGCATTTTTACAATAGATGAACCTGCACTGACACAACATTCTCAACCAAAGACATAGTTTATAGTAAGGTCCACTTTTCTTTTTGAGACAGGGCCTCGCTTTGTCACCCAATCCGGAATGCAGTGGCACCATCTCCACTGACAGCCTCAACCTCCTGGGCTCAGGTGATCTTCCCATCTCAGCCTCCCAAGTAGCTGGAACTGCAGGCGTGCACCACCACATCCAGCTAATATTTTGTATTTTTTTGTGTGTGTAGAGACAGGGTTTTGCCACATTGCCTAGGCTGGTCTCAGACCCCTGAGCTCAAGTGATTCACCCACCTCAGCCTCCCAAAGCACTGGGATTACAGGTGCGAGCCACCGCACCTACCAAGGTTCACTCTTGGTGTTGTATGTTCTGTGGGTTTGGACAAATGTATGATGACATGTCTACCAGTAGCTGTCATTTGACAACCTTTTTTGCTGGTCACCTTATTAGCACTTTTATTTTGATGTCCATGGTTTTTATTTCTGTAATTTTACGCCCTTCCTTGGCTTTAGTAACTAAGTTATTCTTGAGTTGGCATCTCTTTCTGGCTCTGGCTTTCCCCAGGCATTTGGTTATTGGGTAAACTAACTTTTATTTAGATAAGATCAGCCTGGAATTGTTGGGCTAGGGGATAATAGTGAAACTTGGCTGGATGGAAATATTCTGGGTATGTGGTCCTCTGCTGTCCACGGCATCTCTAACTACCAGGCTCTTGTATTCTTTTCCTGACCTCAGCACCCTTTGACCAACTGTTTAGGGAGAGATGCTGTGCTGCTTGCTGTTTGGAAGAAGTGAGAGGCAGGGGTCAACCTGACCGTTCACTGTGTGGTTCATGAAGCTGCCCAAGATGCCTCCAGCTGACACTTCTTACCCTGAGCACTTCTATAACCACTGCCATTTTTCCCAAACAGGGTCTGGCCTGTAATTTTCTCCATCAATCTAATATTTATGTAATCTGTCCCTTAGGATCTCTGAGCTACCAATGAATGGCATACATTCTTGTTTCCCAAAATGCTGATGTAGACTTCAGTGTCTTTCTCTCTGGGTATTTGGACAGGAGGAGGCACACCATGTGCCCAGGCTACCATCTTGGTCAGATCTCTGCAATCATCTTGACCAAAAAACCGTTAACTTTGACTCCTTATGTGTTTGAAGGAGACAAACCGCACAAGTGTGAGTTCTGTGACAAGTGCTTCAGCCGGAAGGACAACCTGACCATGCACATGCGGTGCCACACCAGTGTGAAGCCACACAAGTGTCACCTGTGTGACTACGCCGCCGTGGACAGCAGCAGCCTCAAGAAGCACCTGCGGATCCACTCGGACGAGCGGCCGTACAAATGCCAGCTCTGCCCCTATGCCAGCCGCAACTCCAGCCAGCTCACCGTCCACCTGCGATCCCACACGGGTGAGTCCCTGACCCGAAAACCTCGGTCTCTTACTTTTTCTCTAATTTCTTAACCTTCATTTACTTAACAACACAAGCAACTTAAATGATTGGGTGTGGTAGAAGTATAAGAATTTGGAACTTCTGTGATGATCGTGAGGCTTGTCATTTTTCTGTTGCTGGAACAGCTTTTGATAAAATATGACTGACACCTGGGTTTTATATCTTGACTGTATAGAATCCAGCTGGGGGTAGATCCCCACCATAACCACCAGAAAGCCAAGGATGTATCCCAGATAAGTCAGACCTATAAACTAGATGTTTTAGTAAATGTACACATTGACTCCATGGCTTAATTTGGAAATGTAGCAAGATCAGTTGAGTATAACTAAAATCACAAACTTGTAATCTTAGGAACTCCTTCCCTTCTTTATGGAACCCCACTGAAATAACGATAGGACTAACTGATTGTGGCACATAAAAATGGGATTTGAGATACTCATAAGGATGCTCATAAGTTGAAATTTTTCAATGAATTCCTAGAAAATGGTGAGCAGACAAGAATATAGTGATGTCTAAAACTGAGTATAGAAAACTGTATCCCAACAGACAAATGGGAGGCAGCCATACAGTGGGGAGCCAATGTTCCCAGCCAATATCCAAGTGCCCCAAGGGCCCTGGGCTTGGAACAAGCATGTAGACAGCCAGGACCACAAAGCTTGGGGGGCTTGCCAAGGCCTGTTGGCAAAACTGCCCAACCAACCCAGTAGCAGGTGAACCCCCTGGCATCCATGTCTCATCATTAAACCAGTGTCCTCTCCCAAATATAGTCAACCAAAGATTATGAGTCATTTATAGGAAATGAGTGGAATAAAATGAGCCAAATCTAATAACTCATCCTGGAAGTAAAGAGTACTTGGGTAATTTTCACATTCTATTTGGCGTCTACCCACTGACAGAAATGTTGCATCCAAATAGAGACCTATGAAGAGATAATGAGAACAAAGAGGTATAAAATAAAACTAGGATTGCTAGCTATAACGTTAATTTCTCAGAGATTGCGGGAGAAATTGGGTGAATGAACTGAGAATAACAGCCATCCCTGAAGTCTGGTTTCTGACCAGGTCTAGGAATAAAAGAAAATGGAAATGAGAAGAAAATAGAGTGAAAATAGAAAATCATGTGAGAAATGAAGTCCACAATTCTAAGGGGCCAGGAGAGTAAAAGTGCTCACAAGATTCCAATCAGGATGGAAGGGAGTAGACAGGGGAGATCTATATCTGAAAATATGTCTTGTGGTATTGGCTCCTAGGAGACAATGGAACAGTGCCCTCAAAAGTTGGGAAATGATTTTGAACTTAGAATTCTATACCCAGCCAAACTATCTCAAGTATGAGAGCAAAATAGAATGATGTGCAAGGACTCAAGACTTTACTCCCAGCCACCATGCTAGTGGAAGTTACTAGAAGATAAATTCTAGCAAAGGAAGGGAGAAAACATCTGGTATGAGATATTTGACATGTGAATATCTGATATGGCTAACTGGGATTGCAGCAAAGAGAGATACCAGGGTGATACTTGTATAGAAGATCAAGAGAAACTAAATCAGAAATTCTAAAAATCGATTTTAAAAACTCCTTGTGAAAGTTTCAAAATTATGAGACGTCTGAAATTGAGATTCCTTTTTTCAAGAAATAGTCTAATCAAGAAGCAAGCTAAAATATGCCCCAAAATGAGCAGCCTGCATGAAAAGAAAATGATATTGATGGGTAGTAACTCCATCCACTGGCCCAAGTGTGACAGCAGACTTATATGGAAGTGGTTGTAATCCTGGTGCAGTGTTTGGCTCTGAATATCACATTCCCAGTCACAGTTAATTATTTATAGTTGGCTTCTGAACTTGAAATCTGAAAATGATTAAAGTATGAGAATTCACCAGACAGAATGGAAATTTTTTTTTCCCTTAAAGAATGCTACTTCTAACAAGTGAGGAGTTAAGTGTGGAGAAGAGGAGTGATTCCTCAAAAATTCTCACAAGCTGATGGAATAAGATGTGAGGCTACTACTCAGCTTAAAAGTGTAAAAGTACAACCACCAGAAGGCAGGAAGAGGTTGGGGAAAGGATGGGTGTGTAGGATATGATGCTTACAGTCAACTGACATTTAAAGCAGCAACCTCCAAAACAACTAAAAACCCTTAGCAATGTCTCCAGGGAATGGGACTCTAAATTAGAGAAGAGACCATGGCTCTTCATTATTTATCCCCTGCTGCCATAATTATGCATTAATATTATAAGTAAAATTCAGCCTGTAGTTATAAAAGTAAGAAACTTTAACTTGAAATACAAGCTGAATAACTGATGTCATATAGATTAAGCACTATATTAAGCATGTTCACAGGTCTTAGCTTGATTCGAAGCAGTTGTTTGTAATTTAAATCTCACCTCTTCCACATTCAGTTCCGGGATGTCAAGTTAAATGGGAGTTTAGACTTGCAGCTGAAGAGTCATCAAGAGTATGGACTTGAGTGCCATAGTGCCTGGGTTCCAAATCCCTGCTGTTTGACCTGAGTCAAGTAACTTGACCTCTCTGAGCCTCAGTTGCCCCATCTGTAAAATGGGGGTAATAGTACCCACTCAGAGGATTGTTGTGAGGATCGCATTAATATGCACAATAAGCATTGTCATTAGGAGGTTGTGGGTAGTTATGAGTTCACAAAACCCAACCATCTCATTGCAGCCAAGTGTGCTGAGGCAGGTTGGGGTGGGAGGGTCTGTTTTGCCTGCCTGTTCTAATGGAAACACACCTTCCATTGCTAGGGGATACCCCCTTCCAGTGCTGGCTCTGTAGCGCCAAGTTCAAAATCAGCTCGGACTTGAAAAGGCACATGATCGTGCACTCGGGGGAGAAGCCTTTCAAGTGCGAGTTCTGTGACGTCCGCTGCACCATGAAGGCGAACCTCAAATCGCACATCCGCATCAAGCACACCTTCAAGTGTCTGCACTGTGCCTTCCAGGGCCGGGACCGGGCTGACCTCCTGGAGCACAGCCGGCTGCACCAGGCCGACCACCCGGAGAAGTGTCCTGAGTGCAGCTACTCCTGCTCCAGCGCGGCCGCCCTGCGCGTGCACAGCAGAGTCCACTGTAAGGACCGTCCCTTCAAGTGTGACTTCTGCAGCTTCGACACGAAGCGGCCCAGCAGCCTGGCCAAGCACATCGACAAGGTGCACAGGGACGAGGCCAAGACGGAGAACTGGGCCCCTCTGGGCAAGGAAGTGCCCAGAGAGAGCAGCTCCCAACACATGGCCAAGATCGTGACACAGAGGGCCTTTCGCTGTGAGACCTGTGGCGCCTCCTTCGTCAGGGATGACTCTCTGAGATGCCACAAGAAGCAGCATAGTGATCACAGTGAGAACAAGAACTCAGACTTGGTCACCTTCCCACCCGAAAGCGGTGCCTCGGGGCAGCTCAGCACCCTGGTCTCTGTGGGGCAACTCGAGGCCCCCCTAGAGCCCAGCCAAGACCTCTAGCTCAGCCGAAGAGGATCATCAGCTGTCAGGACTTCTGACCAGTGCGGTTGCCCAGCTCTCTAAAGGCGAGGCCAGTGACACAGGCTCTGGGCACCACTTCCAGGGCTGGCCGCTCCCGCACCACCGGCCTCCAGAGGCGACAGCTGGGGCAACAGGGATGAAAGCGAAGCAGTGCTTTGGAGACACTTGTCGCCTTTGTCTCTTCCTCCAAGGATTATTGAGCAAGTCGACTTGGTCATTCAAACGTGGGGTCTGCTGAGCCCTGCTCTATCCAATGGGGATAGCTTCTACGTCACGGATTCCAATTTTAAAACTGATCCATCTCTGGTAGAATTATTAAACTAGTTAGACGATATAGAAAAACTGAAGCTAATCTCTAGGAGGGGTTAAGGTGAGGAAGGCATCTATGAAGGGTCCGGGGCTGCTGGAAAACCTATTTCATAACCTGGGTGATCGTTCTAAGAGTGTTTGCCTTACATGTTTGTGTGGTTTCTTTTACCTGTTGTCTTACAATAAAAAGGCAGACTCGGGCTAGCATGACATAAGAAACACTCAGTTTTGCAGTCCTCCGTGGACAGTTATGGTGCGAGGGTCTCCATCCCCAACCCCCACCCCATTCAGTAACTTGATTATAAACGCACGTTGGATTTCTCAGAGTTCCTACTGTAGTAAAAGGAAATGAAGTTTGACCTGGAGGTGGCGCCAAATATCAAGCTAACTAGCCCAGCCTGTGTTTATTATCTGTTGTGGAATTCAAAACTCTGTTTACTTCTATTTGGAGAGAAAAGTCTAGAGTCCCAGTGGGCCCTGGACTTGGGGATGGGATATGTGATGTGTGGGGCAGCCTCACACCAGCATCTGTTTCATCACAGAAAGCGTGTAGTGTTTGCTGAACTGACAACTGAAAATCCAGCCTCTTCTCATAGATGGACCCTTAGGAGGTTATGAAATCTCAGTGGATATGTAACTTTCCCAAAGTTGCTTGGTTTCTACTTCTGGCATCTTTCCTTCAAATGCTGTGTTTTTTAATATAAATTCTTGTGTGCCCTCATCAAGCTGAATATCTCTGGAAGTGAAATAGATTAAGTAGATCCACTGTTCTTGGTAAACTAGGGAAAAAGGATGTAAAGTTTTACAGGTTGTATAGAAGAGACTATTTCACTTGTGAAATAGAGGAACTTAGTTTATTTTGTTAATGGTGGTAGTTTGGGCAAAGCTGACTCCGTTAAGTTTTACTTCAGGTGGGTGATGGTGTCTGCTGAATCTCTATTGTACAAAGAAAAGATTAAAATGATGGCAGAGACCCAGGATAGAATTAGTCTCTTTGGAGATAATGGCTTTGATCAGAAAAGTGTTTGGTTACTGAGTGCTGGTGCTATCGTACAGGTGCTATTGTTACTTTTCTGCTGTTTGTCATGAGTCTGAGCTGCGTTGCTGTTCTGGAAGGTTGTTGACCTTTCAAGGGGGAACCCATAGATTGAAATCACAGGAACGTTCCTTGTACTTCTTATTATAGCTCTTCAGATAAAAAGGAAAGACATCAGCCTGTTTAGAAGGCTTTTTTGTTGTTGTTGTTAACAACTGTGTGGGCTTTAAGGGTTTTAGATCCAAGCTGGTATCACCTACCAAACTTGGACTGCCAATACAGAAGATGTGAGTAAAAAGCTGTGAACCCGATATTAAATACTTCAGGCAGTGTGGGGGGGGGGGCGGGGGGGGGGAGAGGATAAAGTCTTTTTGCAACGACTCAGCTCTGTGATTTTGGCACAAAAGCAACCATAGATTGCAAGAAAAAACAATTATCTGTGTTCCAATAAAACTTTACAAAAACAGGTGGCAGGCTAGATTTGGCCCCACAGTCTTGGAATACAGCAAACCCTCCTGCAGAGGATTTTGCTCTGAACTGGCAAGTGTGTCTTGTAAAACACATTAAAAGATACCAAATTTTTTGGCAGAGACACAAATGGGCTTTGCGCAAAGCTGAGAATGTAGTTCAAGAAAATATGGCTGAATGGGTATTATAAAAAAATTTGGAAATGTAAAGGAATTTTTGAGACTGGTAAGAATTCCAAGATTTAGAAAAGTAGGCTAAGAGGGAAGTCTAGGACCAGCAAACTTCTAGGGTAGGGGTAGTCTTACCTTTCCATTTCTAGGAAATTAGAAGGTGGCAGTGGGTGGGGTTAAGTCATTCAGAAGTGGGGGCTGACCTGTCTAAACCTGCTAGAATGAGACTGAAAATGTACAGGTAATCACCGAATAAAAGTGAGGAACAGCCTTAATAGAAAGGGATAGCTGGCAGAACACAGTGGCTCATGCCTGTAATCCCAGCACTATGGGAGGCTGAAGTGGGTGGATCACGAGGTCAGAAGATTGAGACCATCCTGGCCAACATGGTGAAACCCTGTCTCTACTAAAAATACAAAAATGAGCTGGGCGTGGTGGCGCATGCCTGGAATCCCAGCTACTCGTGAGGCTGAGGTAGTAGAATTGCTTGAACCAGGGAGTCAGGGATTGCAATGAACCGAGATCGCGCCACGGCACCCCAGCTTGGCAACAGAGCAAGACTCTCAAAAAGACAGCTGACATGGCACAGAGCACAATGGCAATTCTTACACCAGTCTTGATTTGCAGAGCCCTCTGGATCCGGAAGGAAACTTAGTATGTTTACAGTTTGATTTCACCTGAGCCGCAGGGGTCCACAAACTTTTTCATTAAAGGGCCAGAGAGTAAATGTTTTGAGCTTTGCTGGTCCCACTCGT
This sequence comes from Sapajus apella, assembly GCF_009761245.1. NCBI lineage: Eukaryota > Metazoa > Chordata > Mammalia > Primates > Cebidae > Sapajus > Sapajus apella. The sequence goes on from NW_022437032.1 coordinate 3,830,073, forward strand.
CATCAGCTCCGTTGCCCCTGCTGTTGCAGCACAGCGGCTCCACTGTAATGCAGCTGCAGAGAATAGGGAAGGAACTAGGGTTAGCCGTGGGCCAGTAAAACTTCACTTATAAAAGGACATGATTTGGAAGGCCAGTTTGCCATCCTTACCCTGCGTACAAGCAACAGGGTGATTGGCCTTGGATAAAAGGCAAGGGAGAAATGTTAACACAGAATTGTGGCAGCATCAGTAGTGTGTCTGCGGTCCCAGCTACTTCGGAGACTGAGCCAGGAAGAACTCTTTGAGCCCAGGAGTTCAAGTCCAGCCTGGGTAACAGTGTGACTCCTTCTTTTAAAAAAATTTCATGGGGCCGCTTTAAGGAAGGTGTGGCTTCATGCCACAGATGAGTTTCCAGTTAGGTATTGGGGAAAACTGGATCCTTTTGAACTTTACTCAGATCAGCTTGTAAAACCCTCAATGAAGAGTCCAGAAATCAAGGCGATCTCCTGCCCCTCTGTGTAAGGTTTCTTGCTGCCTTCTAGACACTACAGAACATGAGTATCTTACATGTCCCTGTATTTAACCTCTTCCAAGGAAGCAGATGAGCCTGAATTCAAGTTGCCATCATGACTCAGCCAGGCACTGCACTAAGACTTTACCTGTCCGCAGGTGCTTCTTTCTCCCAGGCGCTGCCAGAGCTGAGGTAGGGTGAGGCACTCGCCTGGGATAGGAGACTTAAGGGAGTGCTGGGAACTCAGTCGCCAAAAAATATTTTAATACACATTGGCAAACGGTGACCTCACAGGTCATCTGCTTTGTTTTTGTAGTTTTGTGGAAAGTCGGCCTGGGGTTAGGACAAGTCAGGGCTGTGTAAGTAGGGTTGGAGCCCATATTTACAGTTCTGACATTCTGTTCATTGTAGGTTTCTTTTGCATTCATTGGTTTTTAAAAAGTTATGGTATTTACCTTGATCCTTTGAGATTTGGGATATCACCTGCAGTGTGTGCCTGAGGCCATGGCCCCTCCCACCACACCTCACCCCTGCCCCTTGTTTAAATGCGGAAAATGAAGGATAAGGGGAAGAAACTTCCTAAAACAGAACAGCATGAGCCAGTAATAAATCTGAGTAGGATGGTAACATCCTAAAGAAGCTGCCTCTTTTTTTTTTTTTTTTGAGTTGGAGTTTCACTCTTATTACCCAGGCTGGAGTGCAATGGCACACTCTTGGCTCACTGCAACCTCTGTCTCCTGGGTTCAAGCGATTCTCCTGCCTCAACCTACCAAGTAGCTAGAATTACATGCACCCGCCACCACTCCCAGCTAATTTTTTGTATTTTTAGTAGATTCAGGATTTGACTATGTTGGCCAGGCTGGTCTTGAACTCCTGACCTCGTGATCAGCCCGCTCAGCCTCCCAAACTACTGGGATTACAGGCATGAGCCACTGCACCCAGCCAGAAGCTGCCTCTTTTAAATATTTAACTGACAAATAAAGCCAGCATATATTCAGTGTCTATAAAATGTGTTGATTGGAAATACCTAAGCATTGTGTAATGACTAGATGAACAGAGCCGCCGCCACCACCCATGCTGTGCCTTACAACCCAAAATGTGTTCATGTCATAACAAAGATTGCGCCCTTTGATCAGCATCTCCCCATTTCTTCAACTCCTGGCAACCATCCTTCTACTGTGAGAAGCCACCTGTTAGTTAAAAGCTAACACAGTTGAAGATGGGAAACCTCTGCCTTGTTCAGCTAGAGGGAAGTCATCTGAGTCTGTTTGCTCTTCTGTAAAATGGGCCGTGCCAAGCATTTGGCCTAATACTACAATCTACTGACTTAACAGAAGTTGGCTTCTCTCTGTCTCCCCCACCCCTTGACCCCCGCTTACTTTTTCCCTTTTGTCAGGGGAAGAGGAATAACGAAGACCTAGGTACTGTAGCCTTACCATCAGCAGGGATCATTTCTATCTTCCCATTCCCCCCCCCCAACATCTTCAACACATAGTCCTTGGTGACACCTTAAGCTCCAACCCAGGAGAGAAGGTCGTGTCCTGAACACTGCTGGAAAGTCGCACATAAGCTGCTGCTCACCTCCCCACCTAGTCTCACACCATAGCTCTGCAAAGGACGCTGGAAAGCAGGTTCCTCTGGAGTGGGCTGTGCCTGTTAAAACCTGGAAGGGGAGATGCTGGACCCGTGAGCCTCCTCTGCTCTCTGCACAGTAAACCAGGCTCATGGAGGTTGGAGGTATTAATCGCTTTCTCCATGAGGCACGTGATATGGGTCCTAAAGACCCTGAGGTGTTCCATTCGCAAGCATGTGTCTTATCAGGGCTTCATGGGGACGGTTTTGCCTGCTCCTTGTGGTTGATGGACCATGACAGGCTTCCAAGGCATTCTAAGGCTCCACTGCAGGGCCTGCCTGCTGCAGTCCGTGGGAGCCTCTTTGGTATTTGAAATCTGTCTCTGGGGGAAGGTACAAGGGCAGCTCTACTTTTTTTTTTTTTTTTTTTTTTGAGACCAAGTTTCACTCTTTTCCCCCAGGCTGGAATGCAATGGCAGGATCTCAGCTCACCACAACCTCCGCCTCCCAGGTTCAAGCGATTTACCTGCTCAGCCTCCCAAGTAGCTGGGATTACAGGCATGCACCATCATGCCTGGCTGATTTTGTATTTTTAGTAGAAACAGGGTTTCTCCACGTTGGCCAGGCTGGTCTCGAACTCCCAACCTCAGGAACTCCTGACCTCAAGTGATCCACCTGCTTCAGCTTCCCCAAGTGCTGGAATTACAGGTGTGAGCCACAATGCCAGGCCTTCCGCCGACTTTCTTAATCTTTTTTTTTTTTGTTTTTAGGGTTTTTTTTTTTAGACAGAGTTTAGCTCTTGTTGCCCACCGTGGAGTGCAATGGCTTACTTTCGGCTCACTGCAAACTCCACCTCCCAGGTTCAAGTGATTCTCTTGCCTCAGCCTCCCAAGTAGCTGGGATTACAGGCATGCACCACCACACCTGGCTTATTTTGTATCTTTAGTAGAAACGGGGTCTCTCTATGTTGGTCAGGCTGGTCCCAAACTCATGACCTCAGGTGATCTACCCACCTTGGCCTCCCAAAGTGCTGGGATTACAGGCATGAGCCACTGTGCCCGGCCAGCTTCCTTAATCTCTCACCTTAGTCTAGGGTGTGTCAGAGGTGGGCAGCTCAGGGACAGCTAAGTGTTGAGGACTTAGAACCAGGTCTTTTTTGCAGGACTGGGTAGATCTATGGTAGGAAGGGAGAACATTTCAAATGTATCATTAGGTTGGAAAAATGTCACTGGGCTGCCCGTGTGCTGGGGCAAGTATTGTAGGAATGACCGACATTGCATTCCCCCAACATAGGCAGGTTACATAATTGTAAAGTTTGCTTAAATGCTGAACTTTGGTAACCAAACATGGATTTACGTGAGTTTAAGTGGCCACCTGAGCTTGAGAAGCCACTCTCAGGAGATGCTCAGGATCGCATCTTGTTGACTTCCCCATGTGCTGCTTCAGATGCTGCTTTTTTGTGGAGATGGAGTCTTGCTTTGTTGACCACGCTGGTCTCAACTCCTGGCCTCAAGCTATCCTCCTGCCTTGGCCTCCCAAAGTGCTGATTACAGGTGTGAGCCACTGCACCTAGCCTACTTCTATTTTAATAGAGATGAAAGTGAAGGCATGAGAAACAGAAGCATGTCTGAGGTCAAGCAGCTTGTTGGGATTAGAACCCCTGTGTCAGGTCTCTGACATGGAGCCTCTTTCGGTACCCCATGCCCCCTGCTTAGGAGACCTGCTTTGAGACACAGTTCATTGAGTCATGGACCCCTTTGGCAGTTCGATGAAATTCGTGAATCTGCTCAGTGATGTTTAAAAGAATAAAATGCATAGGTTTGCAAAAGGAAACAACCATTAAAATAGTTATCAAAATATTTTTTAATTATTAGATATGTTTTTATTAACATTAAATGCAAGCTATAGCAGCAGATCTAGTAACTATTTTTATTTTGAAGTAGCAATCTACAATGGCCATGATGTTTAATGAAAATACCCAGTTTCTTTTGTTGACTAATGCACAGGTCTGGCTAATGTGGTTTGGTGCCTACATCCAAAATTGGCAGAAATACTGGATTTCATTCAGAGCCTAGTGAAACTGAAGATTCATTTTCTGGCCAGGTGCAGTGGCTCATGCCTGTAATCTAAGTACTTTTGGAGGCTAAGGTAGGCAGATCACTGGAGGCCAGGTTTGAGACCAGCCTGGGCAACTCCATGAGACCCTGTCTCTACACAGAATTTTTAAAAATAAAAGATTTTATTGCACATCCAAGTTCCTGGACTTGCAAAATTCCATATACCATCGCCCTGACCTCACATTAGATCTCTGATGTTAAGGTTGGACATTGTGGCTCAACCTATAATCCCAGTACTGTAGGAGGTCACGGCTTAGCAGATCATTTGAGGTCAGGAGTTCAAGACCAGCCTGGCCAACATGGTGAAACACTGTTTCTCTTAAAAATACAAAAATTAGCCAGGCATAGTGTCATGTGCCTATAATCCCAGCTACTCAGGAGGCTGAGACACAAGAATCACTTGAACCAAGGAGGCAGAGGTTGCAGTGAGCTGAAATCACACCACTGCACTCCAGCCTGGGTGACAGAGCAACTCTGTCTCAAAAAAAGTCTCTGATGTTAAAGGATTTTCTGATTTTCTGGGGTCCAGTTTTCTTGGTAAAATTTTGACTTGCAGTTGTTCCCATCTTACCCAGAACAAGTAGAACCAGCATTTGAGTACTTACTACCCCCACATCAAAAAAACCCTTTGGGCCAGGTACAGTGGCTCATGCGTGTAATCCCAGCACTTTGGGAAGCCGAGGCAAGAGGATCCCTTGAGCTCAGGAGTTCGAGACCAGCCTGGGTAACATAGTGAGACCTTGTCTCTATAAAAAATAAAAATAAAATATATAAAAACCCTTGCATTTGGGAAGGATTCTCCAAACAGGGCTCTTTGTAATACCTCTCTATTAGCCTTTTTCCCATAAACTGCTCTTAAGATAGCTCAATCTTCATGTGTTAGTTTGAGTGACTTAGACATACAGAAAACAAATGTACATTTGTCAATCCCTAAATTCTAAAGGCATTGCACTCATGTGCTCTTTCTCATTCTGTGTGATACGTATTTCTCGAAAGATCACAAAAGACTGATTTCCCGCTGATGCCTGGCCAACATAAGGAGACACCCTCCCTACAAAAAAACTTTAAAAATTAGGTATGGTGGCATGTATCTGTAGTCCCAGTTACAGGAAGCTGAGGCAGGAGAATCACTTGAGCCCAGGAGATTGAGGCTTCTATGATGTATGATTGCACCACTGCACTACAGCCTGGGCAACAGAACTTGGAATGAATGAATGAATGGACAACTCTGGATTTTGAGAAAAACCGAATATCAACTGTACTTCACTTATCCATTTGCCCCTGGTTGCCAGAAAACGGTTTTTATATCAACGTTTAAAAAAATCAGTGAGCGGATATCATTTAGAATTTTTAATCTTTGAAAGAATTTTTATTCCAGATACTCATTTCTTCATGAACCCTAGCCCAGTCTCTAGCCCAGAGCCATAACTGCACCACTGCATACCAGGCTGGGAAACAGAGAAAAATCCTGTTTCCAGGTTTCAAAAAAAAACCTAAAAACCATTCTTAGCTCATGGTGGTAGATTACCTAAAACAGGTGGATTACCACTCAGGAAACGGGGCAAAGCATACAAGCGATTGGTCTGTATTACTTCTTGCAATTGCACATGAATCTACAATTATCTCAATAACAATTTCAATTTAACTAACAGGCTGTCGGCTAGAGTTGACCCATAGGCCCTAATTTCCTAACCCTTGCTCTAGCCGGTCAGACAGCTTATGAAATATAGTATTGAATTTTAAACTGTTTCTTTAAAAAAAATTTTTTTATTAATATTTGTAGTTATCTATAGGGTACATGTGATATTTTGTTACATGCATAGAATGTGCCATGATCTGGTCAGTGTATTTGGGGTGTCTATCACCTTGAGTATTGATCAGTTTTTTGTTTTTTTTTTTTGTTTTTTTTTTTTTTTTTTTGTTGAGACAGTGTTACTCTGTTTCCCAGGCTGCAGTTCAGTGGCACGATCTCAGCTCACTGCATCCTCTGCCTCCCGGGTTCCAGCCTCCTGAGTAGCTGGGATTACAGGTGCGTGCCACCACGCCCAGCTAATTTTGTATTTTTAGTAGAGACAAGTTTTCACTGTTTTGGCCAGGCTGACCTTGAACTCCTGACCTCAGGTGATCCACCCACTTTGGCCTCCCAAAGTGCTGGGATTACAGATGTGAGTCACTGCACCTAGCCAAGTATTTATCATTTTTATGTGTTGGGGACATTTTAAGTCCTCTCTTTTAGCTGCTTTGAAATATACAATAGAGGCTGGACACAGTGGCTCATGCCTGTAATCCCAACACTTTGGGAGGCAGAAGCGGGTGGATCACAAGGTCGGGAGTTCAAGACCAGCTTTGCCAACATGGCGAAACCCCCGTCTCTACTAAAAATACAAAAATTAGCTGGGCATGGTAGCATGCACCTGCAATCCCAGCTACTTGGGAGGCTGAAGCAGGAGAATCACTTGAACCCAGGAGGCAGAGGTTGCAATAAGTTGAGATCACGTCACTGCACTCCAGCCTGGACAACAAGAGCAAAACTCCATCTCAAAAAAAAAAAGAAGGCCATGAAATCTACAATACATTGTAGTTAACTATAGTCACCTTAGTCTGCTATTGAACATTGAAACTTATTCCTTCTATCTAACTTTATGTTTGTATCCATTGACCAACTTCTGTTCACCACCACCCCAATACCCACACACCCTTCCCAGCCTCTGGTATCTATCAAGTTACTCTCCATGAGATCAACTTTTTTAGCTACAAGTGAGAACATGCATATTTGCCTTTCTGTGCCTGTCTTATTTCACTTTATGTAGTGACCTCCAGTTCCACCCATGTTGCTGCAAATGACAGGATTTTATTCTTTTTTATGGCCGAGTAGTATTCCATTCTATATATGTACCACATTTTCTTTATCCATTCGTCTGTTGATGGACACTTAGGTTGTTTTTACCTTTGCATTGTGAATAGTGCTGCAATAAACATGAGAATTAAACTGCTCTTATTTCTCAGATTGTTTTTGACATGAACACAATGTTTGAATGTGATTTTTTTTTTGATATGTGCTGTTCCCAAATGTTGATTTATATTAAGCTCAAATACAAAGGCCTTTGTCATCTATCTGTGCGTATATTTAGAGACTAGTATTCCTCAAGAATGTGAGTGATACGAAGTAAATTTACGTTTGTCAAATGTTCAATCCACTACAAAACTCAACACATCATGTTTCCTAAGTAGGAAAGCCATTTATTTATTTATTTATTTTTATTTTATTGTATTTTATTTTTATATGGAGTCTCACTCTGTCACCCAGGTTCAAGTGATTCTCCTGCCTCAGCCTCCCAAGTAGCTGAGACTACAGGCATGTGCCACCATACCCAGCTAATTTTTATATTTTTAGTAGAGACAGGGTTTTACCATGTTGGCCAGGCTGGTCTTAAACTCCTAATTTCAAGTGATCTGCCCACCTCCGCCTCTCAAGGTGCTGGGAATACAGGCCTGAGCCACTGAGCCTGGCCAGGAAAGACATTTGTAAACAACTACATCCTTAAAACATTTTGTCTTTTAAAATAATGTGTATTTTTTTTAAATCAAGCAATACCTGGACATACGGAAAAACATCTCCTGCCACTATCCCTTATTTTCGCTCCCAAAAAGCAGTTATTGTTAATAGTGTCTGTGTATTTGTAAAAGTTTGTGGGGTTTTCTTGAGCTAATGTCTCACTCTATTGCCCAGGCTGGAGTGCAGTGTTGCAATCTCGGCTCACTACAACCTCCGCCTCCCGGGTTCAAGAGAGTCTCATGCCTCAGCCTCCCCAGTAGCAGGGATTATAGGCGCACACCACCACGCCTGGTTAATTTTTGTATTTTTGGTAGAGATGGGGTTTCATCATGTTGGCCGGGCTGGTCTTGAACTCCTGACCTCTAGTGATCCGCCCACCTCAGCCTCCCAAAGTGCTGGGATTACAGGCGTGAGCCACCGCGCCCAGCCAAAAGTTTTAAAATTTGTCATTGTGGCTGTTTTTGTGTTAGCTGCGAAAAATAACAATTACTGGAGCTACCAGTGCCAGATGCTGCTGTGAGTTTCAAAAACACCTTGGCATCATCCAGCAACTTTCCAATGTTAGTGATGCTGACCCCACATTTCGGATGAGGCTCCAGAGGGGCAGCGTCATCAGACGTTAGTAGGTAATGCTCCAGGGCATTTCTTTGCAATGCCTCCCTCTAACCGCCCTGCCTCATTCCTACATACCAAGCAGCAGTGATCCTTCTTGTCACCACCTTGTGAATGACATCTCTCTGCTCTTTTTCTATTTCAGATGGAGTTTCGCTCTTGTTGCCCAGGCTGGAGTGCAGTGGCACAATCTCGGCTCACCGCAACCTCCGCCTCCTGGGTTCAAGCAATTCTCCTGCCTCAGCCTCCCGAGTAGCTGGGACTACAGGCACATGCCACCACACCTGGCTAATTTTGTATTTTTAGTAGAGATAGCGTTTCTCCATGTTGGTCAGGCTGGTCTCAAACTCCCGACCTCAGGTGATCCACCCGCCTTGGCCTCCCAAAGTGCTGGGGTGACAGTCGTGAGCCACCATGCCCAGCCTCTGCTCTCTTTTTCTTCTCCATTACTTCCATCAACACATGTGCCCCACCTGAGAAGGATGTGCAGTCCAAGGCTCCTGCAAGGGTCACTGCTTGTCCCCTTGGAGATACATTCCCATCTGTCAAAATGCGTTGCCTGTGGCCATCTAATTAAGACTGCATGGTTGACTGGCATGGTGGTTCTTGCCTGTTATCCCAGCCCTTTGGGAGGCCAAGGCAAGAGGATCACTTGAGCCCTGGAGTTTGACACCAGCCTGGGCAACAGAGTGAGACCCTCATCTCTACAAAAAAATTAAAAATGAACCCAGCAGGATGGTGTACACTGGCACACTGGCAGTCCCCGCTAAGTGGGAGGTTGTGGTGGGAGGATCACTAGGCCAGGAGTTGGAGGCTGTAGTGAGTTATGATTGCACCATTGCACCCTAGCCTGGGCAACACAATGAGACCCTGTCTCTTAAAAAAAAAAAAAAAAAAAAGAACACCACAGGTTTGAACTGAGTCCAGTTGTGTGTGGATTCTCTTCCTCTTCTGTCACCCTAAAATAGCAAGGCCAACCCTTTCTCCTCTTCCTCAGCCTACTCAACATGAAGATGGCAAGAATGAAGACGTTGATAAGGATTCATTCCCACTTGATGTTCTCAGTAACGTTTTCTTTTCCCAAGCTTGCACTACTGTGAGAATACAGTAGATAAGACAGGTAACATACCAAATACATGCATTTGGTGCCCCCGAGCCCTGCACTGTTGGACGATCAGTGCACTAACGATGGACAGATGATCTGCTCTTCTTTTCTTTAAAAGCATTCAAGTTTTAAGAATTGTTCTTGGATAAACAAAGACACCCACACCCTGACCTTTTTCTTCCTCCTTTTCTTCCTCTAGCAATAAAACTTGCATTGTTTTTTTGAGATGGAGTTTGCTCTTGTTGCCCAGGCTGGAGCACAATGGCACAATCTTGGCTCACGGCCACCTCTGCCTCCCAGGTTCAAGCAATTCTCCTGCCTCAGCCTCCCAAGTAGCTGGTATTACAGGCACCTGCCACCACATCCAGCTAATTTTTGTAATTTTTTGTACAGGCGAGGTTTCACTATGTTGGCCAGGCTGATCTCAAACTCCTGACCTCCAGTGATCCACCCACCTCAGTCTCCCAAAGTATTGGGATTACAGGCGTGAGCCACCGTGCCTGGCCAAAACTTACATTTTTATATCCAGTGGACATGGTTGACTGTTAAAATAACTCCACATTTGTTTCGTTCGACTATTTGTTGCAAATCATAGTCCTTCATCTGGAAAATGGAGACTATAGTAGAGTGAACAAAACATACCCTGACAGAGGTCACCCCAACTGTGCAAAGCAACATCCTATTGCCTGGTGGACAAGAATGTTGGATGATATATTAGTCAGCTATTGCTAAGATAATGCCACGTAACAAGCCACCCCAGAAAGCCCAGGGCCTTACAGCAAGTGCTTATTTTTCTGGCTCATGGCTGAGCAGGGCAGCTCTGTTCTAGGCTTCTGGGTAACAGGGCATGGCTTTAGATTTTAGATTGAAATCAATTCTATTCCCGGATCACTACCTTCTCCCTGAGTCAATAATGACTGATTTTTCTCATGACAGATCACAGGAGTGTAAGAGGGCAAGCAAACTCACAAAACAGGCTAAAGCCCCTGTTTGCCTTATGTCCACACATGTTCCATTGCCCAGAGTAAGTCCAGCATCAGAGGGTGGGGAAATACACTTTGTGTGCAGTGGAAGACCTCTGCAAATTTATATCACCAAGAGTGCAGACAAATAATCCTATCCCAGGGAAGTAAAAATTTGCACCAATAGTCTTATCCTGGGATCAGTAAACTACAGTCCAAGGGCTGTCTGTCCTTTCACCTGTTTTTGTAAATAGTTTTATTTGAATCTGTCTACATGGAGATTGTTGTAGATTCACATGCAGTCGTGAGGAATAATAAATATCTCTTAAACATTTTGACCAGATTTCCCCACTAGTAATCTACCACTGTTTTGTAGAACCTTTGAGCTAGTGGGTTTTAGACTTTTAAATGACTAAACGACAAAACAAAATTTTATGATGTGAAAATTATATAACATTGAAATTTTGGTATCTGTAAAAAAAAACAACAAAAAAAAACATTTTATTAGAATACAGCCACCCCTCACACCTATAATCCCAGCACTTTGGGAGGAGAAGGCAGGTGGATCATTTGAGGTCAGGAGTTTGAAACCAACCTGGCCAATGCAGTGAAACCCTATCTCTACTAAAAATGGAAAAATTAGCCAGGCGTGGTGGCAGGTGCCTGTAATGCCAGCTACTTGGGAGGCTAAGGCAGGAGAATCACCTCATTTAAATGTGTAAAAT
>NW_022437032.1:3841311-3939775 GCF_009761245.1 Sapajus apella
TTTTTTTTTTTTTTTTTTTTCTTGAGACGGCGTCTCACTCTGTCGCCAGGCTGGAGTGCAATGGCATCATCTCGGCTCACTGCAACCTCCACCTCCCTGGTTCAAGCGATTCTCCTGTCTCAGCCTCCCAAATAGCTGGGACTAAGGCGAGCACCACCATGCCCAGCTAATTTTTGTATTTTTAGTAGACATGGGGTTTCATCATGTTGGCCAGGATGGTCTCGATCTCTTGACCTTGTGATCCGCCCACAGGCATGATCTACTGTGCCCAGCCACATTTTTAACTTCATTTTCTGCCAGCCTCTGGAAAATACTTGGGTGCCAAACTGAAGAGAGCTTTTTATAATACAGTTTGTGAACTGCATGGAATCTCTCCTTTCTAGATATGAGCCCGGAAGAACTAATTGCCTTCCTGGGCTTCTTTGTAATTCCTCCAGGATTCTAAATTCAGGATAAACAGGAGTTTACTCAGTTTGTGCAACAGTCATTTCAGCAGCTCATCTTCTGACTGCAAAAATAAACCGTTTCTGTCATACAGCAGGTCTATTCCCTGACTCCATCTATAGTTTACCTCCCACTCTTGTGCATTTGTTTAATATATTACCAAAAAATTTACCACTCCTTTTCCTTTTTGAGACAGAGTCTCACTCTGTCACCCAGGCTGGAGGGCAGTGGCGTGATCTCAGCTCTCTAGTTTACTGTGACTTCTCCCGCCTCAGCCTCCCAAATATCTGGGATTACAAGTATGCACCACCATGCCCAGATAATTTCTGGTTTTATTTTGTGTGTGTGTGTGTGTGTGTGTGTGTGTGTGTGTGTGTGTGTGTTTTTCTTGTAGAGACAGGGTTTCACCATGTTGGTCAGGCTGGTCTCGACCTCCTGCCCTCAAATGATCCACCCACCTCAGTCTCTCAAAGTGCTGGGATTACAAGCATGAGCCACCACCCCTGGCCACCACTCCTCTTAAAAAGAATTGATATTGTATTAGGAGACAGTACAGTAATGTATTATTGGTATTTTCATCACAAAATAAAATAGTCACTCATTTTCATTATATGCATTAAATTTATTATCCAGAAATGTTGGAAAATACAAAATAATACCGGAAAGGAGAATTATCTATCTAATCTGGTCTCAAATCTACAGGCCACCACTGTTAACATTTTACTTTATTCATCTTTTGCTCTGCTTTATTATGTTTTTACATCATTGTATGGTGTGTGTTAACATATGTACAAAGCAAACATTGTCTCTTCTTTGAAAACGAATATGGCATTCCTCATATTATTTTATACGACTTAAAAACATGTTACTTGACCATTAGTCTCTTAGTAGACATTTGGTTTTCTTCTAATTTTTTTTAAGAGATGGGTCTTGCTATGTTGCCCAGGCTGGAGTGCAGTGGCTATTCACTGGTGCAGTCATAACTCACTGCAGCCTCGAACTCCTGGGCTCAAGCGATTCTCTCACCTCAGCCTTCTCCATAGCCAGGACTGCGTGCACCACCTCACCCTGGGTTTTTGTAATTAAAAATAATGCTGCATTTATCACCTTAATGCTTCAAGCTCTTTCCGTAGATAGGATTATTTTCTTCAGATAGATTCCCAGAAATTGAATTACTGGGTTAAAGGTTATGAACATTTTTAAGGCTTTTGCTAAACATCGCCAAATTGTCTTACACAAAGACTACACCAGTTTACTCTCATCAGCAATGGTGACAGGCCCAGTTTATGTCCCCTTTTCCAAACTGCTTATTATTTTGCTAAGCACTGCACTAATTTAGATAAGCTGATTGTTGGTATAGCCGTTAATAACCTTTAATGGTATTAGGAATTTTTGAAAATCCATATGAGATCATATTTTTTTGCATTGTTTAGGTGATATGTAGTGTATTAAAGTACACCAAAAATGTCAAGGATCGTGAGTGTTCTAATGCCCAGGTGTTAATATACAAGTATAAAATCTACCAACCCCTTAATCAGACAACGTAAATGCTAAGCATAAAATCATATGAAGTTTCACCATTTTCATACATAACCATTATAACCAGCAAGAAGGAGAATTATTTAAAATCTGGACTTTTTGTGCCCCAAATGTTGGGAATTTATCCCATAGGCCTTGCTTTGCTTAAGCAATATTCAATATCATTTGTGTATAAATCAGGGGACTTGGCAAGCGCTGTAATTCTAATTGGACAGTGATGTTCACGACAGCCAAAAGCTGCCAGCACAATTGGTTTTTGGTGATGACTCTGCTTGAAAATTGCCCAGCAGGGAACCATTTCCAATTGATTATCTTTCATTGCTAATAGCCTCAAAGACTGTTTCTACTCCTATATTTAAATGTAAATCTTGATAGCCAGACAAAGCAGTGATCAAGGAAAGCCAGTGAGGTGGGCGCCACAATAAAATAAATGGACAGCTCTGCCGGATTTTCAGTACCTCTGAGGGCATCCTGAAAATTGGAAATGTGCAGCAGTTGACAAAGCTCCTTATGTCAGAAAATGAATGGGAGCCGCCTTGGGGAACGGGGAGGGAGCTGGAGGAAATCCTCCCCCAGAGATCCCTTAAAACTTGACATATTTAAAACGAAGGGAGGAGAACTGCACAGCCAGTATCTATTCAAGGCTACTCATTGTGCCCTCATTTATCTAGGCTCATTTACTTATTTGGGAAAAGATTCGGTATTGCTGCAAAGTAGTTTAAGAATGGCTGAAAATGTGTGATATGAATAATCCAGTAAGGGCATACGAGGGTATAAAGATTGTATGTGGCTTGTCAATTTCAGTTTTTCAAATAGTAAATCCTGGCACCCAACATTACTGTTTTTATATCTGTAGAATGGGATTCTTTACAATCCAACTGAAAAACTGACACTAAGAGAACAAAACCTTCAGTACTATGATCTTACCACCAGATGCCTGGAATGAGGCTGTAATTAACAAGGAGAATGTATTGTCCGTAATATTTTTAAATAGAAAACAGAAAGTTGGTGCCCTAAGTTCAGAAATATTTATTGAGCACATGTTATGTGCATGGTCTTGTGCAAGACAATTGAGAAACGAAAGAAAGGTAAGCATCAACACATACTTGTATTCCTTTTTTTTTCTTCTTCTTCCTTTTTGAGACAGTCTTGCTCTGTCACCTAGGGCTCGAGTACAGTGGTGCAATCTCAGCTCACTGCAACCTTCACTTCCTGGGTTCAAGTGAGTCTCCTGCTTTAGCCTCCTGAGTGGCTAGGATTACAGGCATGTGTCACCATGCCCAACTAATTTTTGTAATTTTAGTAGAGATGGGGTTTCACCTTGTTGACTAGGCTAGTCTTGAACTCCTGACCTCAAGTAAGCTGCCTGCTTCAGCATCCCAAAGCGCTGGGATTACAGATGTGAGCCAGCCCTCTTGTGTGTTTGCTTTTTGAGACCATGTCTCCCTCTGTTGCCCAGGCTGGAGTACGGTGGGGCAATCACAGCTCACTGCAGCTTCAGCCTCCTAGGCTGAGGTGATCCTTCTGCCTCAGCCTCCCAAGTGGCTGGGACCACAGGTGCGTACCACCACAACTGGCTACTTTTTTAAATTATTTGTAGAAATGAGGTTCTCCCTATGTTGGCCAGGCTGGTCTCCAAATCCTGATCTCAAGTGATCTTCCCACCTCAGCCTCCCAAAGTGCTGGGATTACAGGTTTGAGCCACTCCACCCAATCTGTATTCCTTTCGAGTAATTGTATTTCTTATATTATTATTATACAAATAATATATGATCATTTTTAAAAGAGTTAAACCTACAATTAAAAAAAAGAGTTAAACCTTATTTATAATTTAAGAAGAGAAAGATAGGGAACAGGTTAATAAAGTTGGCTGGGAAAACGACTATCAGTTTGGAAAAAAGTAGTTAAATTCCCTGCCTTACTCTACTTGTAAAAATAAATTCTCACTGATTTTCTTTTTTTTTTTTTTTTTTTTTTGAGACGGAGTTTCACTCTTGTTACCCAGGCTGGAGTGCAATGGCGCGATCTCGGCTCACCACAACCTCCGCCTCCTGGGTTCAGGCAATTCTCCTGCCTCAGCCTCCTGAGTAGCTGGGATTACAGGCACGCGCCACCATGCCCAGCTAATTTTTTGTATTTTTAGTAGAGACGGGGTTTCACCATGTTGACCAGGATGGTCTCGATCTCTTGACCTCGTGATCCACCCGTCTCGGCCTCCCAAAGTGCTGGGATTACAGGCTTGAGCCACCGTGCCCGGCCTTCTCACTGATTAAATAACAAAACCTAAAAAGCAAAAACTCTGATAGCTGTGGCAGAAAATATAGAAGCATATATTTATGACTTTATTTAAAAGATACAAAACCATCAAAGAGATTTGACACCTCCAAATTTAAAACAGCAATAATGGTAATGATAAGACACCAGTAGGACCGGCCGGGTATGGTGGCTCACAACTGTAATCCCAACACTTTGAGGCCAAGATGGGTGAATCACTTGAGGCCAGGAGCTTAAGACCTGCCTGGCCAACATAGTGAAACCCTCGCTACTAAAAATACAAAAATCTAGCCAGGCATGGTGGCACGTGCCTGTAATCCCAGTTACTTGGGAGGCTGAGACAGGAGAATAGCTTGAACGTAGGAGGCAGAGGTCGCAGTAAGCCGAGATTGTGCCAATGCACTCCAGCCTGGGCAACAGAGTGAGAGTCCATCTCAAAAAAAAAAAGACACCAAAAGGAAAATAAAAAGATAAGCAGGATACGGGGAAAAATATTTTCCACCTATACTAAACAAATATTTACCATCCAGAATGCACAAATAATTCCTTCAAATCAATCAGAAAAAGTTGATTCCATGGGAAGAACATGGACAGAAGCTGTGGACAGACACTGGTTGAAGAGGTCAGACATGGTTAGTGCCACATACAAAGGGCTGGACTGAACCTGACGGGGAAATAGCTCTGAGAGCAAGAGAGACTGTTTGCAGCCGTAAGACTGGCGGACGTTTTACAGTTGGAGAGATCATGTGTTGGCAGGGGCAGATAAAACATAAACATGGGATTTTAGCATCCATTCCCCAAAATATACGAACTTGCCATGTTGCTCTTGCAAGCAAACACACTGACTCGGACAAAATTGTAAAGACAGCCAGGCAGGGTGGCTCATACCTGTAATCCCAGCACTTTGGGAGGCTGAGGCAGGTTGATCAAGAGGTCAGGAGTTTGAGACCAGCCTGACCAACATGGTGAAACCCCATCTCTGCTAAGAGCCTCCAGCTGGCATTATAGGCACGTGCCACCATGCCCCGGCTGAGGCAGGAGAATCACTTGAAGTGAGCCGAGACCATGCCATTGCACTCCAGCTTGGGTGACAGAGCAGGACTCTGTCTCAAGAAATAAATAAACAAAATTGTAAAGACCCCCCCTAAATGATCCTGCCCTCCGCTAGTTGTGGGGAGTGGAAGAACAGCCCCTACAACTGTAGTCAGAAGTGCAGACACATCTCAGACCAGCCCTGCTGCTCATGGGCTGATGAGAGACCCAGGCAGGTTACTGCCAAATGCCTCCACTACTGTCTCCTTGCTGTAAGACCCTAAACAGGTCCATCAATTTCTTGGAAGCTCAGTATCCTCCTCTACGTGGTGGTCACAGGGTTGTTGGGAAGATTAAGTGAGATGAGGCATCTTTCGCACCTAGTCCAAATCCCAGCATGTAATGGGTGCTCAATTAATAATGGATCATTGTATCTGATCCTCCAAAAACTTTTGACCTGTCAAAACAGACTCTGGTACAGGCACAAAATAAATATTGGCTAATTCTTGTGTTTGGTCTCAAATATTTACAAAATACTCTAATTTCGGATAATATTGAAATCAAGATATAAATTAATAAAGCTGATCTCCTCTCCTCACGATCATGTGTAGCCCTTCTAGAAATTTACGAATGCCATGATGCCCAGTAATACAATTCCTGCTTAACATACAAAACAGATTTTACTGTATGCAAATAGATGGGAGTGTGCACAGATGGAAATACACAGATTATAGAGTTTACCTTAAGTGTTAGGACTTTTTTCTTTTTTTTTTGTTTTTTTGTTTTGTTTTTTGTTTTTTGTTTTTTGTTTTGAGACGGAGTTTCGCTCTCGTTGCCCAGGCTGGAGTGCAATGGCGCGATCTCGGCTCACCGCAACCTCCGCCTCCTGGGTTCAGGCAATTCTCCTGCCTCAGCCTCCTGAGTAGCTGGGATTACAGGCACGCGCCACCATGCCCAGCTAATTTTTTGTATTTTTAGTAGAGACAGGGTTTCACCATGTTGACCAGGATGGTCTCAATCTCTTGACCTCGTGATCCACTCGCCTCGGCCTCCCAAAGTGCTGGGATTACAGGCGTGAGCCACCGCGCCCGGCCCTTTTCTTTTCTTTTCTTTTCTTTTCTTTTCTCTTTTCTCCCCTCTCCCCTCTCCCCTCTCCCCTCTTTTCTTTCCTTTTCTTTGCTAGAAATGAGAGGTTTCACTTTATTGCCCAGGCTGGTCTCAAACTCCTGGGCTCAAGCTGTCTTTCTGCCTTTCCACCTTGGCTTCTCAAAGTTTTGGGATTACAGGCATGAGCCACCACACCTGACCCAGAATTCTTACATGCGTCTGTTTCTTCTTGCCTTGCTTGATGACAATGCAACAAAGCAGTATAATTATTCCCCTTTCCCTCCTCCCAGCACACCTTTTTACCAGCAGTCCTGCTGCTGGTGTCTCCAAACTAGATCTTTTTCTCCCCCCTTGAGCTTTTAACTTTTTACTTTGAAATAATTTCAGATGTAGTAAAAAGTTCCAAAAATAGTACAGAGTTCCCAGAAAAACCTTTCACCCAGCCTCCCCAAGTGACAACATCTTATATAACCACAGTCCAATGATCAAAATCAGGAAAGTGCTGCAATATTAAGCTACAGACCATATTCAAATTTTGCCGATTGTTACACGAAGGTTCCTTTTCTAGTTCAAGATCCAGTTCAGAATCTCGAACTCCCAGTCTTCCTTCATCTTTCATGACCTTGATACTTTTGAAGAGTACTGACCGGTTGTTCAAGAATGTTCCGCAGTTTGGGATTCTCTGATGTTTTCTCACAATTAGACTGCAATTATGCTTTTTTTTTCAGAAGTGCCACACCTGGCTTTTTTTAGCGCATCATATCAGGAGTTACCTGAAGTCAGTGTGGTTTTTTTTTATTATTACTGGTGATGTTACCTTTGGTCACTTGGTGAAGATGGTATCTGTAGGATTTCTTCACTGTAAAGTAATACTCTTTTCCCCTTTGTCTTTGATAAGTATGTTGTGGGAGATTCTTGTTGTTGTTGTTGTTGTTATTTTGAGACGGAGTTTCGCTCTTGTTACCCAGGCCGGAGTGCGATGGCGCGATCTCGGCTCACCGCAACCTCCGACTCCTGGGTTCGGGCAACTCTCCTGCCTCAGCCTCCTGAGTAGCTGGGACTACAGGCACGCACCACCATGCCCAGCTAATTTTTATATTTTTTAGTAGAGATGGGGTTTCACCATGTTGGCCAGGATAGTCTCAATCTGTTGACCTCGCGATCCGCCGGCCTCGGCCTCCCAAAGTGCTGGGATTACAGGCGTGAGCCACCGTGCCCAGCTGAAGATTCTTTGAGATGGCAAATATCCCATTTGTCATCATTCTTTTGCCCAATACAAACCATCCTTGATGATTCTTGCCTGCAAGAGTTATTCCTGTCGTGTTTGTCAAATGGTGATTTTCAAATCCTGCCATTCTTTTCCAATTTTTTAATTAAAATTCTTCTGTAAGGAAACACTGTTCTTTCTCTCCTATTTATTGATTCATTCAGTTATGGACTTAACTAGTTTATTATTTTCATTGCTTATTTGGTTGTTCAAATTGCTCCAGTTTGGTCTTTGGGAGGTCCTCCAAGTTGGCTCCTAGGTCCTTTCAACATGACCCATCATTTTTTAAGCACATTCTTACTTCCTGGCATCACAAGATGTTCCAGGTTCATCTTGTCTATTTCCTACCCCAGCCCTGGAATCAGCCATTTCTCAAAGGAGCCCTGGTTTCTTTAATTGGAGAATAGTATTTAGAAATCATGACCTGGGCTCTAGGTGTCTCTAAACTGTATCTTCTGCTTCCCCTTTATCCATCCCAACCACTGCCTTCCAGGTTCATGTAATTGTCATGTTTCACTTGGATAATTGCCTCTTTATTACCTCACTACTTCAAGTCTTGCTTCTTCTAATTTATCCTCCAAGTAGCCACAAAAATAAAAATAAAAATCTTAAAACATTATCTGGACCATATCATTCCCTAGCATAAAAACCTTCAATGGGTGTCACAGTTAGCCTGCCACATTCTCTAATGGGGTTGGCAAACCTTTTTATTATCTTTTTTTTTTTTTTTTTTTTTTTTTGGAGATGGGGTCTTGCTACGTTGCCCAGGCTGGTCTTGAACTACTGGGTTCAAGCAATCATCCTGCCTTGGCCTCCCAAAGTGCTGGAATTAAAGGCATGAGACACCATGCCCAGGCTGCAAAACATTTTTCTAAAAAGTCAGATGGTAACTATTTTAGGCTCTGTGAGCCACTCAACTCTGCTGTTGTAGCACAAAAGCAGCCATAGACAATACACAAACAAAGTGTGGTTGTGTGTCAATAAAACTTTATTCATAAAAACAAGCAGTGGGCCAGATTTTCTCAAGCCATAGATTACCATAATTTACCAACCTGGCCCTTGTGGGTAGTTTTCATAAGCTTACCAGAAGCCACTTGAAACCTTCAGAAAGCTCTCACTCAGCAGCAACCACAGCTAGTCCTCATTAACTGTTCCCCAGGAAGCTGCCTGATACCCCATATTAGCATGTAGCTGCCTCCGGCTAGCCTCTCTTCTGACTGCCAGGCTTCTCACACCTACCTCCCCTGACAGTCTCTAACCTGGAACTCGGGGACAGGGAGCCTTATCATGGTGCACTCTCATCTCCTTGTTCACTGCACACTTATCACTATGGTCTTCTCTCCCAGTTCTTCAAACCTCTCAACTCTTTTCTGCCTCAGGACCTTTGCACACACTGCTCCATTTGCTTGGAATGCTCTTTCCACCTTTGTTCCAAAACTAACTCTTTTTCATCTTTTTTTTCTTTAATTTTTAATTTTTAAAATAGAGACGAGGTTTTGCCATGTTGCCCAGGCTGGCCTTAAACTCCTGGGCTCAAGCAATCTGCCCGCCTCCACCTCCCAAAGTACTGAGATTATAGGGAAGAGCCACAGTCCTTTTTATCTCTTAGAGCCCAGATTAAACAATGTTTTCTTAGGGAGGCCTTCCCTGACTCCTTTATTTAAAATAACCTGCCCGGGTGTGGGACTCACACCTGTAATTCCAGCACTTTGCTGAGGTGGGAAGATCAGTTGAGTCCAGGAGTTCAAGACCAGCCTTGGCAACAAGATGAAACCCCATTCCTACAAAAAAAGTAGCCAGGCATGGTGGCATGCACCTAACTACTCAGGAGGCTGAGATGGGAGGATCGCTGAAGTCTGGGAGGCAGAGGTTGTAGTGAGCCGAGATTCTGCTACTGCACTCCAGCCTGGCCGACAGAGCTAATCCCTATCTCGAAATAAAATAGCCTCCCCTTTTGCTAGGATCTGTCTTTGCTTCAAAACCTTTTTTTCCCCATCACATCTCTAGGATTTAGAAAAGTGCCTAGTACCCAGAGGTGCTCAAATACATATTAAATGAGTGTAACAGGCCAGATGCAGTGGCACACACCTGTAATCCTAGAACTTTGGGAGTCCAAGGCAGGTGGATCACCTGAGATCAGGAGTTTGAGTCCAGCCTGACCAACACTGTGAAACCCCGTCTCTACTAAAAATACAAAAATTATAGTCTCCAAAGCCAAAATTAAAAAAGTATGCCTGTAATCCCAGCTACCTGGAAGGCTGAGGCATGACAATCACTTGAACCCAGGAGGTGGAGGTTGCAGTGAGCCAAGATTGTGCCACTGCACTCCAGCCTGGGTGACAGAACAAGATTCTGTCTAAAAAAAAAAAAGAAAAAAAAAAAAATCACACTTTAAAAAATAAATAAATAAATGAGTGTAATACCACAGTTGGTGAGCATTTCACTTGCCTATTTTCTATGCTATTGATAGGAAAGGGATCAGGACTCTTTCTTTTTTTTTTTTTTTTTTGAGACGGAGTTTCACTCTTGTTACCCAGGCTGGAGTGCAATGGCGCAATCTCGGCTCACCGCAACCTCCGCCTCCTGGGTTCAGGCAATTCTCCTGCCTCAGCCTCCTGAGTAGCTGGGATTACAGGCACGCACCACCATGCCCAGCTCATTTTTTGTATTTTTAGTAGAGACAGGGTTTCACCATGTTGACCAGGATGGTCTCGATCTCTTGACCTCGTGATCCACCTGCCTCGGCCTCCCAAAGTGCTGGGATTACAGGCTTGAGCCACCGCGCCCAGCCAAGGAATGTAAATTCTTTATAGATATTATCACTTTTTTTTTTTTTGAGATGGAGTCTCGCTCTGTTGCCCAGGCTGGAGTGCAGTGGAGCTGTCTCAGCTGACTGCAGCCTCCACCTGCCGGTTCAAGCGATTCTCCTGTCTCAGCCTCTTGACTAGCTGGGATTACAGGCTGCGCCACCATGCCTGGCTAATTTTTGTATTTTTAGTAGAGATGGGGTTTCACCATGCTGGTCAGGCTGGTCTCGATCTGTTGACCTCGTGATCTGCCTGCCTCGGCCTCCCAAAGTACTGGGATAACAGGCCTGAGCCACCACGCCTGGCTGAAAATCACATATTTTTTAAAGCTCCATTATGGATAGTAGGTACTAGATGGTTATGGGAATGGGGTGACATTACAAAGCAAACTTTTCTTTTTATTATTTTCTGATACCCACTCAGGGTCTAGATTTCTCCTATTTCCAGATGGCAACCCCTCCAAGGAGGGGAATCCATTTGGAAGTTCCCTATTTCAGGACCAGCACTCCCTGTCAGTTCTTAGCCTCACCTTAAGATGTCTCGAGTGACTCAAGCCATGGCTTCCACTGGCTGTGGGGGAGGAAGTCTGGGAGGTCAGGACGGGAAGGGAGGAAATGACCTGGTGTTATGAACAAATCTCCCACTTCCTCCAGCGCCTGGCAGACAAGGTGACAAGGCGCTGATGTGCCCCACCCAGCTTTAAAGCCGTTCATTAGCACACCTGATATTCCAAAGCCCTGGAACTTTCTGTTTCTTTCTATAACCAGAACCTTAATAAATCAGGCCAAGCTGGATAAATCATGTCACGTCGTGATTGACTTCCTGTTGTGGGTCCAGCACTGTCTCTAGGGCTCTAGGACAGACTCAAGAGAAACATTCAGTAAGATTTCTGCTCTCCAGAAGTAGCTGAGGGGCTAAGACATACAGGGAAGAAATAATTTAAAATAGCGCAAGATTCTACAGGCCATGTGGTATTCTGAATTGGGTCCTGGAGAAGAAAAATGGACATTCGTGGAAAAATTGGCGAAGTACAAATAAAACCTCTAGTTTAGTTGATAGTGTTGACCAATGTTAATCTATTAGTTTTAATGAATATATCATGGTTACCTAAGATCTTAGTTGTTTTTTGCTTTTGTTTTTGTTTTTGTTTTGAGATGGTGTCTTGCTCTGTCACAAGGCTGGAGTGCGGTGGCACCGTCTCGGCTCACTGTAACCTCCACCTCCCAGGGTTAAGCAATTCCTCTGCCTCACCCTCCTAAGTAGCTGGGACTACAGGCGTGTGCCACCACAACTGGCTAATTTTTTGTATTTTAGTAGAGACAGGGTTTCACCATGTTGACCAGGATGGTCTCGATTTCCTGACCTCGTGATCTGCCCTCCTCAGCCTCCCAAAGTGCTGGGATTACAGGCGTAAGCCATGGCACCCAGCCCTTCAGTTTTCTTAGTTTTAAAAAATACCCATCTTATGAAGTTATCGTGAAGTCTCCAGGACACAACATATAAATGTTCTTGGTCCAGTGCCTGCACAGGGTAAATTCTCAATCCATGCTGGTTTTTTTCCTTCTCTGTCATTTCAGGAAAAGTAGCAATCAGGTGGGCTTCAGTATTCAGAAAAGAAATAACAAGACGAGATCGGTAGTCAGTTGTTGGAGTTGGCTAAAGTTGAAGTTAGAGAAGTGGAACCTGGAAAAGAGTCCCACATGAAAGTGACCCAAGAGGAGCACTCTGTCAGTTTCAATTTTAGGAGAGATATTTGTCAAGCCATTGGAAGGAGACTTTTTTTTTCTGAGAGGGAGCTTCACTCTTGTTGCCCAGGCTGGAGTCCAATGGCGCGATCTCGGCTCACCACAACCTCCACCTCCCAGGATGAAGCGATTCTCCTGCTTCAGCCTCCCCGGTAGCTGGGATTACAGGCATGTGCCACCATACCTGGCTAATTTTGTATTTTTAGTAGAGACAAGATTTCTCCATGTTGGTCAGACTGGTCTCAAACTCCTGACTTCAGGTTATCGACCCACTTTGGCCTCACAAAGTGCTGAGTTTACAGGCATGAGCCATCGTGCCCAGCGTAGGCATTTTTATATTATAACTAGTCTTGAAAATTTGTGTTGTTTCTAAGATAATCTCAGAGATGAGCAAAACAATATTGTGAAGATTATTCACGATAGCACTGATTGTAAAGGCAAAAGATCGAAAACCACTTAAATGTTCCTAAATAGGGAAGAGGCTGATTAATTTATTCCATGGAATTCCTTGAAAATATTTAAAGCTTTATATTAAAAAATATAAAGCAGCTGGGCATGGTGGCTCATGCCTGTAATCCCAGCTTTTTGGGAGAGTGAGGTGGGAAGATGGCTAGAGCACAAGAGTTTGAGAGCAGGCTGGGCAACATAGCAAGACCTTGTCTCTACAAAAAATTAAAATTAGCTGGGCATAATGATGCATATCTGTAGTCCTGGCTACTTGGGAGGCCAAGGTGGGGAGATTGCTTGAGCCCAGAAGATTGAGGCCACAGTGAGCCGTGATCGTGCCACTGCGCACTAGCCTGGGCAACACAGCAGGACCCTGGCTCTAAAAAGGCATATATAAAAAATACAAGTCTATGTATATATATACATACACATAAACAGAGACTTACTTTATAGATATATGACATGGCCACAAGTAAAGCTGTATAGACAGAAGAAAAACATATTGCAGAATGGAACACGCATTATGTTACCACTTATAGATCAAAAAGAATATGTATGAATATTTATTCATATGTTCATCAGTATCTCTGAAAAGATACACAAAAACCTGATCACAGTGTTTGCTACATGGTTGACACCAAAACAAAAGACCATTCAAGTCACATCCATCTTGTTAAACATCTTGTTAAAATGTTATTGCCAATAAAATTTTACATTTCTTTTGTTTAGAAATTGTTAACCAGAATTTGTGACATACTTAATTTTTAAACATGTGTTTAAACTTTTTATTATGGGAAATGTCAAACTTAGACAATGGAATGAGAACCATAATGATCCTCCCTGCCCCGGGAACCAGCTTCAGTTATCAGTGTTCTGTCATTCTGATTGTGTGGGACATTCACATTGTTTTCATTCATTATGTAAAAATGATAACTGTAAGAGGAGCTTAATTCTGATTAAAGGAAGTTAAATTTTTTAAATTTATCTATAAATTGTCTTGCTGACAAGTCCAAAAGAATGATAAATAATTTCAAAGACCCTTAAATTACTATGTTCACATAAAATCCCATAGGAGAAGTAGAGTTGAAGTGTAAGATTAAGGAAGAAAATAATGATGTAAAACTTCAACTATTAGAAAAACAGCTTATTCACATGTAGTTTAAATGGATGATGATGAATATCTAGAATATATGGTATTGAGATTACTTTAGATATATTTAATAAGTAATTATATATAAATATTAATACTACAGAATCCTCTAAAGATATGAAAACATTATAGATATCAAATTTAGAATGTGGAGGTTGTGTGGTGGTATGTGCCAGGTGTGGTGGTATGTGCCTGTAGTCCCAGCCACTTGGGAGGCTGAGGCAGGAAGGATCTTTTGAGCCTTGGAGTTTGAGGGTACAGTGCTCTGTGATGGTGTCTCTGAAATGCCACTGCACTCCAGCCTGGGCAGCATAGTGAGACCCAATCTCAAATCATGTTTGAGGTTATATATGAGGCAGATAGTTTGAAGATCACTGCTTTAGAAGACCTCATGTTTATGTCCAAGTCCCAGGAAGCTGCTGTGTTGTTTAGACAGAAAGTTATGTCAGCCTAAAGCTCAGGGAAGGCAAATTGTGCCTTAAGCCTGAGACTGAGTTCTGATTAATGTATCTCTCTTCCACTATCCATCATGAGCAAATTGGATTATTCCTGGACTGCAAGGTTGGTTTAATCCTGGAAAACCAACCAATTTAATTCACCCATCCAGACTCAAAGTCCACAGGTATTTGAGTGCCTTTGGCCATGATATACATGCAGGAAAAATAAGCACCTCCAGCACCATCCCTTCCTTTTTCCTTTTTTCTTTCCACCCCTCCCCACCATCCCTTCCATTACTCCCCTAGCAACCCGTTGAAAGCTACCCATTTTCTTTTGTAGACTTTATACTTTCTTGTACATGAGTAGTGAGGGGTAAGACACATGGATACCCAATTCGAATTTCTATAGATTCCTGGGCCTTAGCCCAGAACTACTGAGTCACACTTTCTGGGAATCTGCATTTTAAATATCTCTCCCCGCTCCAAGGTGACTCATAGATGTCCTACAGCTTATAAAATGCCATTCTAACTCACTTGCACTCAGCACTATTCTGAAAATAAGGCCTCTGCTTTTTATTTCCACACAGAGCTTTCCCTTATCCCTCCCTTGGCTTTTCTCCTTCCTTATTATTCTTTCTCTGACCCCTTTGAGGGTTCCACTTCCTTCCCCTCCCCCAAATATGTATTCCCCCAAATGTATAGGGTCTGCCAGGTGCTCTCTTCAGATCTCAACTGTGTACCTTACTGCAGATGTCTCATCTAGCCCCCAGTCTGTCTTTAGACTTGTGCAAGAGGGGCTCCTGCCCTAGACTTCTCATTTTAGTGGCTCTGAATATAAACTACACAAATTCCCATTGCTAACTCCAATCACTCTCCAATGAAGAACAGGTAGCATTTGTTGAGTACTTAGGGAGGAATGTGTACTAGACCTTGACTTTGAGTCACTCATTTATTGCCCACAGCGGCCCTTTGAGGTAGGTCATCATCATCACCCTATATAAATGATGGAACAGGAGCTCAGAGGGAGAAGCAACTTTTTCCAACTGGTGAGTTCAAAAGCTGGGTTGTTTTTGTTTTGGACAGAGTTTCATTTTTAGCCCAGGTTGGAGTGCAGTGGCATGATCTCGACTAACCGCAACCTCCGCCTTCTGGGTTCAAGCAATTCTTGTGCTTCAGTCTCTTGAGAAGCTGAAATTATAGGTGTGTATCACCCGACCCAGCTAATTTTTGTATTTTTAGTAGAGACAAGATTTTGCCAGATTGGCCAGGCTGGTGTCAATCTCCTGACCTCAAGCGATCCACCTGCCCTGGCCTCCCAAAGTGCTGGGATTACAGGCGTGAGCTACCACACCCGGCCAAAAACTAGGTTTTGAACTTAAGAAAGTCTGACCTCTTAACCACTACACCAGATATCTCACTCGTGCTCCAAAATACTGGAAACATAACTTGCTGCCTTCCCCTCTTCTGGTCCCTTTGCTATTCCCATACCAGATATCTTCTGCTGTTCCTTCCAGAACTGCAGGATAAACCATGTCCTGAGGTTGCACATCTTCTAGAAACACTCTCCTTGGCTCTCTAACTTTATTCTTCTACTAGAGGCGCTTACAAAGAGCACCATATTTGTACTACCTGCAAATGGCAGCAGAAGAACATTTTGCAATATAAACAATTCAGATTGCTCTTTTTAAATTTTTTTTTTTTTTTTTGAGACGGCGTCTCACTCTGTCGCCCAGCCTGGAGTGCAGTGGTGCGATCTCGGCTCACTGCAACCTCTGCACCCTGGGTTCAAGTGATTCTTCTGCCTCAGCCTCCCAAGGTAGCTGAGGTTACAGGCACGTACAACCACATCCAGAAAATTTTTTATTTTCAGTAGAGACAGAGTTTTACCGTGTTGGTTTGGGCTGATCTGGAATGCCTGACCTCAAGTGATCCACACACCTCAGCCTCCCAGAGTCCACTGCACCCAACCCCAGATTACTCTTAAATCTGCTTATACATTGGCCTTGATGTAACTAGCATGCCAAGAGATTCTTCACTTTGGCAAGCAGGTGGACACTGAATTCTAGAATTGGAGCTAGTTTTATTTTATAACAAATATTTAATGGGATTTAGCTAAAACTAAAAAAAATTTATATTTTCTTTAATTTTGATGTGGACACTTGATATCAATTAGCATGTGTATTTTACTTTTCAATCTGAAATGATTTTGAATATTTTAGAAGAAAAATATTTTTAAACATTTATGAGTTTTTTGGTTTACTTTTTAAAATTTTTTATACTTTATAATTACATTTTATTTTTTTCACCATTTTCATGATTATTGTCAATAGCAAAGGCCAGCAAACAACAGCCTGAGGGCTGAATTTAGCCCATGAGCCAAGAATGGTAAATACACAATATACAAATAGATAATATATTTATTAGTTATTTTTGTGTATATATATATAAGAATTATATATAAATATGAGTAATATGTTAAATTTTCTTTAAAATATTTATATATTACATATATAAATTGCACATAGTACACATAATATATGTAATATATTAATATTTTTAAGAAATTTTAATGAGTATTTTAAATAAATATTTTATAAGTATTTTTATAAATATTTTATCAATTTTTTTGAGATAGGGTCTTGCTATGTTGCCTAGATGGAATGCAGTGGTATGATCACAGCTCACTGCAGCATCGACCTCCTGGGCTCAAGCAGTCCTCCTCAGCCTCCCAAGTAACTGGGACCATAGGTGTGTGCCACCATGCCCAGCCGATTTTTTATTTTTTTTAACAACAACGTCTCACTCTGTTGCCCAGGCTGGTCTCAAACTCCTGGGCTCAAGTGATTCTCCCGCTTTAGCCTGCAAAAGTGCTATGATATAGGCATGAGCCACTGCACCTGGCCTATTTTTTTTTTTTTTTTTTTTTTTTTTGAGACGGAGTTTCACTCTTGTTACCCAGGCTGGAGTGCAATGGCGCGATCTCGGCTCACCGCAACCTCCGCCTCCTGGGTTCAGGCAATTCTCCTGCCTCAGCCTCCTGAGTAGCTGGGATTACAGGCACGTGCCACCATGCCCAGCTAATTTTTTGTATTTTTAGTAGAGACAGGGTTTCACCATGTTGACCAGGATGGTCTTGATCTCTTGACCTCGTGATCCACCCGCCTCGGCCTCCCAAAGTGCTGGGATTACAGGCGTGAGCCACCGCGCCCAGCCTTATTTTTTTAATATTTTTAAAGATTCATAAAACGAAGAAGCATGTACAGACTACAAAGCCTAGTACTACCTGGCTCTTTACCCAAAAAAAAAAAAAAAAAAGCCACATCCTGGTCATTAGAATATAAATTATGTAAAAAATTGATCACTACATATTTAGTGATTTTGCTGAAATGAAAACAAAAAGTTATGGAATAAATATATAATAATTTATTAATTATGTGTGTTACTCGTTCTAATAGTATCAGAATCTCAGCAATAGAACACCCAGACATATGCAATAATAATTAAATTCCCTCATCTTTGATAGTTTTTCTGACTTTTAATCATATGTAAACCATAACTTGGCAGATATGTTTTGCTTCTGTCATTATGAATGTATGCTTGTCAAAGTGGGAGGATAAAATGTTTTATTTAAGATTGACTTTTTAATGTTTACACATTCCAGCATATGGTATGAGGGCCGTGGTCCCACAAGCATGATTGAAAAATCTGGGGACCTGGCTTGCTCTACCTCTTAAGCCAGTTTGAGTCCTTGGCCTACCTTAGAAACTTTGAGGCGAAAATGTCAGATCCCAATGTCTGTCGCCCTCTGTTGGCGAGGGGCAGCGTTATCACACTTTTGCTTCTGCGTGGGCTTTTTGTTCAAATCAGTTCTGAATTGAACATTCATAACCAGAGGAGCTTCTGTACTTTAGATTAATACTCTAGACACATAATAACTCACAAATACATAAATCAGCAAAGGTACTTTATTAGGCAAAGTTTTTAGTCCAGAAAACAAAGTCATTCTGGTCAAATCCTATTTTTCTTTTTGATAATCACCATCACCTGTTGCAAATGTGCTGGGCCAATGTCTCCATTCAGTTTCAGACCTCGATCTTTTTACTGATAATATTTCCACCCAGGAAAAAAGCATATCTTCCAATTACTTGTATTAGAAATAACACAAAGGCAAAGGGTGAGAGGCCATAGATATTCCTAAAGAAGAAAGTCTCAGTCTCCTTACAACTAGAGGCAGAGTAAAAATGGAAGAAGAGGAAAAGGGGAGGAGAAAGGGGCAGGAAGAGGAGAAGTAGGAGAAGAGGAAGAAGAAAAAAGTATAAGGAGGAAGAGAAGAAAAAAAAGAGAAAGGAGAAGGAAGATGAGAAGAAGAATTAGAAGGAGGAGGAAGATTAAAAGCGGAGGCCAGTGCCAGGCACAGTGGCTCACGTCTATAATCCCAGCACTTTGGGAGGCTGAGGCGGGTGGATCGCAAAGTCAGGAGTTCAAGACCAGCCTGGCCAATATGGTGAAACCCCATCTCTATTAAAAAAAAAAAAAAAAAAAAAATGCCAGGCATGGTGGCTCATGCCTGTAACCCCAGCACTTTGGGAGGCCGAGGTAGGTGGATCACTTGAGGCCAGGAGTTCGAGACCAGCCTGGCCAACATGGTGAAATGCCCATCGCCACTAAAAATGATTAGCCAGGCTTGGTGGCACTCGACTGTAATCCCAGCTACTCGGGAGGCTGAGGCAGGAGAATCCCTTGAACCCAGGAGGCTGAGGTTGCAGTGAGCCAAGATCACACCACTGCACTCTAGCCTGGGCAACAGAGGGAGACTCCATCTCAAAAAAAAGAGAGGGAAGAGGACTTAGAAGAAGAGGGAAAAGGAGAGGACGAAGGGGAGGAGAGAAAGAGGAAGGAGTGGTAGTGGAGGAGCTGAGAAAGGACAGGCGGAGGGAGTGGAGAGGGGAAGGGAGAAAGGAAGGGAGGATGGAGAAGAAGGTTTCCTCTAAGGGCTCTCACCCCTGCTGAGCTCTTAACAGTCTCCTCAACCTTAATTGCCTCCCTCTCTCTTGGCTTTTGCCAGTTACCCAGTTACTATGCTTTCTTTCATGGTGAAAAGAAGGACCAGAGTTGCTGTCAGCACCTCCTTTTCAGAGTGAGCCTTCTGAGAGCTGGGGGCTTTGGCTCTCTCTCCTGCAGCCCGCTGGCCCGGCCCTGGGCTCAGGCTGTTGCTAATCACACCCAGCTCTTGAGAGCAAACTGACTACCCTCTCCAAGGGACCCACCTGGAAGTTCTGCGATATTTTCTATTCATTCAGATTGTAGGCTGAGAGTCCCTTTAAACTGCACTGGGCTCCTATCTCTTAGTGGTATGTTTTCAGAGTTCTTTAAGTGCTCTGCAAACACCAGACAGTGGGGAGAGGAAATGCTAGGTGTCGGTGTTAGAAATTAGGAAAACTTTCTATTTTTGTTGGATAAGATGAACTCTACAAATAACTTTTTAAAAATACATTGAGGAAGTATTATAGCATACTTGGTACATTTTTAACATTCCTAAAGTTGCCCACAGTACTTAAAAAAAAAAGAAAAAGGTTTGTGTCACTTTCATTTGGGGCTGAAAGATCTTTTTGTTTTCCTGTCTTTAAAAATACTGATACCTGGGGCCGGGCGCGGTGGCTCAAGCCTGTAATCCCAGCACTTTGGGAGGCCGAGGCGGGTGGATCACGAGGTCAAGAGATCGAGACCATCCTGGTCAACACGGTGAAACCCCGTCTCTACTAAAAATACAAAAAATGAGCTGGGCATGGTGGCGCGTGCCTGTAATCCCAGCTACTCAGGAGGCTGAGGCAGGAGAATTGCCTGAACCCAGGAGGCGGAGGTTGCGGTGAGCCGAGATCGCGCCATTGCACTCCAGCCTGGGTAACAAGAGCGAAACTCCGTCCAAAAAAAAAAAAAAATACTGATACCTGCATCTAATTTCTTGCCAAACAATAAGAATAAAAATACTGATTCTATAAGGAGGGCTGGGGTCTTTTCCAGATTAGATTTTATTTTTAAACTCAGGTCCACTATTCTGACGTGCCAGGACAAATAAGTGTTTGCGAGCCTATAAATTGACTTCCCTTAATGCCATCACTGTTGTATTTTGATGTCTATAAGCCCCCCAAAGAGGAGGGAGGAGGGTCCCCTGTAACCAAACATAAGTCAGTTTATAAAGGAGTTCGGGAGACTTGGGGACACTGACTCCTCTTCAGAATTGCCTAAAGAGACTGGCCATTGACAATTTAAACCTTCAGTGCTTTATCTCTTTGTTTGAGTCTTGGAATGCCATTGATACCTTCTTTGTATTTGTAATTGTTTTAATTAGCTGCCCAGCAGGGGCCCCTCTCCCAGCTTGGATTATGGGCAGCACAGCAGGACAGGGCAACCCAGTTAAAATAAAGTGCAGACATTACGGCTCGCTTAATTTCTTTTATCTGTGTCCATTTTTTTCTCTCTCTCTTATTCCCCCTCAT
Organism: Sapajus apella; assembly: GCF_009761245.1. Taxonomy (NCBI): domain Eukaryota; kingdom Metazoa; phylum Chordata; class Mammalia; order Primates; family Cebidae; genus Sapajus; species Sapajus apella. Next base: position 3,862,058 of record NW_022437032.1, read on the forward strand.
TTTTACCCTCTTTCTTCCTTTTTTATTTTTTCTCCTCCTTGTTGTCTGTGGAAGGCAGGGGCAGAAAGCTTTGACACCCTGAATGGCTTAGCTTTTGAAGAATCAAAGTATGGAAAAAAGTCAACCGTGGATATTTATCAGCAGGTCACATCTCAGAAGAAAAAAATACCGCGGATGTGCTTGTCCACTGCATTTGATAACATTTCATAAGCCTCAAACTCGATCCTATCTTGAGCGATTATGCTGACATGTATGTTGGTTGCTTGACTTTGATGGGTCGGGTGAGGGGAAAGTTTGCAAAAAAGCTTCTCTCCGCGGCCGGCCCCTGTGTTATTTGTTCTTACCACATCCTTCTTTTGTGGGTGGAAATCTGGAGGATCAATTATGATGCAGAGCTGATACTATTTCCATTTGTGGGAGTGGTGTGGCCGGGCCGTTTGGACTTTGGGAAATTCTTGCATTGTAAAAATGGTCTCCCCTACCACCACTCCCCCGCTCACTTTGAACTCAGTGCTGCTACTGGTATGATCACATACACAAAAAAACTGCCCGACCAGAGCATTTTCTAAGAACATACAGAAATGCTGGGTTTGTCTGTAGCTTCAAAAAATAGCCAAGGTCTCTCTTTTTTTGTGAATCTGTAACTACCCGTCTGGAAGTTAAAGCAGGGCTAGGGTCTGGGTGAAAACACTCATCGTTTTAAAAAGTAATCCTCGCCGGGCGCGGTGGCTCAAGCCTGTAATCCCAGCACTTTGGGAGGCCGAGGCGGGTGGATCACGAGGTCAAGAGATCGAGACCATCCTGGTCAACATGGTGAAACCCTGTCTCTACTAAAAATACAAAAAATTAGCTGGGCATGGTGGCGCGCGCCTGTAATCCCAGCTACTCAGGAGGTTGAGGCAGGAGAATTGCCTGAACCCAGGAGGCGGAGGTTGCGGTGAGCCAAGATCGTGCCATTGCACTCCAGCCTGGGTAACAAGAGCAAAACTCCGTCTCAAAAAAAAAAAAAAAAAAAAGTAATCCTCTTACACTATGATGCAAATAATGTAGTTTTAATTTTTTTCTAATAATGCCCCCAAAGAACTTATTTGCATTTGAAAAGAAATGATAGTTCAAATTATCAGATATAGGAAAAGCTTTGAACTGTCTTCCATAGTTCAGTGCATTTATAAGTATTAAATGTTTTTGAGACCAACTATTGTTCGGGAAATTTTCAACAGTAAGCATTGAACCTATCCCCCATCAAACAACTTGACAAAGGGCAGAGGAGATTATTTTGAGTTTGTATCTAAATATTCAGGTCAAGGTGGCTCAAGCCTGTAAACCCAGCACTTTGGGAGGCTGGGGCAGCCGGATCACTTGAGGTCAGGAATTTGAGACCAGCAACATGGGCAATATGGCAAAACCTCATCTCCACAAGAAATATAAAAAATTAGCTGGGTATGGTGGTGTGCACCTGTAATCCTAGCTATTGGGAGACTGAGGTGGGAGGATCACTTGAGCCTGAGAGGTTGAGGTTGTAGTAAGCCGTGATTGCACCACTGCATTCTAGCCTGGGCGACAAAGTGAAACCCTATCTCAAATAAATAAACAAACAAACAAACAGAATCTGGGGGCCTTTAAAACCAAGTATGGTTATAATTAAAATTTTTTTGGCCAGGCTCGGTGACTCACACGTGTAATCCCAGCACTTTGGGAGGCCGAGGCAGGCAGATTAGGAAGTCAAGAGATCAAGATCATCCTGGCAAACATGATGAAACCCCATCTCTACTAAAAATACAAAATTAGCCGGGCATGGTGCTGCATGCCTGTAATTCCAGCTACTTGGGAGGCTGAGGCAGAAGAATTGCTTGAACCCGGGAAATGGAGGTTTTGGTGAGCCAAGATTGCACCATTGCACTCTAGCCTGGACAACAAGAGCAAAACTCCATCTCAAAAAAAAAAAGTGAGGCCGGGCGCGGTGGCTCAAGCCTGTAATCCCAGCACTTTGGGAGGCCGAGGCGGGTGGATCACGAGGTCAAGAGATCGAGACCATCCTGGTCAACATGGTGAAACCCCGTCTCTACTAAAAATACAAAAACATTAGCTGGGCATGGTGGCGCGTGCCTGTAATCCCAGCTACTCAGGAGGCTGAGGCAGGAGAATTGCCTGAACCCAGGAGGCGGAGGTTGCGGAGAGCCGAGATCGCGCCATTGCACTTCAACCTGGGTAACAAGAGTGAAACTCCGTCTCAAAAAAAAAAAAAGTGTTTTTCTTGTTATCTGGATTATTTTTGGCTTTGTGACCAATTAGAGATGCAGACATTTACTTGCTTTGTAAACCAGCCACATATCAAAGACTGTGAATTAAGACCCATAGCAATTTGTTTGGTGCGTTATAAAGCTTTGAAATTCAATGACAAGATGTGGAAGAGACAGGAAACCCAGTTTGAGCCAGACATGTAGGTTGGGAAATTCTTCAGGAGCCAGTGTCCTTAAGGGTTACTAAATGACTATATGATAAAATAACAAAGCCCCTCGTGCCCAGAGCCCTGTGCAATGGAAATGCTTGTGAAGAGAATCTAGTTTGGTGGCTGTGTAACATCATGAATGACTAAATGTCTCTTAATTGTACACTTTAAGGTGGTTAATTTTGTTATGTGAATTTGACCTCAGTACAAAACATGAGGTAATCTTTTTTTAAAATGTATGTATATAATTAAGATTTGTAGAGTATTTAGAGTTGTTTGCAATTTTTTTTTTATTTTCTCTTTTTTTTTTTTTTTCCTGTCTCCATATGCATTTTCTTACTTATGCCTCAAAGGATAGGAGCTCTTTGGGATGAATACCTTGAATACTCATCTCATTTTCTAGCCTAGGATAGGCAGCCAGACTCACCTGCCCTCACCCTCCAGTGAGGATAAAGCCGGGTGGAGACTTGGTGCTTTTCCCTAGGGATGCTTGTTCCATCAAATATAGCAACTAACAAAGGGCAGTCCGCTTTTCTTTTTTTTTTTTTTTTTTTTGTTTTTTTTTTTTTTTAAGTCCCACTCTGTTACCCAGGCTGGAGTGCAATGGAGCCATCTCAGCTCACTGCAACCTCCGCCTCCCAGGTTCAAGTGATTCTCCTGCCTCAGCCTCCTGAGTAGCTGGGATTACCCGCATGTACCACCACACCCAGCTGATTTGTGTATTTTTAGTAGAGACGGGGTTTCACCATGTTGACCAGGCTGGTCTTGAACTCCTGACTTCAAGTAATCCAACCGCCTCAGCCTCCCAAAGTACTGGGATTACAGGCATGAACCATCATGCCCGGCCTTTTTTTTTTTTTTTTTTTTTTTTTTGGGGGGTTTTTCTCTGTCTCCCACTCGAGTGCAGTGGGGCGTGCTCCCCCTCTTGTCACCTCTGCATCTCCTGCCTCAGCCTTCTGGGTAGCTGGGATTGCAGGCGCGCACCACCACACCTGGCTAGTTTTTGTATTTTCAGTAAAGACAGAGTTTCATTATGTTGGTCAAGCTAGTCTTGAACACCTGACTTCAAGTGATCTGCCTACCTCAGCCTGCCAAAGTGCTGGGATTACAGGCGTGAGCCACCACGCCCGGCAACTTTCTTTTTCCTTAAGCTCAAACTGAAACAATAAAACGTGCATTTTATTCAGCATGTACTGGGGGCCCCTGACCTCTAGAAAGGACAAGCTGTACAGTTCTTGGGTTGGCTAAATTTTGTTAGCAGAGGGCTACATTGTGGGTTCATGTTGCCCTACCATCGTCATATGATTTTTGGCCACAGCTCATGAGGTCTCTCTCAGTGACATCATTCGCATCTGTGGCGACTTAAGCCTCATTTTCTTTGAAAATGGAATTTGAGAATATGAAGGGTTTAGACTATCTAAACTAATTAGCAGTGACCAGTAACTCGAGGAGGCCAACATGCCCTCTAAGGCACTCAGTTTACCCAGGAGTCTCCCCAAGTCAATCTGGCCATTTCTGGCCGCTTTACCAACCTGAGGTAGGGAGGAAAGGGGATGTATACTTTTTAAAAATAGGGAACGAATGAAGTGTAGTTCCCTGGAGATTTTTTAAATATGATATGACCTGGCAAACAAATGTAGCATCCAGTATTAGAGAAATGGACCTTTAAGGTCAGGCGTAGTGGCTCACATCTATTGTCCCAGCTCTTTGGGAGGACTAGGCAGACAGATCACTTGAGGTCAGGAGTTCAAGACCAGCCTCACCAACATGACGAAACCACGTCTCTACAAAAAAATACAAAAATTAGCTGAGTGTGGTGGTGCATGTGTGTAATTCCAGTTACTTGGGTGGCTGAGGCACAAGAATTACAGTGAGCTGAGATGGCGCCACTGCACTCCAGCTTAGGCAACAGAGTAAGGCTGTGTCTTAAAAAAAAAAAAAAGAAAAAGAAAAGAAATGGATTTTTAAAGGAAACAACTCTGTTTTGCAGAAGGAAGTTTGATTATATAAAGCAATCAGTTATAGCCACACTTCAAAAAAGAAGACAAGTGGGTTTTCTTGCACAATTGTAATATATAAAATCTGTATTTATAACACAAATATATAACATAGAATATACATTCTTTTTTTATATGGACAATGTCAAAGTTTTATTAAATGAGGAAAGCAAGATAAAAAATGATGTGTATAGTGTAACAAAAAGCGTATATATAGGTGGTGGATAGATACATATTTGCTTACATTTACATAGAATATCTCTGGAAAAACATGTAAGAAACTTCCATTAGCCAGGGTCAGTAACACCATCTTACCAAGCCATATTGGAGCTTGAGGCAAAAAGAAAAAAAAACACATTGATATTCATCTTAGGGGTTTGGGGGATTTCGGTTTTAGTTTTGGTTTTGGTTTTGAGACAGGGTCTCACTCTGTCACACAGGCTGGAGTGTCATGGCGTGGTCTCAGCTCACTGCAGCCTCAACCTCCCAGGCTCAAGTGATCCTCCCACCTCAGCCTCTCGACTAGTTGGAAGTACAGGTGTGCACCACCACACTTGGCTATTTTGCGTGTATTTTTTATAGAGACAGGGTCTTATTTGGTTGCCCAGGCTGGTCTGGAACTCCTGAGCTCAAGCAACCCTCTCGCCTCAGCCTCCCAAATTGCTGAGATTACTGGTGTGAGCCATCACACCTGACTGATCTTGTTTTTATTTAAGTTTTTTTTTTTTTTTTTGAGACAGAGTTTCGCTCTTGTTACCCAGTCTGGAGTGCAATGGCGGGATCTCGGCTCACCGCAACCTCCGCCTCCTGGGTTCAGGCAATTCTCCTGCCTCAGCCTCCTGAGTAGCTGGGATTACAGGTATGCGCCACCATGCCCAGCTGATTTTTTGTAGTTTTAGTAAAGACGGGGTTTCACCATGTTGACCAGGATGGTCTCGATCTCTTGACCTCGTGATCCACCCGCCTCGGCCTTCCAAAGTGCTGGGATTACAGGCGTGAGCCACCGCGCCCGGCCTATTTAAGTATTTTGTTTTATTTTGGAGACAGGGTCTTGCTCTGTCACCCAACCTGAAGTGCAGGGACACCGACATAGCTCACTGCAACCTTCAACTCCTGGCCTCTAGCCATCCTCCCACCTCAGCTCCCAAGTATCTGAGACTACAGGTGCATGCCACCATGCCAGGCTAATTTATTGTCATTATTTTCTTTTATGTAGAAACAGGGTCTTGCAGTGTTGCCCGGGCTGGTCTCAAACTCATGGGCTCAAGTGATCCTCCTGCCTCGACCTCCCAAAGTGTTGGGACTTTGGCCACTTTGCCTGGCCTTTATTTAATTGGATACTTTGTTCACCATCACTTTTTTCATTATTTTTTTCATTTCCGTTAGTTTTGCATGTTTAAAACGTTGCATGGAAATAGCAGTTATCCAGATGACTGAGTTTTTTGGCATCACCTTAAACTGCATACTCAAGGCAAGTGAGGAGTCACTATTCTGGCTGCCCTTTCAAATTCATGTTATTTTCACCACATGTAAGTGTGGCCTGTTGAAACATAGAAAGAAATAAGTGCATTTAGCCACAACTGATATTTGGAACCCCTTTGCAATTGTGGTTCTTCATCTTTGGGGGGTTGTTGATCCTGCTGAGAATCTGATGAAAGCTGCAGCCCTTTGCACATACAAACTACATTCTGCATTTAATTTCAAGGAACTTCACAGACCCCCTTCAACTCCATCCAAGACTTTCAAAGAATGCTACTCCAATTAGCGAGGTTGCCACAAAGCCAAACTTCCTCTTTCAACTGAGTTAATTTTCCCTACACCCTCTCTACCAAAGAAAAGGACTAAATATCTCTTCTTTTCCATGCTCTGTAAAGCTTTTTTTTTTTTTTTTTTTTTTTTTAGAAAGAGTTTCACTCTTGTTGCCCAGGCAGGAGTGCAATGTCATGATCTTGGTGAGCTGAAACCTACGCCTCCTGAGTTCAAGCGATTCTCCTGCCCCTGCCTCCCTAGTAGCTGGGATTACAGGCATGCACCACCAAGCCTGGCTAATTTTGTATTTTTAGTAGAGATGGGGTTTCATCATGTTGGTCAGGCGGGTCTCGAACTCCCTATCTCAGGTGATTCACCCACCTCAGCCTCCCAAAGGGAGGGATTACAGGTGTGAGGCACCGAGCCTGGCCTGTAAAGCTATTTCTTAAGTGATGGATGTGTATTGTCTATTGTGGAGACCAAGGATATGTTCCTTGCCCTCCAAATGATCTTGGAGAACAGAAAAATTATTGTTTTTGTGGTTACTGGCAAATCCTCCTGGGGTCTAAATAATTCCCCCCAAAAAATGACGTGTCCTGGGCTAGGCCCCATCCTAAAAAGGAGCTGTTGCTCTGAATTTATGTTACATTGAATTGCAGAAAAAGAGTCCCTGCCCAATATCATCCATCAAAGCACTAGACCTTGGCTTCTCCACCTTGGCACCACTGGTATGTCATGGAGAATTATTTGTTGTAGGGGCATTTTGTGTTTAGAATGTAAAATGTTTAGCAGTATCTTTGGCCTCTACCCCTCAGTCGCACCCCCCAATTGTGAGAGCTCAGAATGTCTCCAGACAGTGCAAATGTCCCCTGGAGGACAGAATCGCTCCCACTTAGAGCCGATGGGTTAGACCGTGCAAGCTGCCTCGTGATTGATGACTGTTTTCCAGTTTTTCGTTCCTGCTTTTGGGTGAGATGTATGCATTTTCTATAATAATGACTGACACACTGGATAAACAACGGGCTCTCTTTTACTGGGGCACTGGGTTAAGTAAAGATGTGTGGAAAGGTTAATCCTCAAGTTCTGTCCTTCTTACAATAAATACTGTTGTTCTTTATGAATTGGCAACCCTGGGAGAATTCATAAGGACCTTCCCTTTTCTCAACTGGACTTTCCCTCCTCTTAAAATAGCCCCTTCTGCCTCTCCTGCCCAACTCCAGGAAGTTAAAACACAACTTTTACCTATTACAAATGACTAACTAAAGTAATCCCCAGTTTTTATGACCCCCCCCCAGCTTTACATCCGAATGAGTGTTTTCACCCAGCCCTGTAAAGTATTGCTTTCTGCGAGTGTAATTAAAATCCCAGTTGTCCATTCAAGAATGCCACTCCCTGTAAGAAATTAATTGTCTCTTGGAGCTTGAAAGTATTCTCCCTAACAGAGTTTAATGGAGTGTGCAGGTCCAAGAGACATTCATAATCACTGTCCCCTCCGGAAATATGACATTGTGGGATGGATCATTCACTTTCACTGTTTTAGGATTTAATGGAGGGTAAAGTTTTTAAATTTACTTAGTAGGAGCTTAATATTTCTAAGAAAGAAAGAATACCTTACAGTCTCACCAGCCAGATAGGAGTCTCTTATTATTTCTTTTTATTTTAAATTTTAGTTGAGTTTGAAGACTTTTTTGGTGAGCTTTCTTATAGAAATCTCGATAATAAAACCCTACTAATTTAAAATGAATATTATTTAAAATTAGTATGATGTCATCATATTAATTTTAAATAATATTAATTTTTCCCACCCGTAATTACTAAATACACATGCAGAAAACAAAAAAAAACATTTAAATACAGAAAAGGCTCAAAGAAGCAAAACAAATTTTTGTGAATACCAACATGCAAGGAAACCATGGAAACGTGGTGTGAACCCGTCTGTTACACACCATTATTATGGTGAAAACTAAGAGCAACTCTGAATTGATCCTGGGACATGCATAGAAGACATTAGATTCCCTAAGTGAATTCCACTAGAAAGCCCTAATTCCCTAACATGATTTAAAGTCTCAGTGAAATTCTAAACCAATCATTCTTAATTTCATTGGGCTGGGATACCTTTGATAATCCTATATTATTTCGGTGTTTGCAATTTTCGTTTGATGTGTTTTCGTGGTTTGTGCATGAGTGTGATTTATTTATTTAAAAGAGACAATCTCTTCACATGATTCAATACTCAAAAGTTACAAAGAGCTGTGCATTGAAAACATTTTCCAGCCAGCCATTCCTACCCAGATGAAGCCACTGTGATTCGTTTCTTGTATACAAGAAATAGCTACACGCAAATAATGTTATACTCCCCTTTTTTTTTTTATGCCATCTTGCAATCTTTATTAAAAGAGGCTCAGAAAAATAGAAGGAGCACATTTAAACTTCCTTCATTCTAATGCTGTAAGACCTCTACATTTCTAGATGGTCCATAGAGATACATGAAATATTTATAGTTGACATACAAAACACTTTTTCAATGTGCAAATACTGAAACCTGTTTCATTTAAATACAGTTTGTTTCTAATCATATCAATGTTCTACAATTTAATGAAGGATTTCAAAAAAATACAAAATTACACCAATCTGATCTTGTTATGCCCTGGTATTCCTGCCTCTCCCAAAACACGGTTGTAGATACATTAGGCAAAGTTTAGCTCATCCAGTGTTTTTTAAACTCAAACACATTCTTATCCAGTATTAAGTAAGTACAGATATTTCTGCCCATTTAAAATACCTATTTTGAGGGTTGTTCTCAGCCTGCCATTGGTTAAGGATAATTAATTTACTTCTTATTGAATGGATTATCTAGATTGAAACAAAAAGCAACCAGTCATTCTGTATTCTGTGCTTATCCATCCTTTCCCTCCTTTCTTCAGTGTGGTGGTTTTTTATATTAGTAATGTTGGTTTAATAGAGCAAAATTTCTCTTTCTGACCACAAAATTGCTGAGCTTCAAATAACTAATCTTGAGAAAATATGAATATGGTTACCTTTATCTTAAAGTTATTGATATGCTCTTTAAAAATAGTGGTTAGACTTGTTGGAAGTTTTTTTTTGTTTTTAAAATTTTTTTTCTTTTTAAGACAGGGTTTCACCATGTTGGTCAGGCAGGTCTTGAACTCCCGACCTCAGGTGATCTGCCCGCCTTGGCCTCCAAAGTGCTTGGATTACAGGTGTGAGCCACCACGCCCAGCCGACTTTTTTTTTTTTTTTTTAATTGAGATGGAGTCTCACTCTGTCACCCAGGTCGGAGGTGCGGTGGCATGATCTCAGCTCACTGCAACCTCCACCTCCCAGGTTCAAGCGATTCTCTTGCCTCAGCCTCCCCAGTGGCTGAGATTACAGACATGTGCCACCATGCCCAGCTAATGTTTTTTTTGTGTGTGTGTTTTTAGGAGAGATGGAGTTTCACCATGTTGGCCAGGCTGGTCTTGAACTCCCAACCTCAAATGAACCACCCGCCTCAGCCTCCCAAATTGTTGGGATTCCAGGCGTGAGCCACCGACATGGCCATACTCTTTTTATTGTTACAGAGGAAGCACACTCACTAAACACACTGATCTGCATTCGCTGCTTTCACTCCATAGGCAACTTGTAGATTGATCCATATCACCAGGATAAAGCTACCGACTACAATTTTTAAAATAGCTGCATAGTATTTCAGTATATGGCTGTACTTCTGATTGTTATTTACATGTTCTACTCTTTTTTCTTTTCTTTCTTTCTTTCTTTCTTTTTTTTTTTTTTTTTTTTTTTTTTTTTGAGACGGGCTCACTCCATCACCCAGGCTGCAGTGCAGTGCCACAATCTCAGCTCATTACACTCTCTGCCTCCTGGGTTCAAGTGATTCTCGTCCATCAGCCTCCTGAGTAGCTGGGATTACAGGCGAGCACCACCACACCCAGCTAATTTTTGTATTTTTAGTAGAGATGGAGTTTCACCATGTTGGCCAGGCTGGTCTTGAACTCCTGGCCTCAAGCGATCTGCCCTCAGCCTCCCAAAATGCTGGAATACAGGCATGAGCCACCGCACCCAGCTGTGTTCTACTCTTTTTTCCATAACAATAATGCCTTGGCCTGTTTTCTCAATGTCAATTAAGATAAATTTGCATTTTCTTATCTGATTCGAGTCTGGCCTGCGCATTCTCATTGGAGTAGTGTCTACATATGATCTTGCTCTTACATTTTTCTAAATCCAGACATGGCCGTTGTCAGTTGGAATCCTCATCAGGCTTCTTTACAGTGTCTTCTAGCATAGCGTTCCCGTCATTTACATATGGAAATTTTTTTTTTTTTTTTTTTTTTTGAGATAGGGTCTTGCTCTGTTGTCCAGGCTGGAGCACAGTGATGCAATCATGGCTCACTGTAGTGTCAACCTCCTGGGTTCAAGTAATCCTCCCAACTCAACCTCTGAGTAGCTGGGACTACAGCCACATGCCACCACACCTGGGCAATTTTTGTACATTTCATAGAGACAGGGTTTCACCATGTTGCCCAGGCTAGTCTCAAGCTCCTGGGTTCAAACAATCCACCCACCTCGGCCTCCCAAAGTGCTGGGATTCTAGGCGTGAGCCACCATGTCCAGCCTGGAAATAAATATTAATATTTTTATCCAGAAAATGAAAAGTCATTCCTTCTGGGAAGCTTCCACTGGCCACCCTGTGTTCTCCCAAACCCTCCCAAGGGTCAGGACTCTTGGAATGACCTTTGTGTGGATTACTTCTCTTTCCTGGCACTCAACGACAGGGCAGTTAAATCATTTTACCTGGGGCATGGTGGCTCAGGCTTGTAATCCCAGCACATTGGGAAGCTGAGGCGGGTGGATCATTTGAGGCCAGGAGCTCAAGAATAGCCTGGCCAACATGGAGAAACCCCATCTCTACTAAAAATACAAAAATTATTTTTCTTATCATTGCTTTGTATGTGTTTTAGAACAGAGGAAATGGTCCATGTATCTTAGCTAGATTAAAGAAAAGTGAGAGGCTGGGTGTGGTGGCTCACACCTGTAATCCCAGCACTTTGGGAGGCGGAGGCGGGTGGATGCCCTCAGGTCAGGAGTTTGAGACCAGCCTGACCAACATGGAGAAACCCCGTCTCTACTAAAAATACAAAAAAAATTAGCTGGGCTTGGTGGCAAATGTTTGTAATCCCAGCTACTCGGGAGGCTGAGTCAGGAGAATTGCTTGAACCAGGAGGCAGAAGTTGTGGTGAGCCAAGATTGCACCACTGCATTCCACCGTCTCAAAAAAAGAAAAGAGAAAGGAGGGGTGATGGAGAGAAAAATTCTTTTTTTTTTTTTTTTTTTTTTTGAGACGGAGTCTCGCTCTTGTTACCCAGGCTGCTGGAGTGCAATGGCGCAATCTCAGCTCACCGCAACCTCCGCCTCCTGGGCTCAGGCAATTCTCCTGCCTCAGCCTCCTGAGTAGCTGGGATTACAGGCACGTGCCACCATGCCCAGCTAATTTTTTGTATTTTTAGTAGAGACGGGGTTTCACCATGTTGACCAGGATGGTCTCGATCTCTTGACCTCGTGATCCACCCGCCTCGGCCTCCCAAAGTGCTGGGATTACAGGCTTGAGCCACCGCACCCGGCCTGGAGAGAAAAATTCTAACCAGAACCTTGGTTTTGGAAAAAGTCTTAACTAACAATTTGACCTTTCATTTGGGATTTGGATGGATACCCTCTAGGATCATCTGAAAGCATTAACTCCCATATTTTGCTAGTTTGTGTGTTTATTTTTAAATTTTTAATCTAATTTTATTTAATTGTAAGTCCTGGGATACATGTGCAGGACATGTTTATTATTTAAAACCTCAAGGGGGGAAATTTGAAAATTGGGGCCTTCTTGAAGAGAACAAGCCAGATTGGCAAGAGGGGATGGTTGCTTTCTGCACAAGCAGAGGTGGAGGCTGTCCTTTTGACAGACTGCAATAGCTTCTGCTCTAGGGAGACCCCGTGCCTGCCTGCCAGTGGCTCACCGGCAAGAGAGAAAGTCAGACCCGGAGACAGGTCTTCACAGAGCTGTGGATCAGGTGTCAGCAGAGGGTGGGCAGAGGGTCAAGGAGTGCTGGGCAAAATGACAAGGGTCAGGCCAGGCATGGTGGCTCACACCTGTAACCCCAGCACTTTGGGGGACCAAGGCGGGTGGATGGTTTGAGCCCAGGAATTCAAGACCAGGCTGGGCAACATTGTGAAACCCCATCTCAAAAAAAAAAAAAAAAAATTAGCTGATTACAGTGATATGTGCCTGTAGTCCCAGCTACTTGGGAGGCTGAGATGGGAGAATTACTTGAGCAAGGAGATTGAGGCTGCAGTAAGCTGTGATCATGCCACTGCACTCCAGCTTGGGCAACAGAGCAAGACCCTGTCTCAAAAAATTAAAAAAGGCGAGGGCCAGCATGTTTTCCAAACGCGTCAGTTTCTGGTGACAAATGGAGCCACGGGGTAGAGCGAGGGTTGGGGAGTGACAGCCTCCTCCAAGAAAGCTTGACACATGAGCTCAATGCCAAGTTAGAGCATTGGCAATAGATGGTAAGACATTCAAATGTGTCATCGTGGGGCAAGTATCTGTGAAAACACCCCTGGTCCCAGGTCAGCCTTTGTAGAAGGAACTGTTTTCCTGAACCACCCTGTTTCATTTGCTCATTGTCTCCGTCCACAATCTCTCCAGTTTAGATAATTCTAGATGGTTTTATAAATCCTTTTTAATTTTTTTGAGACAGAGTCTCACTCTGTCACCCAGGCTAGAGTGTAGTGGCACGGTCTCAGCTCACTGCAACCTCCACCTCCTAGGTTCAAGCAGTTCTCCTGCCTCAGCCTCCCTGGAAGTGGGGATTACAGGCACATGCCACCACGCCTGGCTAATTCTTGTTTTTTCAGTACAGACAGGATCTTACCATGTTGGCCAGGCTGGTCTTGAACTCCTCACCTCAGGTGATTCGCCCACCTCGGCCTCCCAAAGTGCTGGGATTATAGGCAGGCGTGAACCACCAAGCCCGGTCTGCCTTTTTCTTTAAGGTACAGGAGGAGTAAGTGAACATTGCAAAAAACTTACAAAATACACATATAAAAAAAGAAAAACAACCACCCATTACACCACCACCCAGAGATAACTACTGACTGTTAAGATCTTGGTGTTATTTCTTTGCATATACATCTTTAAACCAAAAAAATGGGATCATTCTTAACATGTTGTTTACTTTTTATTTGGAAATAATTACAGACTCAAAAGGTATTGCAAAGGGCACAGAGCTGGCTCCTGCATCTCCTGCACTCTTTCCCCCGCTTCTCCATTGGTCACAGCTCACATAATAACACAATATCTCTACATGCTGTTAGGTGACTTTTTTAACTTCTTACTCTAGTGTGAACTCCTTTCTTTTTCTTTTTCTCTTTTTTTTTCAGTTTCACTCTTATTGCCCAGGCTGGAGTGCAATGGCACGATCTCGGCTCACCGCAACCTCCGCTTCCCAGGTTCAAGTGATTCTCCTGCCTCAGCCTCCCGAGTAGCTGGGATTACAGGCATGCAACACCACGCCCGGCTAATTTTGTATATTTAGTAGAGATGGGGTTTCTCCATGTTGGTCAGGCTGGTCTCGAACTCCCCACCTCAGGTGATCCGCCCACCTCGGCCTCCCAAAGTGCTGGGATTACAGGTGTGAGCCACCACTCCCGGCCAAGTGAACACCTTTCTCTGTATTAAATATTTCTGGTCATCTAGGTGCCACCATCATCCCCTGCTATACTTTTCACACTGCAACCAGAGTGATTCCTTTAAAACGTAAGCCAGATCACAGCTCTCTTTTACTCAAAGGCCCCCTGTTAGCTCCCACCTCTTATAGCATCAAAGCCAAAGTCTTCACAGCAAAACCATGAGACCCTCGCTGAAGGAACCAGCCCTCTTCCTTCCACCCACTTTAAAGCCCTGTCACTCTTAGAACTCTGTCCCTTGATCACTCTGCTGTAGCCACAGTGACCTCCTCCCTGTTTTTCTAACACCTTGGCTGTCCTTCTACCTCAGGAACCTTGCACTGGCTGTTCCCTCTGCCTACATGCTGTTCCTGCAGGCATCCATCCATATGGACTTACTTCCTTTAAATCTTTGCTCAAATGTCACTTTCTCAATGATGTTCTGACTCCTTTTTTTTTTTTTTTTTTTTTTTTTTTTTGATGCTGTTTCTCTCTTGTCCCCCCGGCTGGAGTGCAATAGCATGTTCTTGGCTCACCGCAACCTCTGCCTCCCGAGTTCAAGTGATTCCCCTGTCTCAGACTCCTGAGTAGCTGGGACTACAGGCATGCGGCCACCACGCCTGGTTGATTTTTGCATTTTTAGTAGAGACAGGGTTTCACCATGTTGGCCAGGCTGGTCTCGAACTTACTTTTTATTTTATTTTTTGAAATGGAGTCTTGCTCTGTCACCCAGACTGGAGTGCAGTGGCGCGATCTCAGCTCACTGCAACCTCCGACTCCCAGGTTCAAGCGATTTTCCTGCCTCAGCCTCCCGAGCAGCTGGGATTATAGTTGCGTGCCACCACGCCTGGCTAATTTTTGTATTTTTAGTAGAGATGCGGTTTCACCATGTTGGCCAAGCTGATCACGAACTCCTGACCTCAGGTGATCCACCTGCCTCGGCCTCAGAGTGCTGGGATTATAGGTATGTGCCACCATACCCGGCTAAGTTTTTATTTTTAGCAAAGACAGGGTTTCGCACCTCAGCCTCCCAAGTAGCTGGGACTACAGGTGCCCGCCACTAGCCCAGCTAATTTTTTTTTTTTTTTCTATTTTGAGACGGAGTTTCACTCATGTTACCCAGGCTGGAGTGCAATGGCGCGATCTCGGCTCACCGCAACCTCCGCCTCCTGGGTTCAGGCAATTCTCCCGCCTCAGCCTCCTGAGTAGCTGGGATTACAGGCACACGCCACCATGCCCAGCTGATTTTTTGTATTTTTGGTAGAGACGGGGTTTCACCATGTTGACCAGGATGATCTCGATCTCTTGACCTCGTGATCCACCCGCCTCGGCCTCCCACAGTGCTGGGATTACAGGCTTGAGCCACCGCGCCCGGCCCCAGCTAATTTTTGTATTTTGTAGCGATGGGGTTTTGCCCTATTGGCCAGGCTGGTCTCCAGCTCCTGTTCTCAAGTGACCCACCCACACGCCTGACCCCGGATTCCCCTTTTGCTGCACTATTTTTTCCGTAGCACCTGCAGCCCTCTGACATATTTTATTACGTACTTGATAGTTTCATCTATTATTCATCATCTAGTCTTCCCAGCCCATTAGGATGTACATTCCACAAGGAAGTATCCCAAGAACCTAGAACACAATGGGACCTACTAGTGGCTCAATAAAATGTATGTTAATGAATAAAGGAATAGTGACCAAGAGTTTGGACTCTGTGTTAGAATCCCAGCTCTGCTGCTTACCAGCTGTCTGACCTGGAGCATGTTACTTTTCTGTGACTGATTTTTTTAAATAGGGGAATATCATGCTTGTAATCCCAGCACTTTGGGAGGCTGGGGCGGGTGGATCACCTGAGGTCAGGAGTTTAAGACCAGCCTGGCCAACAGTGCAAAACCCCGTCTCTACTAAAAAGTACAACAAATTTGCTGGGCGTGGTGGCGGGCAGCTACTCGGGAGGCTGAGGCAGGAGAATCACTTGAATCTGGGGGTCAGAGGTTGCAGTGAGCCAAGATCACAACACTGCGTTCCAGCCTAGACAAGAAAGCGAGACTCCGTCTCTAAAAAAAAAAGTTGGGGGGAGGGGGTAAATAATCATGATCTTTCAAGACTGTCGTAAGGCTCACATAAGCCAACACATGTAAAGAGCTGATGCAGTGTCTGGCATATGTTAGCTTTAGCTTTGGGACTATGGTCATGTGCCACCGCAGCTGGCAAGGGGATATTTTAATGTGCCATGTGGTGAAATCACCAAAACCGCAGTGACCTGTGGAGCCCTCACTGTGAGCAGAACTTAAAATTTCACACAAGCAGGGCTTTAAATGTCACGCAAACAGGCAATGGTGAAAGAGCTCTTGCTTTCTCCTTCTGTTTCTGATCTATTTCATCTATCGGTCATTCTTGTTCTCTCTCTCTGTCTCTTTCTCCCCTTACACACACAAACACACACACACACACACACACACACACACACACACACACCCCAAGCTATATGTATGCGTGTATGTATGTGTCTGGATTTATTTCACTCCTGACTTTACATCCCATTAAACAAATACATTCAGTAAGTAATTTCCCACCATCTTTTAGGGGCTTATTGCACTGTCCCCACCCTTTGTAAAATAGCCATTTTACAGGAGGCATGCAGTACTGCTTAATGGGCACAGAGTTTTCCTTTGGGGTTGATAAGAATGTTCTGGAACTAATTAATGTTGCTGGTTACACAACATTGGGAATGTAGTAAATGCCACTGAATTGTACACTTTAAAATGGTAAGTTTTATCTTAGGTATATTATACCACAATTAAAAAGAGAGAGTCCAGTGACTTCCCAGTTCCCCCTAGAAAAGCCTGGGGGGGGTGTGGGGGCTTTCCTGACACTCAGATTTCCCCACCAGAGTGAATCCTCCATCTGCTGGAGATGTAGGTGTCCACTGTGAGACATGTCTCCTCGTAGACTGACCCATGCGTCCACCTGTACCATCTCTTTGCTTCCTTTTGGTCTGGTGGCTGGAATAATTAGAAATCAACAACAACAACAAAGTCTTATGCAAAAATAGCTGCAAAGCCTTCACAGGTGTGTCTTTTACCAGAGTGAAACAGTCCCTCTCCTTCATGCATAACGAACGTCACCTCCCGAAGCCACGCCCAGAGGTGTGTTCGGGTCATGTCTTCGTTCTTCCTACTTTCCAGTGAAACAGCTGCCTTCCTGGAACTTTTTAGAAATCCAAGATGTGCGTGCCAGAGCTGTTCAAAGACCTGCCATTTACTTACTGTACTTGTGTTATCAAAGACTCCATAAAATCAAGCGATTTCCTCTGCTTTTGTCCAGGCCTCTAAAGAACACGACGCTTAATCACCTCAAATTCCCTTCTGTCTGTGATCCCCTCTGAGAAATAAAGCCATAAATATGTTGAGTTCTGTTGACATTCACACCGGAAATAGCACAGAGCTCCAAGCATTGCGGTCTCCTTTCCGATTTTATTACCAAACATCAAGAAAAACAGCAGAAGGGCTTTCCTGGCCGGGCAGAGAAATGCAACGTGTTTCTTTTTTTTCTCCCCAAGACAGAGGACACTATCTCTTCACACCATGGCCAAAGCCAAGAGGCTTAGAAAGAACAGATAAGCCCAGAGCAGAGCAAACACCATTTGATAAAATGCTTAGAGCACATCTCCCCACACAGCCAGGGAATATCAGGGTCTGAAAGGCAGCGCTCCGACCCCCCCCTCCTCCCCAACTCAAGGTTGAAAATATCAACAACATTCCTGTCCACTGTAATCAAATACTTACGCAAAAAGCTATGGAATGCACAATAATTTGTCAGGCATCCTTTTAGCAGAGCCCACTAGAGCGAACTCTGGTGGGTTTCCTTGACCCTCAGAGATGGCGCCCTTTAACCTTATTTGGGTCTCTTTTATGGGGGCCTTCACTCTGACCAGATGGCTAAACTATCAAAGGGTTTTATGAGTAAAAACTGCTTTCTCAACTCCTAAGTTGTATATTTCTTTCCATGTTAATGTGAACTATCAACCCAGAGCCTTTAAATTGAAAACACGAGAGGTGTCCTGCAGCTGGGGCTCCCCCACCATCCCAGCATTGTGTGTGAGCACAGGGTTATGGGTGTTTGCAGAGAAAGCAGCTGACACCAGATGAGGACAATTTCAGCTAAATATTTAAAATAGCAATCAAGAAAGGAATGATTGATTGACTTTTTTTTTTTTTTTTTTTTTTTTTGGTTCAGGCCATGATCTTTTATCAAGCTGCAGGCAAACATGCTTCCTACATAAATCCAGACGGTATCTTTCTTTTCTTCCATCCCATCCTGCGCATCCACTTTTCAGGGAGGCAGCGTGGCAAATTAAACATGGTTAGATCAAATTCTGTGGAATCCAAACTAGACAAGGGTGCCGTCTCTCAATGTTGAATTTCAAGTTAAATTGTCCTGAAACCTTGACTCGGCAGTGTGTGTAAACTTATAGGTTGTTTTGTATAATTCTTGGAATTTTTTTTTCATGGGGTCTAGCTCTGTCACTCAGGCTGGAGTGCAGTGGCACAATCTCAGCTCACTGCAACCTCCGCCCCCTGGGTTCAAGTGATTTTCCTGTCTCCGTTTCCTGAGTAGCTGGGACTACAGGCGTGCGCCACCACACACAGCTAACTTTTGTATTTTTGGTAGAGACAGGGTTTCACCACACAGGTCAGGCTGGTTTCAAACTCCTGGCCTTGTGATCCGTCCGCCTCAGCCTCCCCAAGTGCTGGGATTACAGGCATGAGACACCGTGCCTGGCCCAATTCTTGGAAGTTTCCATAAGAAATGATCAGGATGAGTTGATGCAACGAATGTTTATGAGCAAACACCAGGAGGCTGACACTGTTCTAGCACTGAGCAGGCTGCCGTGAACAAGAGAGCAGAGACTTTGTTGCGAAAGTACTTATGTTCTAGTGGAGAGACCAACAACAACGAAATAACCCCCAAATGGCAGGTGCTAATAAGTGTTGTGAGGAGAATGGGACGGGACAGTGGGACAGGGGCTAAGTGCATAGATTCTGCATGGTTAGGAAGGACCCCATTGGGAAGGTGATGACAAAGTAAAGATCTGAATGAGAAAAAGCAGAATAACTCAGGAAGATGCAGCTAGCACTCCCATTAGAAATGTAATATGGGCCAAGCGCGGTGGTTCATGCCTGTAATCCCAACATTTTGGGAGGCGGAGGTGGGTGGATCAGTTGAACCCAGGGGTTTGAGATCAGCTTGGGCAACATTAGACCCTGTCTCTACAAAAATTAACCAGGTGTAGTGGTACACACCTGTAGTCCCAGCTACTCAGGAGGCTGAGCCCAGGAGGTAGAGGTTGCAGTGAGCCATGCTCACCCCAACTGTTCTCCTGCCTTAGCCTCCTGAGTAGCTGTGACTACAGGCATGTTCACCACGCCTGGCTAATTTTAGTATTTTTAGTAGAGACGAGGTTTCACCATGTTGGCCAAGTTGGTCTCGAACTCCTGACCTCAGGTGATCCGCCTGCCTCAGCCTTCCAAAGTGCTGAGATTACAGGCTTGGGCCACCATGCCTGGCCAATTAGAATATATTTTCTATTTTATTTTTAATAATATATTCTATTTGTATTGTCATAATTTTTATTTAAATTTTTAATTTTGCTTATTTGTTTAATAATACATTTTATTATATTCAACTAATATGTAGTATTAAATTTTCTCATAGCCCGATTTTAAAAGATTTTAAAAAAAGAATGCAGGCAAAACAGGTACAACAAGCCAGGCATGGTGTCACACACCTATCTGTAGTCGCAGCTACTCAGGACACCAAGACAAGAGGACAACTCGAGCCCAGGAGTCTGAGGTCGGTCTGTGAAATGTAGTGAGACCCTGTCTCTACATAAATAAATAAAAAGGAAAAAATACAGTAAAATAATTTCAATAATATCTTTTATTTTTATTTAGACTTTTTTTCCAAAATATTGTTGTTTCAAAATGATTTTCAAAAATGTTTTTAAAAACAAATGAAATATTTTACATTCTTCTTTTCATATCAAGTCTAAAATACAATCTGGTGTGCATTTTATAATGACAGCACGTCTCAAACTGGACAGTAAATGCTCACTAGAAGTACTTGATCTGAATTCAGGTTTAATACACTTGACAGTCACAAAGGTAGATTCATATATCCCAGTTGGACCAAACATACTTAAAAGTTTTCTAATAA
Source organism: Sapajus apella (assembly GCF_009761245.1). Taxonomy (NCBI): domain Eukaryota; kingdom Metazoa; phylum Chordata; class Mammalia; order Primates; family Cebidae; genus Sapajus; species Sapajus apella. The sequence continues at coordinate 3,882,203 of NW_022437032.1, forward strand.
CTGAGTGAAGTATCAGTTTTGAAGTTTTAATGCAGATTAAGTAAAATTAAAAATCCAATTCCAGGCCAGGTGTGGTGGCTCACACCTGTAATCCCTGCACTTTGGGAGTCTGAGGTGGTCAGATCACGAGGTCAGGAGTTTGAGAGCAGCCTGACCAACATGGTGAGAGGCTGAGGCAGGAGAATTGCTTGAACCCAGGAGGCAGAGGTTTCAGTGAGTTGAGATCGCACCATTGCACTCCAGCCCAGGCAATAGGGCAAGACTCCATCTCAAAAAAAAAAAAAAAAAAAAAATCCGGTTCCTGCCGGGCGCAGTGGCTCATACCTGTAATCCCAGCCCTTTGGGAGGCTAAGGCAGGCAGATTATCTGAAGTCAGGAGTTCAAGACCAGCCTGGCCAATGTGGTGAAACCCCGTCTCTAGTAAAAATACAAAAATTAACCTGGTATGGTGGTGGGCACCTGTAGTCTCAGCTAATTGAGGAGGCTGAGACAGGAGAATCACTTGAACCCGGGACATGGTGGTTGCAGTGAACCGAGATTGCACCACTGCACTCCAGTCTGGACGACAGAGCAAGACTCCATCTCAAAAAAAAAAAAAAAAAAAAAATCCAGTTCCTCCCATGCACTAGTGACATCTCAAGTGTGGAGTCACCACCTGGGCCACGTGGTGACCTGCTGGACAGCAGAAGTCTGGGAAAGGACATCAGAGGCACAAGGAACAACTGGAGTAAGCTCTGGAAGCTGGGAAGAGCTTGGCCTATTCCAGTAGCAGAGGGCTACCGGGAGCTCCAGGGCACCCAGGCAGGGAGGAGAGGCAGGGATGGACTGCCAACCCCGGGGATCTCTTTGGATCCACAGGCTGGGTGAAGAGCTAGGACTGACCGTAAGTGTCACTTGTTAGTCCCCAGTTGGGAAGAGGGATGCAAGACCAGGATACATTTCTTTGTGATAGCTTGGAGAGTACCGCATCAGGAGTAAAGTAGCGTGTCTATGCCGCAGAACCTAGGAACACGCCCTCAGGAATGTCCCAAGGTCATAAGGAAGCTCACAGCATGGCCAGAATGGCAGCATATTGCCAACAGCCTAAATATCCACCAGCCAAGAGGAAGTGTAATAGACTGTGATCTGTTCCCGGAAACTAATATGACACTGCAATTGAAAAGAATCATATGTGTCAACACATCACATTTGTTTTCTTTTGTTTCATTTTGTTTGAGACAGAGTCTTGCTCTGTTGCCCAGGCTGGAGTGCAGTGGCATGATCTCAGCTCACTGTAACCTCCGCCTCTTGGGTTCAAGCAGTTCTTCTGCCTCAGCCTCCAGAGTAGCTGGAATTACAGGTGTGTGCCACCACGCCCAGCTACTTTTTGTATTTTTAGTAAAGACAAGATTTCACCATGTTGGCCAGGCTGGTCTTGAACTCCTTACTTCAGGTGATTTGCCTGCCTCGGTCTCCCAAAGTTCTGGGATTACAGGCATGAGCCACCGCGCCTGGCCTATTTCCTTCTTTTTTAAGGCTGAATAATACTTTGTTATATGTATATACTACATTTTTTAATCCATTCATCTGTCATCTGATAAAGGCAGAAAATTCTTTTAAATGTAGCAGATGGGGCTGGGCACAGTGGCTCCTGGCCAACACTTAAACATCCTTTTAAGTTACATCTTAAAAGGATGAGTGAAAGAAGAAACTATGTATATAAATTAAAAATACCTTATAGCATTTAAAGATGCAGATAAACAAATATACACACATACATAGACATCAACACATTTGTTACTACTGATTAACATGGGCTGGAAGGAAGTATCAGCTTCATAATAGCAGTAGGTCTTGGGGAGGCCTTGAGGTCCAGTGGGCTCAACTTTATCAGCAATGTCTTTTTTTTTTTTTTTTTTTTTTTTTGAGACGGAATCTCACTCTGTCTTCCAGGCTGGACTGCGGTGGCACAGTCTCTGCTCACTGCAACCTCCATCTCCCAGGTTTAAGCAATTCTCCTGCCTCAGCCTCCCGAGTAGCTGGGATTACAGGCTCCTGCCACCATGCCCAGCTAATTTTTATATTTTTAGTAGAGACAGGGTTTCACCATATTGGCCAGGCTGGACTCAAACTCCTGACCTCATTATCCACCCACCTCGGCCTCCCAAAGTGCTGGGATTACAGGCATGAGCCACTGTGCCCAGCCTATTTTTTTATCCAAATAGTATCTGAGATGTGACGACACAATGGTTATATTTGGTAATCTTAAGTAGTGAGGCCATAGGTATTTGTTACACTTTATTCTGTACTTTTCAGTTGATTTAAATTTTCTCCAAATTCAAAGAAAAACAAACCTATGAGAAAAGAAAGCTCTGTCACCTCCAGCCCTCCATACTGTCTGTCCCTAACCTTCCAGTGCTGCCCAAAGCTTAAATTAGAGAGTAGAGATCTATTACATGCAGTGTTTACTTATAACGTTTTCTAGGGGGGAAATGTTTCTGGCCTTTCGCAGCAATGTCTAGACAGACAAGCAAGAGAATTGTTAACTCTTTCCTCACTAGCATCAAGCCACGTATTTTTCTTTTCTTTTCCTGTAGCTTCAGGATTTTGAGCCCTGCATGCTCCTCTACCTCTTAACATTGACAGCACTTAAGGCTAAACAAGTCCCATATTGAATGGAAAAAATAAGAAACAAAGAATTTAAAGCTGACCACATGACTCTCCATTGCTGCAAAGAAAATAAGTGCCTCTTGTTTGATTTCTGAAAATCTAACAGCTTCTAAAGGCTTTCTCTAAATCCATCGCTAGCTGTACAGCCTTCTGTCATTCAACTTCCCCAAGCCTTAGTTTGCTTGTGTGCCTAATAGGAATAATAATCATCAGCCCTTCTTCACAATACCAATAGGAGATACAAATGCAGGCATAGGAGTAAAGGTCTCTCAGTACAGTTTTTATTATATACATTTGTATTATTTTTCTGATATATTGATCTCTTTTTGTCACTCATATTGATATAACAGGGTAACTTTTTTTTTTTTTTTGAGACAGCTCATTGCAGCCTTGACCTCCCAGGCTCAAGTGATCCTCCCACCTCAGCCTCCCAAGTAGCTGGTACTACAGGCACACACTACCACACCTGGCTAATGTTTAAATTTTTTTGTAGAAATGAGATCTCACTATGTTTTTCTTTTGTTTTGTTCTTTGAGACAAAGTCTTGCTCTGTCGCCCAGGCTAGAGTGCAGCCAATTTTTGTATTTTTACTAGAGACGAGGTTTCACCATGTTGGTGAGGCTGGTCTTGAACTCCTGACCTCATGTTCCACCTGCCTTGGCCTCCCAAAGTGCTGGAATTTCAGGCAAAAACAAACAAACAAAAAAGTTACCCTGTCATATCAATGTAAGTGACAAAAAGAGACCAAAGTGCTGGGATTTCAGGGGTGAGCCACCGTGCCCAGCAGGACATTACTATGTTAACCAGGCTGGTCTCGAACTCCTGGGCTCAAGCAATCTTCCTGCCTTGGCCTTCCAAAGTGCTGGTGTCACAGGTGTGAACCACTGCACCTGGCCCTGGGTGACTGTTTTGGATAGTGGCTTAGAACACAGGCTTTGAGATCAGACAGGTGGGTTGTAAACCTAGCTCACCCGCTTTTTAAGTGAACCTGGGTAGCTTACTAGTCATACAGGGGTTGAGAAAACTAAATGAGATTGTCCTTTAAAGATCCCAGCAGATCAGTGATCAGTGCCACAGGGATGCCGGCTGAGGTGAGGAGGACGTGGTGCCTATTCATATTGGACAGAAGCAGCATTTGTAGCAGAGAAAACTCTAGCATTTCAGTGGTGTTTGTCTGTCCATACATATAGCACACAAGCCAACTTAGCCTTTTGCAAATTCATTTAACAGTTTCTTATAGAAATATGTTATTTTGGAGGCCGGGCACAATGGCTCACGCCAGTAATCCCAGCACTTTTGTAGGCCAAGGTGGGTGGATCATGAGGTCAGGAGATCGAGAGAAGCCGGGCCAACATGGTGAAACCCCATTTCTACCAAAAATATAAAAATTAGCTGGGCATGGTGGCATGGGCTTGTAGTCCCAGCTACTCAGGAGGCTGAGGCAGGAGAATCACTTGAACCCAGGAGGCGGAGGTTGCAGTAAGCCAAGATCGCACCACTGCACTCCGGCCAGGATGACAGATTCCAGACCCTGTCTCAAAAAAAAAAATTATATATATATACATATATACATATATATATATATATATATATATATATATATATATATATAATTCTGAGCCACATCAATCAATATAAATCATCACACATTCTTTTTAAAAATATTCTGTACATTTAGAAATATGGTTTGGCCTCCAGTTTGAAGCTTGTCACTTTCTTTAGTGCCTCTAGTTATCACTGTGAGCCCATCAGCCTGGCTTACCCAACAAGTTTATGAATGGCAAATGTTGCTGGCTTCATTAAGTTATGACTATAAATGTAAGGAATATGAGAACAAGGGTGAAGTGGTGGCCTCTTTATAACAGCTGTAATTTATCCAGGGTTTTGTGCTGGCCTTTGATTTGGGGGCTGACTCTGAATCTAGTGTTCCCCCTGATTGCGTTAGGGGCAGCCCTTAGGGGTCAGATGGAATTGCAAGGTCCTGGAATTAGTTAGAAGAATGGAGAAAGCACATGTGTGAAGGGGTAGGGGAAGGGGCCTTTACAAAACTCATTCTTCCAGACCCAAACACCATCTTTCTGCCCAGGTGACCTGGAGAGAGAGGACAGAGCCAACTTCAGGGCCATGGAACCCTTGCGGTCACACAGGGCCTGAGCTCAGATGAGATCCAGCTTAGCTTAATGCTCTGCTGTTGCCATCTTGAAATTCTTAATAATATTTTTAACAAGAAGCCCTATGTTTTCATTTTTGCACCATGCCCTGCAAATTCTGTGGCTGATCCTGGGACTTTTGAGGACACTGAAGCTTTTGATCACCTCTGGGCACAAATCGTGACTGTTATAATGAATGACAAGTATGTTGTACATCCAGAGAATATTACTGATCACAAGTAACAGATATGAGCCAAATACTTCACACAGATGATCTTATTTAATCCTTCCATGGACCCATTTTAGAGATGATAACACTGAGACATGAAGATAATAATCATAGTTCACCTTTATCAAGCACTTAGTATGGTCCAGACATCTTGATAAGCACTTTATGTGCATAATCTCACTTTTCACAACAATCCTGTGAGCTTGGTACTATTGTCTGGCCACATCTTAATTCTTACAAATGCAAGCTATTAGGTAATTAAAAAAAAAAAAAAAAAAGAATAGAGTAATCCAAAGGAAGCAGAAGAAAGAGAGCGATAAAAGTATTTTTTATTTATTTATTTAGAGACGAAGTCTCACTCTGTCCCCCAGGCTGGAGTGCAATGGTGAGATTTCAGCTCACTACAACCTCTGCCTCCTGGGTTCAAGCAATTCTCCTGTTTCAGCCTCCTGAGTAGCTGGGATTACAGGCACCTGCCACCACACCCGGCTAATTTTTTTTGTATTTTTAGTAGAGACGGGTTTCACCGTGTTGTTTGTGCTGGTCTCGAATCCCTGACCTCGGGTGATCTGCCCAACTTGGCCTCCCAAAATGCTGGGATTACAGGCATGAGCCACCGCACCTGGCCAGTAATTTTTTAAATTATATATAGCAAACAAAGATTTTCACACAAAAAAACTAGCCAATCCAAAGCTGGTTTTTTGAAAACACTAATAATCTACTAGACTACTGAATGCTAATAAAAAAGAGCAAATACATAAAAATATTAGGGATAAAAAGAGGGCTTAACTGCAGATGCAGAAGAGAGTAATGACTGAAATTGAATACCATAAAAAATTCATGCCAAAAAAAGTTGAACACTGCAAAATTAACAACTTCCTAGAGAAACATTATTTACCAAAACTTAACCAAGAGAATCCAGAATCCTAAAGAGACCTAACAGTGTTGAGAGAATTAAATTAGTAACTGACATGTGTGTACACATGCGTACATGCATACATACATGTGTAAACATGCCCACACCAGACGAAAGCAGGTTTATACTTCTATCAAACATTCAAGAAACAGGAAAATAGGTGAGGAGTGTTGGCTTACGCCTGTAATCCCAGTACTTTGGGAGGCTGAGGTGGGTGGATCACCTGAGGTCAGGAGTTCAAGACCAGCCTGGCCAATATGGTAAAACCCCATCTCTACTAAAAACACAAAAATTAGCCAGGTGTGGTGTCAGCGCCCCTGTAATCCCAGCTACTCCTTACTATACTAAGGAGCCTGGGGCAGGAGAATCACTTGAACCTGGGGGGCAGAGATTGCAGTGAGCCAAGATCGTGCCACTGCACTCCAGCCTGGGCAACAGAGCAAGACTCCATCTCAAACAAACAAAAAGAAACAGGAAAACAGAGTCCACTTATTGCTGCCTGATACTGATAGCTAACATTTATTGAACATTTACCGTGCAGCAAGCACTATGCTAAAGCTGTTTGTGTATAATCTCATATAAGGTAGGTACTATTATCTTCATTTTACAGATGAGGAAACTGAGGCCTACAAATTTTAAGCAATTTGCCCAAAGTCCTGCAAATGATGAATGGTAGATCTGGAATTTGAACCAGGTTCTCCTGTCTACTCCACAACTACCATTCATGACCATTACATTCAACTGCCGATCAGAACTGGATGCGGCAGATCTTGTAGCCTGGGTAAGCAGAGAAAAGAGCAGGGCCTTTGTGGTCTGTGGTATTCTGGTCTATTTCAGCCCCTGGGATATTCACTAATCACTTAATTGGGGTTTCAGCCCCCATAGAGCTCACATTCCAGTGTTCTCGGATTAGATGCTCTTATTTGATTATCCTCCTAAGAGATAGCGGCTATTGTGACGTGAAGGCCATTGTCCTTTGGAATCTGAAGGTAATCAAGTTTGGAGGCGTGACCTGACTGATGGGGTATTTCAGCCACAAGTTTAAGAACGAAAAGATAGATGCATAAGAATTATGCAATCTTTATAGTTTCCACATGGAATTGTATTACGACAATGGCCATTTTCAATTTTTAAGAAACATCTTAATTTTTCATATTTTTATATTTAATCTCTCTATAGATTAAATAAGATCATCTATAGAGAGTCTCCTAGGGATGGTTGCGTACTGTCGTAATTAATTCCCATATTACTCATGAGGTGACAGGGCTCGGGGAGGCAAGAGCAGGTGTCCAGAGTCATACAGCTAAGGAATCCGGAACCAGCCAATCCAGTCCCAAATCCAATGGTCCTGTGTTCTTTACAGTAACATTGGATGCCATGGAATTCCAGTCCAGAGAAGGAAGAGTGGGTTTTGTGGAGTTTGTTGTGCTGGTACTTCTCCTCCATACAGGATAGATCTAGATTTTGTGGAACCTGAAACGTTACAATTAGGGGGGTGGGGCCTCTCAAAGCCTATAAAAAACACCTCGTGTTTGCAAATTTTACAGACACATGTCATCATGTGAAGACATTTCAAGGTCCCTGCTGAGGCTATTGAAAGAGGCCCTAAACCTTAAGCCTCACAAACCTAACGAAGCCACTATGGCCTCTATTTATACTGCGTTTCCTAATTTTTGTTTTGGGAATAATAATAAGAGACATGGTTAACTAGACAAAAAGGGGCATGGAAGCACTCAATTATATTATTATTTTGCTTTTTTTTTTTTTTTGAGAGATGGCATCTCGCTCTGTCACCTAGGCTGGAGTGCAGTGGTATGATCTCAGCTCACTGCAACCTCTGCCTTCCGAGTTTAAGCAATTATCCTGCCTCAGCCTCCCGAGTAGCTGGGACTACAAGCACCTGCCACCATACCTGGCCAATTTATATATTTTTAGTAGAGATGGGGTTTCATCCTGTCAGCCAGGCTGGTCTCCAACTCCTGACCTCAAGTGAGCCGCCTGCCTCAGCCTCCCAAAGTGCTGAGGTTATAGCGGTGAGCCACCGTGCCTGGCCTCAACTGTATTATTTATTCAGTGTTTTCAATAGGTCACACCTCTGCTGAGTCTTTTTTTTTTTTTTTAAACCTACGTCCTGTTAGAAGTAACTTTTGGTTTGTTTGTTTTTGTTTTGTTTTGTTTTTTGGATTTTGTTGTCGTTGTTGTTTTGAGACAGAGTTTCGCTCTTGTTGCCCAGGCTGGAGTGCAGTGGTGCAATCTTGGCTCACTGCAACCTCCACCTCCTGGGTTCAAGCAATTCTCCTGCCTCAGCCTCCTGAGTAGCTGGGATTACAGGCATGCACCACCACGCCCCGCTAGTTTTGTATTTTTAGTAGAGATGGATTTCTCCATGTTGGTCAGGCTGGTCTCGAACTCCCAACCTCAGATGATTCACCTGCCTCGGCCTCCCAAAGTGCTGGGAAATTACAGGGGTGAGCCACTGCGCCCAGACAAAAGGTGCATTTTTAAAGGACTTTCATTGCTAACGTCTGTTGTACACCTACTATGTGCCATGCATTGGGCCTAACACTTTATATCCTGTTTAATTCATGCAGCATCTACTTTCCCCATTTTACAGATGGGAACTCTGAAGTCCAGATTTCACTATGCAGCAGCTAATAAGATGGGGTTTGAATCCAGGCAGTCTGACTCTAGAGTCCCTGCCACAGACTATCACATTAGAGCATCCCTTGTTGTATTTCCTTTTTTTTTTTTTTTTTTAGGACGGAGTTTCACTCTTGTTACCCAGGCTGGAGTGCAACGGCACGATCTCGGCTCACCGCAACCTCCACCTCCTGGGTTCAGGCAATTCTCCTGCCTCAGCTTCCTGAGTAGCTGGGATTACAGGCACGCGCCACCATGCCCAGCTAATTTTTTGTATTTTTAGTAGAGACAGGGTTTCACCATGTTGACCAGGATGGTCTCAATCTCTTGACCTCATGATCCACCTGCCTTGGCCTCCCAAAGTGCTGGGATTACAGGCTTGAGCCACCGCGCCCAACCTCCTTGTTGTATTTTCTATCCTTCAAGCTGCTCAGAAAACCCAAGCCCAAGGACATATTCATTCATTCATTCATTCACTCAATAAATATTTTATTCCCTCTTCAATTTCTTCAGTCTCCATTACCACCACCACCACCAATGATCTGCCCACTTCAATAAACTCTAATGGCTTCATATATAAGGGTCACAATGCCGGTGATCTCAGGGGGCCCTGTCATGGGTCAGAAGTGTGTGCAGCAGGCCAGACAGGAACTCTGGTGACAACGAAGGCCATTCTCTATCCAGGGACTGTGTCTGTGTGCCTCACCAGTCAGTCTCTCGCTGTTGCCCCCATGATCCAGCCAATGGTCTTCATCAGAAATGCAGGCCCCAAACCACCGAATTTGTCCATTTTTTTTAAGAAAAGCTAGAAGTTTTCATTTTATGTGAATTTTACCAGCCTAAACTCTTTGTGGGTTATAATCCATCTGTGGGGCCAGGCATGGTGATTCATGCCTGTAATTCCCGCACTTTGGTAGGTCAGGAGCTGGAGACCAGCCTAGCCAACATGGTGAAACCCTGTCTCTACTAAAAATATAAATATTAGCCAGGTGTGGCAGTGGGTGCCTGTAATCCCAGCTACTTGGGAGGCTAAGTCAGGAGAATTGCTTGAACCTGGGAGGCAGAGGTTGCAGTGAGCCGAGATCGAGCCACTGTACACCAGCCTGGGTGACAGAGGGAGACTCCATCTCAGAAAAAAAAAAAAAAAAAAAATCCCATCTTTGAGTCAAAGGGGGGGCATAGACCAACCATTTATAATCCCTGTCATGCCTTGTTCCCTCATCATTCAAATGACAATAAGAAAAGTTACGGTGAGATGTAAGCGAGTTCGTGTTTGTGAAGCATTCAGAACCAGGCCTGACATAGGCAGTAGCTGCTCTCATTCTTGTAGATTTTTACTGAATCTTTCAGCTTAGTCTTGTTGACACAGCTCAGTGCTTGCATTGGAGTACACTGGGGCCTCACTCCCCAGCCCTGAGGTTGGAGCCATCAAAATCCCTCACTCACATTAAAAAACTCAAAAAGGAGAAACTTCACTATCCCCAGTAAGGTCCGCTTATAAAAGCATGAACTGCTCCATCGGATGCAGTCCTTCTGCCGATAGTGCCACCTGCGAGAGCCACATCGTGCGTTAAAATAGGAGATACCTATTTTATTACTTACTATTTTTGTTAAGACAGAGTCTCGCCCTGTCGCCCAGGCCGGAGTGCAGTGATGGGATCTCGGCTCACTGCAACCTCCACCTCCCGGGTTCAAGCAATTCTCCTCCTCAGCCTTCCAAGTAGCTGAGATTACAGGTGCACCCTACCATGCTCGCCTAACTTTTGTATTTTTAGTAGAGATTGGGTTTTGCCATGTTGGCCAGGCTGGTCTCGAACTCCTGACCTCAGGTGATCTGCCCACCTTGGCCTCCCAAAGTGCTGGGATTACAGGTGTGAGCCACCTCACCTGACTGGAGATACCTATTTTAACATATTACAATCTTTCATCAAAAGACGTAAAGTGAGAGAACTGACCTTTGGCAGAACCAGATGATGTGCACTGGAAATCAAAAATAAGGTTTAGCTCAGAAAAGTCTGGAAGGAAGCCTCTATCTCTGAATGCTGAAAGACTGTCTCATCTTTAGTTCATGTAAGATGAGAGAAGCTCTCCCCACAATACTGTTATCCTTGGATGGCAAAGCGCACCCTGCACTTGGCACTGAGACAGTGTCAACAGTCGAAACACGTGGAGAACATAATTTGAAGACTCAGGTATGGCCAGCAGTGCCAGAGGGGCAGAAATAAGTCTAAGGCTGGCGAACGAATCATTGCTCAGCTGTAGCCAGGGTTGCCTGGTCTGCAGCCCCAAGGCAGACTGGTTGGCTTCCTACATCAGATGGGAAACCTCCTGGTAGTGGGATTGGACCAACAGTGGTGGCCGAGTTGAGGGGGCAGGTGGTCCTGCTGGGCCCTGCGTGTGGATCTTGGACTCCCAGCTCAGTTTTTGAAGAATCGTCACATTTCACCTGCAGGATCATCTGGATACAAGGAGAGAAATCAAGTCAAAGGCAAAGGCCATCTCCCTTCTGCACATTGCCATAAAACCACATTATGTGACATGCTCAAGTTTGAATTTTTTCGAATTTCTGAGATTAGCCACGCAAGTAGTTCAGCGGTTTCCTGCAACTTCGTCAGAGTCCATGTATCTAATTCAATAAGAATTGGAATTTAAAAAATAGACAAATAGTAGTTATACCACTTATTCAAACCAAGCAACCAAAGCATGTTTTTTTCCTGACCCAAGGTGGCCCATTAAAAGTATTTCTAACAGATTGTAGGAGTGTGTGTGTGTGGTATTAGTGTGTAAGGTTTTTGTTAAAAATTTTTAGACACAAAGGGTAGGTTAGCAATCTAAATCTAAATTACCTTCTTGAACTGTGCACACATTTAAAGCTTTTTCTTAAGTTTTCTTTCTTTGTGTGCTTTCAACTAACTGATAAAAAAGATCAGTCACGGGCATGTCAGCAAGACAGAGTGATGTGGTACCTTAATATCTGTCATCATTGCCTAACACACCCTTAGAAAACGAACAGCAAAGAGTGCAGCTTTTCATGTGTTATCGGCCATCCCAAACATCTGGTTTTCCCCAAAATAAATCACTCCAAGTAAAGTCTTGGTGATGATTTCATGTAATTCTCACTAAACAGAAACAATAAAAACATCCATTAAGGAATACAATAGACTAAACGTGGTGTATAATCAATGAATAGTTAAACTTTTGTGTTAATTGCCATTTATTCCACTTTTGATTAAGAAAGATTTTATTTTACAAAAGAATTAAGCCGGGGGCTGTACTTGATAAGCGTTCAATGGAATTATAACAAGGAGAAGCATTCTCAAAGTCTAACAAAAACCAAACCAGCTTAAGACGCATTTAAGACAATGCACCAATTAGCAGTTGTGCCTATTTAACTGATAAAAATGTGGGTAATAAATTTATTTATATAACTTTTTTTTTTTTTTTTTTTTTTTGGTGAGACAAGAGTCTCACACTGTCACCCATGCTAGAGTGCAATGGCAGGATCTCAGCTCACTGCAACCTCCACCTCCCAGGTTCAAGCAATTCTCCTACCTTAGCCTCCTGAGTAGCTAGGATTACAGGCGCCTGCCTCACCCCTGGCTAATTTTTTGTATTTTTAGTAGAGACTGGATTTCACTATGTTGGCCAGGCTGGTCTTGAACTGCTGAATGCGTGAGCTACCGTGCCTGGCCTAATTTTCCTTTTTCTAAAGCAGGGTGAAAGAGTATTACGTTACAGCAGGCGAGGTGGCTCAGCACTTTGGGAGGCAAAGGTGGGTGAATCACAAGGTCAGGAGCTCAAGACCAGCCTGGCCAAGATGGTGAAACCCCGTCTCTAATAATAATATAAATATTAGCCAGTCATGGTGGCGTGCACCTGTGGTCCCAGCTACTCAGAACCTGAGGCAGAAGAATCACCTGAACCCGGGAAGCAGAGGTTGCAGTGAGCCAAGGTTGCGCCACTGCACTCCAGCCTGGGCAAAAAAAAAAAAAAAAAAGAGTCTTATGTTAAAAAACTTAAAAGACGCAAGAGTATGCAGGAAGAGTCCTCCCTCAGTCCCCAGTTTCCTCTCCCACCACAGAAGAGATCAATGGAGCCAGTGTGCTGGGGAGCCCCTTTTACGCAGTGAACTTATTCAAAGAGTGTGCAGTAGGGTACACAACTCCATATTTAAATGCTCCCCAGAGTCTCTTATTGTATGTCATTTACGTCTTTCACTTCTAGGTTTTTAATTTCAAATGCTCAAAATGGTAATTATTTGTGCTGCTTCTGCCTTGCCTTCAAGGTTTAAATTTGGATAAAAAGGCTGGGTGTGGTGGCTCACACCTGTAACCCCAGCACTTTGGGAGGCCAAAGCAGGAGGGTCATTTGAGGCCAGGAGTTTGAGTTGCTCACTGGGCAACACAGTGAGACCCTGTCTCTACAAAAAGATTTTTTTTTTTGGAGACAGGGTCTCGCTCTGTCGCCCAGGGTGGAGTGCATGGCACAGCCTTGGCTCACCGCAACCTCCACCTCCCAGGCTCAAGAGATTCTCCTGCCTCAGCCTCCAGAGTAGCTGGGATTACAGGCACGTGCCATTGTACCTAGCTAATTTTTGTATTTTTAGTAGGGATGGGGTTTCACCACGCTGGCCAGGCTTGTCTTGAACTCCTGACCTCAAGTGATCTGCCCATCTCAACCTCTCAAAGTGCTGGGATTTCAGGCGTGAACTACTGCTCCTGGACCCAAAAAATTTTTTAATTGGCTGGGCATGGTGGCACACACCTGTAGTCCCAGCTACTCGGGAGGCTGAGGTGAGAGGATCGCTTGAACCCAGGAAGTTGAGGCTGCAGTGAGCCATGATTGCACCACTGCACTGCAGCCTGGGCAACAAAGCGAGACCCTGTCTCTAAAAGAATAAAAATAAAAATAAATAAATAAATTTGGATACAGTGTTCAAAGCCACTAGAATCTGCTGTGATGCTTGTCTGGGAGCTCTGCGTGGGTCTCCTGTGGAAGATAGGGCTTAGCTGTACTTTTGAGAACCTGAGATTCAGCAGTTCTTGTACCAAATTCCTCATTATCTGAGATGTTCCACATCAACACTGTGCAACAGTGTGTTATACCACAACTTGTGTTCATTGGATCGTGTCCCTTCCATGGCCCCCCAGATAAATTCCATTCTCCTCAGAGTCTCCACAAGGACCTGCACCCTCCGATCTGGCCTCTCTCTCTGCCTCCCTCCCTCTGTCAGCCACACTGGCCTCCTTGCTGTCCTTGAACACGTCAGGCTGGTTCCCACAGCAGGGGCTTTGTATGTGCTAATCCCCTGCCCTAGAATGCGCTTCCCCCATGTTTTTTGCATAATCTCATCATTCAGGTTTCAGCTCAGAGTTCACCTCCTCAGAGAGCCTTCCCTGACCACCCTTGCTAAACCCTCACATGCACCCACTCAGTCATTTTCTACCCACGTTCCCAGTTTACTTCATCGTGTGCATTGCTCCTCATCATGGGCACTAGTTCTTTTACCCTCGGGCTTTCTGTCACATCTCCCATTAGGCGGTGAACTCTGAGCGTGTCTGTCCCGGTCACTAAACCATCCCCGGCTACTAGCTACACAGAAGTTATTCCAGAAATAGCGGTTGAGTAATTGAAACATTTTGACCCTCTTGCTTTGACAAAAATATAAAAATCATCTAAACTTGCTGGATTGGGATAGCTTTATTTGGTTTTCCAATGAGAAGGTAGGTGGGAGGAGAAGGCATCCAGTAATAATTATGCAATCTTCCATGCATCAAAAATGGCATTAAAAAGTCACAAACGCATAGCTGCCGTCTTGAGTTCTGCCTGCCGTTTGTCACCTTTGTGGACTTAGGCACTTTTTCAGCACCTCAATTTCTTCATCTACAGGAAGGCACTATGACTGCAACACCGTGTGCTGTGTTTTTCTGATGATAAAAGGTGGTCCCACTAGGTCTTCTTAGCACTAATCACTCTTTGAGAGGATTTGGTGTATTTATTTGTTTTCTTATTAATCAATCTATTTGCCCCTAAAATGTCAGCTCTGACAAGGGGAGGACTTTCATCTGTCCAGTTTACCCAGTGCTTAGATTTTACATTTCCAGGGTGGGAGTACCTACCTCCTAGGGTTATTTTGACAAGAAATGAGATAATATGTGCCAAGTGCTTTGAATGATATGTGAAATATATGAAGCATTTAATACATGTTGGTGATAATTATGTTTATTAGAATTATGTGAACTTGGGTTTCTGATGCTGTATATTAGCAGGAAATGAAAAACATCTGTGTCTGGCTGTTTTACTTCCCTAATCCTGTTTTTGTGGCAGGGATGCATGGCGTCAGGAATTTAATAATGGACAAGTATCACTTAAAAGCGGCAGAATCGATACAGAGTCAAAAATGAAAAATTGGCTTGGGGAAATTTTGAAGACTGTATCGGACAAAACTCATATTAAATGATTTTTGTTTTTATTGGAAAACTTATATTGGTTAAGAACTATCTTATTTCAGTTTCATCTTCTCTTCAATATATTTAATAAATGGGGCAAAATAATGCAAAATTTTATTAATGGGAGAGGGCAGACATTAGGTGAATGGGGCTCCTTGCTTTGGGAAAATTCATTTTCATTCAACTTCAATGGTCAATTCTAGGAATCTAAGATCTGAGGCTGGAGGTGAGAGAGAATTGCCATTTTCAGCATGGTTCAAACATGTTGATGTTCAGTATCATATTGGAATTCTGTCTAACAATTCCAATTTTGTTCTAGAGGGAACAAGAGTGGTTCATTTGGGTACACCTACCAAGATGTGTGCAGTTGGCTATATTTTATACCATGATCAACAAACCAGTGTATTAACACTTTCTGACACTGGCTCATGAAATGTATTACCATTATCTTCAGTTGGCAAAAAGTATGAAGCACATGTATACTGACTCCAGGAAGAATTTCTGAATTAAGCCTAAAACATATATATGGATGTACTTGCATAGAAATAAAGGTCTGTTATTTGTACATTGCAACTTGACAGCAACTGTTCCCTCTTAAGGGGATGGGGATTGAATTTAGGGATGGTGATCAAAGACTTTTAGCTTGATTTCTGAAGCATGAATGTTTTTCTGAACAAATTGGATTCATGCATTGGTTGTATAATTAAAATTTGATTTAAAATTATAAGACAATCATGTTAAAGGTATGAAAACTAATAAGAGCAGCAGTCACCACTAAAGAACAACATTCAACCAAGCACATTGGTTTAATTAATTAATATTACTACATTTATATTTATTGTACAACAAAACACAGTAGTAACCTGCCTTTTTCCTCAGGTGAATAGTTATGATAGTTTAGCATTGAAATTTGAATATATGACAATGTGTTAATTCCCACAAGGATTTGAAACCCTGTTCATCCATTACTCTGCCTGGATCACCCTCTCCCCAACCAAAAATAAATAAATAAATAAATAAAATGAGGGCCACAGTTTTGACAAGACCCGAGAGGCGTCCTTGCAGTCGAAATGAATAGGCAAAGCTGCTTAGTCCTGTAACTGCCACTTCATCCCTGACTCACAGCGCTCCCAGTTTGACATTTGATTCCCTGAAAAACATCTTATCAGATCAACAATGATTCCTGTCCAGAAAAGAAAAATCCCCTGCCTTTCCTCCATAGGAGGGATGTCAGTCGCTGTGCAGAGATTCTAAAGCTCTGAGGCCATGACCAGCAGAGGAGTCATGGTGCATCTGAAGGGATAAGGGGAGATAAAGTGTATCAAAGGGGGCCTTGACACATGGGATGCTATGCAGGCCTTCTCCAGAGCATCTCGGGCCTAACTGACAGGGGATTAATCCACGGGAGGGCGATAAACAACAGCTGAAGTGGGCTTGAGGCCCAACACCTGGATACGAGGTTGGATCCAGTCTGGGAGGCTGTGCCACGCTGCCAAGGACACAGTCTCTCCCAGCAGAATTCTTAACAGCCCCTTCCACTCCTTGCAGGGCCTCAGGCTTGACACCCTTTCCCTCGAATAACATGTTTGAAAAATAGGTTGAGATTTTTTGTTTGTTTGTTTGTATTCTGTGCTTGTGAGCCAGGGAAACTGAAGAGTTTAGATACTCAACAGTTGCCTGCCGTGGGTTCTTACAGAAAAGGGTTTCACTTGACAACCAAATGCAGTGGGGCAGACCTTGCTTGGATCCTGATTCCATCGAATCAAGGATAACGCAGGCGTTTTTGAGATGCTGAGAACCTTCCGGTAGTAGATGATATTCAGGAGTCATTGTTTGTTTTGTTGGACATGATAATGACATTGTGTGAGAGTTTTCCTAAATGAACTTTAGAAACATTGATGAATACTAAGTGCATAGGGTAAAATGAAGTCAATGATGGTGTTTTGTGTTTTGTTTTGTTTTGTTTTTTTTGAGTTGGAGTTTTGCTCTTGTTGCTCAGGCTGGAGTGCAGCGGCACGATCTCTGCAACTCTGCCTCCTGGGTCAAGCATTTCTCCTGCCTCAGCCTCCTGAGTAGCTGAAATTATAGACATCTACCATCATGCCCAGCTAATTTTTTTTACTGTATCTTTAGTACAGATGGGGTTTCACCACGTTGGCCAGGCTGGTCTCAAACTCCTAACCTTAAGTGATCCACCTGCCTCGGACTCCCAAGTGCTGGGATTACAGGCGTGAGCCACCGCACCCGGCCCAACGATGCATTTTTTAAAAACTTTTTAAATTATATGATATACTTTTTAAAAACTTTTAAAATAATAATTGTGCACATTTGCAGGTACATAGTGATGTTGTGATACATATAATGTATAGTGATCAGATCAGGGTAGTTAGTCATATGCGTCATCTTTGTATCATTCTTTGCACTGGGAATATTCAATATCTTCCTTCTAGCTATTTGGAACTGTATACCATGTTTTGGTTAACTATAGTCATGCTACAGTGTGACATGCTTTAAAATATAGAGGGAGAGAAAAGGAGAGAAGACTCTGAAGTACATGTGGCAAAATCTTAACTATTGAATCTGGATAACGGTCTATGAAGGTCCATAGTACTATTCACTCTACTTTTAGGTGTGTTTGAATATTTTTGCCAAAATAATTATGATAATAATTGTAATAATAAGCTTTTTTAAATGCTCCAAAGAGGCCAGATAAGTAGCTCACACCGGTAATCCCAGCACTTTGAGAAGCTGAGGCGGGTGGATCCCTCGAGCCCAGGAGTTCAAGACCAGCCTAGGTAACATAGGGAAACCCCATCTGTACAAAAATTAGCCTGATGTGATGATATGCACCTGTAGTCTCAGCTACTCAGGAGGCTGAGGTGGGAGGATTGCTTGAACCCAGGAGGCTGAGGCTGCAGTGAGCCAAAATCATGCCACTACACTCCAGCCTGGGTGACAAAGTGAGACCCTGTCTCAAAAAAAAAAAAAAAAAAAATTCTAAAAAGTGCCAGTGATGATGTGAAAATTCAGGCCCTTTTATTTTTTTCAGATGAAGTATTGATCTGTCACCCAGGCTGGAGTGCAGTGGCGCCATCTCAGCTCACTGCAACCTCCACCTCCCAGGTTCAAGTGATTCTCATGCCTCAGCCTCTCATGTAGCTGGGGTTACAGGTAGGCACCACCACACCCAGCTAATTTTTATATTTTTAGTAGAGAGGGGTTTCTCCATGTTGTCCAGGCTGGTCTTCGACTCCTGACTCAAGTGATCCACTGCCTTGGCCTTCCAAAGTGCTGGTATTACAGGCGTGAGCCACGGCGCCCGGCCTGATAGCCTGTTTTTAACAAAGGAGAGGATAAAAGAGGAGACAGGGATGATACACAAAGCCTTGCTTGCCTTTCCTTACTTGGCATCAGAACTCATGCTAGTTATTTCACTCCAAATAACCCATTTGGATTTTTTCAAAACTCACTCGGTGAAACCTAGCTCACAGATTCTGTTCTTTATCTAAAATTTTGGAATTTTGCTCCTCATGGACTTTTGTTAGGCACGGAGCATTGTATGTATTACTGGCTAAATATCATAAATCCAAAATGCTCCAAAGGCTGATGCTTTCTTGAACATCCACCTGACACTCGAAGGAAATGCTCATTGGAGCATTTCAGATTTCAGGTTTTCAAATTCAAGTATAATGGAAATATTCCCAAACCTGAAAATATCCAAAACCAAAGCACTTCTGGTCCCACGCATTTCAGATCAGGAAATGTTGTACCTCATTGAATCCTTAACAACCCAGGAAAACTTTCCTCCCATTTCACAAATTAGACACAAAAGGTGAGCAATTTGTTTAAAGCCGCGTAGCTAAAAAGTGGCAGAGCATTTGTTGTTTAGAGCCAGGCACGGTGGCTCACGCCTGTAATCCCAGCACTTTGGGAGGCTGAGGCAGGCAGAGGCTGAGGCAGGCAGATCACCTGAAGTTGGGAGTTCGAGACCAGCTGGGCCTACATGGTAGAAACCCTGTCTCTACTAAAAATACAACAATTAGCGGGCATGGTGAAAAAAAATGGAAAGAGATAGGAAAGGGAGGCCGGGCGCGGTGGCTCACGCCTGTAATCCCAGCACTTTGGGAGGCCAAGGCGGGTGGATCACGAGGTCAAGAGATCGAGACCATCCTGGTCAACATGGTGGAACCCCGTCTCTACTAAAAATACAAAAAATGAGCTGGGCATGGTGGTGCATGCCTGTAATCCCAGCTACTCAGGAGGCTGAGGCAGGAGAATTGCCTGAACCCGGGAGGCGGAAGTTGCGGTGAGCCGAGATCGCGCCATTGCACTCCAGCCTGGGTAACATGAGTGAAACTCCGTCTCAAAAAAAAAAATGAAAGAAATAGGAAAGGGAGCACAGTAGACATTTTGCCTAATGATTTGCAGTTATTGCTGCTAGATATAGAAAAATATTGATGTAAAATGGGTTTTCTGTTTGTTTTTTGTTTTTTTTTTTTTTTTTTTTTTTGAGACGGAGTTTCACTCTTGTTGCCCATGCTGGAGTGCAATGGCATGATCTCAGCTTACTGCAACCTCTGCCTCCTGGGTTCAGGCAATTCTTCTGCCTCAGCCTCCCGAGTAGCTGGGATTACAGGCATGAGCCACCATGCCCGGCTAATTTTGTATTTTCAGTAGGGATGGGGTTTTACCATGTTGGTCAGGCTGGTCTCGAACTCCTGACCTCAGGTGACCCACCCATCTTGGCCTCCCAAAGTGCTGGGATTACAGGCGTGAGCCACCACGCCCAACCAGTACAGTTTTGAAGGAAGGACTGGCAGAGACAAAGAAAAGCCCATTATTCATAATAATCCTCATAACAGTAATGACAGTTTACCTTTTAAGGAATTCCAGGCTATGGTAAGAGAATACTATATCTGTTTGGGAACCAGCATGAAATTTTGGCAGCTTTGGGTCAAAAGCGACTGTGTCTAACAAAAGTGGTAATAATCACAGTTAATAATATGCACAGAACTCTGAGCTAAACATGTTATATGAATTAACCCATTTAATCTTGTAAGGTGAATATTGCTCCCTATTACAAAAATGCAAACCTTTGCCCAAAAGTCTCCTAATTAGAAAAAGGCAGAGCAGAGATTTGAACCAAAACACAACACCCCTCATGACCATTTAAATCAGGGGAAGAAAAACAAATCAGTTACTGGATTTTTTTTTTTTTTTTCCTGAGATGGAGTCCCACTCGGTCGCCTTGGCTAGAGTGCAGTGGCATGATCATAGCTCACTGCAGCCTGGAACTCCTGGCCTCAAGGAATCCTCCCACCTCAGCCTTCCGAGTAGCTGGGACTACAGTGCATGCTACGACACCCTGCTATTTTCTATTTTTGTAGAGATGGGTTCTCGCTGTGCTGCCCAGTCTGGCCTCAAACTCCTGGCCTAAAGTGACCTCCCAAACTGCTGGGATTACAAGCATGAGCTGCCATGACAGGCCCAGGTATTTGATTGTTTTATTTTATTTTTGTTTGTTTGTTTGTTTTTGAGACAAAGTCTTGCTCTGTCACCCGGGCTGCAGCATAATGGCCCAATGTCAGCTCACCGCAACCACTGCCTCCCAGGTTCAAGCAATTCTCCTGCCTCAGTCTCCTGAGCAGCTGGAATTACAGGCATGCGCCACAACGCCCAGCTAATTTTTGTATTTTTAGTAGAGACAGTTTTCACCATCTTGGCCAGGCTGGTCCACCCATCTCAGCCTCCCTAAGTGCTGGGATTACCACCACACCGGCCAGTTTTTTTTTTTTTTGGTAAATTTCTTCCCTGCATTCCTGATTGCTTGATTATTTCTCATGCCCTTTTGTTGGCTTCTCCTGAAGCTTAAACTATTAGCAATAGAATAGTAGAATCTTCTGCCAGGCACAGTGGCTCACACCTGTAATCCCAGCACTTTGGGAGGCCAAGGTGGGTGGATCACCTGAGGTCAGAAGTTTGAAACCAGCCTGGCGAACATGATGGAACCCCATCTCTACTAAAAATACAAAAATTAGCTGGGCATGGTGGCAGGTGCCTGCAATCCCAGCTACTCAGGAGGCTGAGGCGAGGAAATGGCTTGAATCCAGGAGGTGGAGTTTGCAGTGAGCCGAGATTATGCCATTGCACTCCAGCTCGGGCAACAAGAGCAAAACTCCATCTCAGAAAAAAAAGAATAGTAGAATCTTCTAGGCTGGTACAAAACTTAAGATAACTTTCAAGTGCAAGTATTATGGGGGGAACTATGGGTGACACTTAAAAAATGATCTAAACTCTCCTCAGCTCTTTGTGGCTCTTTTAATTCTTCCCAGAAGATAAGGAAACATTATCCCACTGACCCTAAACCAAGCTGCCCAGTAAAATAAAAAAAGAAAACCAGTGGCCCATACTGTGATTCTGACTTGTAGCCCAAGGTACACAATTTTAGCAAGTGGCACCAGGTGGAATCTTCCTTAGATGAGTCTCAAAACTGAATGGTGGGGACAGCTATTGGACATCCCTCAACAGAACCCAGTCACCAAAGGAAAGGAAAATAGCTGAAGTAGATGGCAAATTTCCTGGTAAATTGCAGAAACATAAATTGCATAATCTCTCCCACAAAACTCTGCTAGGGTGTGCACGTACTACCAAACTGCATCAGTCCCAGACATACATTTTTTCACATTTTTACATCTCAGATATTAGGCCTACGTCTTAGAATCAAAGGCATATCACAAATTACTTAGTGTAAGGTTTTTTTTTTCTTTATAGTACATAAAATAATTATAAAATATACAGTTTATAGTATCTTGGAGTCAATGAAATAATGCATTGAAAACTCAGTCACCTGTGTGATTCCGCTTAAAAAAAATCCCAGTTTAAATCTACATAATCTATTTTAGGAGATTAAGCATCAGAACATATGTTGCCTCATAACAGAGAAAAACAAAGGCTATCAGGCCAAAATACGCAAACAAGTCGAAGTAAAAATAGATGTGTGGATTCCAGCCTTAACTTGCTTATTAAAGAAGTGGAGCTTAATTGTTTAGTTTAATGCACTGCTGTCTTCTCCAGCCATGTGTCCTTTTCAACCTGCTGAAGATGATTTGGTTGGAATATGAGAGTGGCTTCATTTTTCATATTAGCTTGCAAAAGTTTTGTCTCCATTCAGCACCAGAAGCTGTGTACACAATGGCATGCATGAATGTTGTGTATCAGTGAAGAGAGCCCCTTGAACTCCGCCTTACAGGAACAAAGAGTTTCCAAGATGCATCAGAGTAGCAGATGTTGAGTTATCTGAAGGGTCAGAATGCCAATTAGATATTGAACATGGCAGGAGGAGGGTGGAGTTTCCAAAACAAATGAAAGATGAATGGGAGCAGTCCCCGAGTTTAGGCTTAGGTCCTGCTGTTCTTTTGTATAATGATTTGTGGCAAATTTGTTTTGTCACTGAGGCATAGTTCCCCCTGGGTCTTAAAGTGATTTCGTAATCACCAGAAGAATTTTTTTTCATTAAATATACTTTTCCTGATCAAAACAGGATATAGTACCTTAAAAATAAATTTGAGCAAGCCACATATTGTCTATGTGAGAGATGAAGACGAGTAATCCTACAAGAAAAAATAGAAGACAGAAGCAAAGAGGGAGGAAATCATTCAATTAAAAAAAAATTAGGTAGAAATCCAAAAGAATTCAGAAGATCATTTTTTCACACTTTTAAAAAGATAAAAACTTATTTGGCCTAGCAATGTACGGATTTTGCTGATTTTTTAGTTTTATAAGGGTACAGTTATAATTTTAAATCTAGGAAACCTACAGATGAGAAAAAATATGGGAAACGTGAGATGCAAAATACTCCCATGGTTAATTATGTATTTGTATCAGTGTTACCATCATAAATCATCCTTAGAGAAACAAAACCAAGTAGTTAAGAGGATGGACACAATGGTGTTCTGTTTCAATAATTTCATTTGGTCCTTAAAATACTTGTGGCTATTTTTTTCTCTCAAAACCACCCACATTTAGTAAAATTATATCACTGAGTAGACCCTACCCTGTTCTCTCTCCTGACTCCTGGCGAGTACTAGACCGTGGAATACCAAAGGGAAACCCGCAAAAAAGGAAACTGGGATTGCATTGATTTAAATCCATCAGTGCTGCAACCAAATTATTTAGTTCTCTCTTGACCTTTGCAGGTCAAATTTGACTATTTATGCTATCTGCTAATGCTTTACTATTTTTCATTGCTTTGCCTGTTAACAATTCTGACCTGCAGCCCTTCCAGCCTGCAGGGTCGTTATATTAAACAATCGCTAATTACTCCCTGAAACATATGCTCCCGTTTTAAAATGCCAGTTGAGTCCAAGCCCAACCAAAAACCCATACATTTCAATCGCTAAACCATGCGATTGAAATTTCACTCGGGAATTTCCAGCAATTTGGTTGGGGGTGGTGCACGCCTTTTTCAGCCCCCAGTGGTGGATCAGGGATGTGTTATACTGACATAATCTAGCAAAATCTCTGCTCTCGGAGATGCGGCAGTATGTAAACAAGTGAAATATACAGGAAAGTCATTCCCCATCAACTTCCTGGTTTCCTGCTCTTTACATTCTTACACGTAAACCTCTAATTCATTTCAGAATGCAAAGGTCACCGCAAAAAATCTGAGGCTAAATATACCCTTTTGTCCAGCAGAAGGATCACAGAGATCTTTTTTTTCTTTTTACGGTAATGTGGCCACGGCCAGGTGTTTCCCACGTTTGCCTAACTGCATTGGGAGTTGTGTTTACAGATCTGAACAATAGCCTTCAACACTCATTTAAAATATATTTTTTATCTGGAATAATTGTTAGAAGTATAGAAAACTTGCAAAGTGAATACAGACAGCTCCTGTCACCTCACTTCCCCTGATAGGAACATCTTGCATTCCCAGGGTACATTTGTCCAAACTAGGAAATTAAGATTGGTGCAAATACTATTAACTAAACTCCAGGCTTGATGGATTCCCCCTGTTTTTCCACTAATATCCTTGTCTAGGATCAAACCCAGAATACCACGTTACATTCGAGCAATTATAAACTTGAAAATTCAAATATTTTTGTGACTTAACTCTCAAAAAATGTATTTGCGATTTATCTCTCAAAATTATTGCCTCTTAAAATAAACAAATTAATTTAAAAATACAGAGGCCAAGCATGGGGGCTCTCGCCGGTAATCTCAGTACTTTGGGAGCTGAGATGAGAAGATAACTTGAGCCCAGGAGTTTATGACCAGCCTGGGCAACATAGGGAGACCCGATCTCTTTAAAATAAAAACAAAAATATGGGCTAGGCATGGTGGTTCACGCCTATGCATCTCAACAAAATTAACAAATAAGAGGCATTTTAGGAGATTTCAAAAATAAATCTGAATTTATTTTAATCATTTGGATCTAGATGGCAAAATAATTCACGTTTTATAGACATTTATATTAAACAGGATACATATTTTCTCAGTTGAGAAATTTACTTTATCCAGTTAAGGAATTATATTGTTTTCAAATTCAAAGAAGAAAAGCATAAGAGATATCTTTAGAGAGTAGAACCATAAAATACCATTTCTCACCCATCACATTTGTACCAATTTAAAAGATTGATCGTATTTTTGGCCAAGTTTCTTAGCGTCATTGTACCTCAGTTTTCCTCTCTGTAAAATGGAGACAATCATTGCTGTTACTCATGGAGAAGAAGGATAGCCACGTGGTTTAAAGTAAGGACTCTATAACTGGACTTTCTGAGCCCACCTGGCCTGTCCCACTTTTTGGCTGTTGGATCCTGGAGAAATTACTGGACCTAAGGTTTCGTGCTTTAGTTTCTCATCTATAAAATGATAATGAGAACACTATCCACCTCAGAGGATTTTTACAAGGACTAAGTGAGATGATATATATCAAACTTAGGGCTGGGCGCGGTGGCTCACACTTGTAATCCCAGCACTTTGGGAGGCCAAGGTGGGCAGATCACCTGAGGTCAGGAGTTCGAGACCAGCCTGGCCAACATGGTGAAACCTCATCTCTACTAAAAGTACAAAAACTAGCCAGGTGTGGTGGTGGGTGCCTGTAATCCCAGCTACTTCGGAGCGTAAGGCCGGAGCCTACTGAAATTCCTGGACAAGTGTATAAATATGTGCATAATATGCTATTATGGCATGAGTCATAATATCACCCCTATTTGTCCCCCACAAAAGGAAAAAATACAAACTTATGTTTTCATCAACTTGAAAATAGTAAAATGGGCTGGGCACGGTGTCTCACGCCTGTAATCCAAGCACTTTGGAGGCCAAGGCGGGCGGATCACCTGAGGTCGGGAGTTCAAGGAAATAGTAAAATGGCCAGGTGCAGTGGTTCATGCCTGCAATCCCAGCACTTTGAGAGGCCAAGATGGGTAGATTGCTTGAGCTCAGGCGTTGAGACCAACTTGAGCAACATGGTGAGACCCCGTCTCTACCAAAAATTGGGTGGGCATGGTGATGTATGCCTGTAGTCCCAGCTGTTCCGGAGGCTGAGATGGGAGGATGGTTGAGCCTGGGAGGTGGAGTTTGCAGTGAGCAGACATTTCACCATTGCACTCCAGCCTCGGTGCAGAGCCAATCATGTCAAAAAAAAAAGAGAATAATAAAATGAATACTGGGTATCCATTAAAGAGATTGAGATATGGTTTTATTTGCATACCTGGACATCAACAGATATATATGTGTGTGTATATATATGATACATTCATATATATGTGTATATATATGATACATTCATATATATGTGTGTATATATATATATGATACATTCATTGTTCTATTTATCCATTTGTTGATTATAATAAATATTATTTATTTATTTTTTGGGGGGGACAATCTCACTCTGTTTCCCAGGCTGGAGTGCAGCAGCATAATCTTGGCTCACTGCAACCTCCACCTCCTGGGTTCAAGCGATTCTCATGCCTCAGTCCCCCAAGTAGTTGGGACTACAGGTGTGTGCCACCACGCCCAGCTAATTTTTATATCTTTGGTAGAAATGGGGTTTCACCATCTTGGCCAGGCTGCTCTCAAACTCCAGACCTCCAGTGATCTGCCCACATCAGCCTTCCAAAGTGCTGGGACTACAGGCGTGAGCCACCACACCCAGGCTGTGTTACCGAGTGTCTATTAGGCGGTGTCAGGCTCTGCTGTAGGTGCTGGGGACACACATTATAAAAGACAGACACAATTTCTGCCAGCATGGAGCCAACATTCTAGGAAGGAAACAAGTAGCAAACAAGCTAAGAAGTAAGCATCCTCCCATGTGTCAGGGAGGCGACCTGCAAAATAAAACTCACACTGGGTAAGAAGAGGAGGTAGAAGAGCAAATGGTTTACAGAGGGAAGTCAGGGAGTTCCCTTTAAGAAGGAGATATGCTCAGATTTTAATACATCCAGGGATGCAGGTCTATAGATACCTGAGGAAGAATGTTCCAGAAAGAAAGAACAGCAGGTACAAAAGTTTGTGGTTTGGAGTTCACCACTAAATGAAAAATATATGAAGGAAAATATGGGCCAGGCCCAGTGGCTCATGCCTATAATCTCAACACTTTGGGAGGCCTAGCTGGGAGGATTGCTTGAGTTCAGGAATTCAAGACCAGCCTGGGCAACATAGTGAGACCCTGTCTCTACAAAAAATACAAAACATTAGCCAGACATGATGGTATGTGCCTGTAGTCCCAGCTATGCAGGAGGTTGAGGTGGGAGGATCACTTAAGCCCAGGAGTTCAAGGCTGCAGTGAGCCATGATTGTGTGATGTGGTTTGGCTGTGTCCCCAAATCTCACCTTGAATGGTAACAATCCCCACGTGTGAAGTGTGGGGCCACATGGAGATAACTGAATCAGGGGCGGTTTCCCCCATACTGTTCTTGTGATAGTGAATAAGTCTCAAGAGATCTCATGGTTTTATAAATGGGAGTTCCCCTGCACAAGCTCTCTTGCCTGCCACCATGTAAGGCGTGCCTTTGCTTCTCCTTTGCCTTCTGCCATGATTGTGAGGCCTGCCCACCCACACAAGAACTGTGAATCCATTAAACCTCTTTCCTTTATAAATGACCTGTCTTAGGTATGATTTTATTAGCAGTGTAAGAACAGACTAATACATCCGCCACTGCACTCCAGCCTGGGGACAGAGCAAGAATCTGTTTCAAAAAAGAAAAGAAAGAAAAAAGGAAAATATGTGTAGGCTTCTATTTTTGAAAAGGGGGGAGAAAGAGATAAATATGTAAATAGACCGACAATCTAACAAAGGTCTGTAATAGAAAAGGCTGCAGCAGGCCAGGCACGGTGGCTCACACCTGTAATCCTAGCACTTTGGGAGGCCGAGGTGGGCGGATCACGAGGTCAAGAGATTGAGATCATCCTGGCAAACATGGTGAAACCCCGTCTCTACTAAAAATACCAAAAAAAAATTAGCTGTTCATGGTGGTGTGTGCCTGTAGTCACAGCTACTCGGGAGGCTGAGGCAGGAGAATCACTTGAACCCGGTAGGCGGAGGTTGCAGTGAGCTGAAAA
Source organism: Sapajus apella (assembly GCF_009761245.1). Lineage (NCBI taxonomy): Eukaryota > Metazoa > Chordata > Mammalia > Primates > Cebidae > Sapajus > Sapajus apella. Next base: position 3,909,797 of record NW_022437032.1, read on the forward strand.
TGCGCCACTGCACTCCAGCCTGGGAGACAAAGTGAGACTCTGTCTCAAAAAAAAGGCTGCAGCAGAATATGCCAAACTGTTGATAGTGTTTACCCCAGGGAGTGGACTTGTGAAGAGAATCTTTCAGGTCTTCCTTCATAAACATCTAATTGTTTCTGTTTCCAATGAACATGTATGATTTGTAATTTAGAAAACGAGCAAAATAATTTTTAAGAGTTCTAGAAGAAAGGCAGTCTTTTCCTAAAATAGTCTAGGACAGAGTTTCTAACAGTAGCCCTGTTGGCACTTGCAGCGGATGATTTGGTAGGGAGCCGTCCTGCGTCTTGTACGATGTGTTTAGACGCATCCTCAGCTTCTACTCGCGAGGTCCTAGCAGGATCCTCCAAATGTGACCGCTAAAAATGACTCCAAACATTGCCATACGTCCTCGAGCGCAGGCATCCCCAACCCCAGGGCCACAGACCAGTAGGAACCGGGGCACACAGCTGGAGATGAGTGGCAGGAAAGTGAGCAAAGATTGGTCTTGACAGTATTTACTGCCAGCATTAGATTCTCACAGGAGCATGACCCCTATTGTGAACTACGCATGCGCGGGATCCAAGCTGCACACCGCTTGGTAATCCCTGATGCCGTCACTGTCTCCCATCACCCCCAGACGGGAGGGTGTTGCGTTGCAGGAAAACAAGCTCAGGGCTCCCACTGATTCTGCATTATGGTGAGATGTATAATTATTTCATTATATATCACGATGTAATAATAATAGAAATAAAGTACACAATAAATGTAATGTGCTTGAATCATCTTGAAACAATCCCCCCCACCCCCCATCCCAGTCCGGGGAAAAACTGTCTTTCACGAAACCAGTCCCTGGTGCCAAAAAGGTTGGGGATTGCTGCTCTAGGCGTCAAAATACCCACACACCCTCTACCGGCTCTGAGATCCATTGCTCTAGGGTAAATCTTGGAGTCTGGAGGCGGCGGACCGGGTTCAAATCTCAGCTGTGTCCCTTGCAAGCTGTGGAACCTGAGATTTCTCCTTTCGGTGCCTCAGTTTCCTCATCTGCAAAATAGACATAAATATATTGTCTTCCTGGGCTTTCTCTGAGGATGAAAGGAGCCAGTTGATATGTTGTGCTTAGGACAGAACATGGTAGGTGTCAGCTGTTATCACTGATGTCCATCCACATCCCCCACTGCCTGTGACTCCTTCAGCAGGACAGACCAAAGCCTCTTCAGTTCACCCACAGGCTCCCTGACGAGCAGCCCTTCCCAGTCCAAGACTCTGCCCCTGGGAATAGAAACTCAGACAAGGAACAAGGGGAGGAAAAGACTCATTGTTTAGGCTGGGGAGACAGCCTCCTTAAGTGCTTCCTGCATCCTTTGTGTAAGAAGAAAAGTGAGATTTATATGAACTGAAAGCGGGTGTGTAGCTGCAGGTATAGTTTTCTTCCCATAAGTGTTTCCAAACATGCCTGTGTGTGCTTTACCAAAGGGTCATTGGCCACAAAATCGTTTGGGCCACCTTTCCTCCTTTCCAACCTTAGTTGCTCACACACACAAATACATACACAGACTGTCCCTACAATGGATAAGATAAGATAATAGGCCAGGCGAGGTGGCTCACGCCTGTAATCCCAGCACTTTGGGAGGCTGAGGCGGGCGGATCACCTGAGGTTGGGAGTTCGAGACCAGCTTGACCAAAATGGAGAAACCCCATCTCTACTAAAAATACAAAATTAGCTGGGCATGCCAGCGCATGCCTGTAATCACAGCTGCTCAGAAAAACTGAGGCAGGGGAATTGCTTGAGCCCGGGAGGCGGAGGTAGCAATGAGCCAAAATCATACCATTGCACTCCACCCTGGGCAAACAAGAGTGAAACTCCACTGCAAAAAAAAAAAAGATAATATATTCACATATAAGTATATTATATAAGATATAAAAACAACTGAAACCTAAAAGATACCTGAATATTGACAGTGATGTGCTACACAGTGATATATCAACATTGACAGTCAACATCATTGACTGAAACGAGACAGACACGCACACACACAGACACCTGCACAGAAACACACACAGACACCCGCACAGAAACACACACAGACGCAAACACGAAACATAGCTTACTTTCCCCAAAGCAAAGTGCATTCCTCAGTGGGGCCGGCTCACCCCTTAACCCCATCTGGTCCACATTTTGCTTTGGTGGAAATTAGAAGCCATATCACTTTTACTTATGTTTCAGACTGCCTTTTGCTTACTTAGATTTCTCCTTCCCACATACATGGCTTTTTGTTTCCCTTAAACTTTTTCGACTGTCCTCGTTATGTTTTCCTTAAAAAGGAATAATATTTATGTTCTGAGAAATGTGTCATTTGACGAATTCACTGCTGTGGGAACATTTTAGACTGTACTTACACACACCTAGCTGGTGCAGCCTACCACACACAGGCTGGAAGACATGCCTGCTGCTCCAAGGCTATCACCCTGTACAGCATGTGCCTGTTCTGACACAGGCAACGGTACCACAGTGGGTGAGTATTCGTGTCTCCAAACATATCTAAATGTAGCAAAGGTACCGTTAAGATACAGTATAATAGGCCAGCACGGTGGCTCACACGTGTAATCCCAGCACTTTGGGGTGCTGAGGTGGGCGGATCACAAGGGAGTTTGAGACCAGCCTGGCTAACATGGTGAAACCTCATCTCTACTAAAAGTACAAAAATTAGTGGGGTGTGGTGGCGGGCATCTGTAATCCCAGCTACTCGGGAGACTGAGGGAGAAGGATTCCTTGAACCCGGGAGGTGGAGATTGCAGTGAGCCGAGATCGTGCCTCTGCACTCCAGCCTCCTGAGACTCCATCTCTCGGGGGGCGGGGTTGGGGGGAACAATATAATAATCTTTTTTTCTCTTTTTTTGTTTTGTTTTTTTTTGAGACACAGTCTTATTCTGTCCCCCAGGATGGAGTGTGCAGCAGTACGATCACAGCTCATTGCAGCCTCGACCTCCTGGGCTCAAGGGATCTTCCTGCCTCAGTCTCCCAAGTAGCTAGGACTACAGGTGCATGCCACCACACCCAGCTAATTTTAATTTTTTGTAGAGACAGGGTTTCACCACTTTGCCCATCTCAAACTCCTGGGCTCAAGTGATCCACCCACCTCAGACTCCCAAAGTGCTGGGATTCCAGGCATCAGCCACCTTGCCCAGCCACAAATTTATTGGATACAAGTTTTACATGGCATGAGATATTGTGCCCAAACCATACTGGCTCCAGTGGGGATGGCACCAGGTTCAAGAGGCAAAAGAAGAGACCCAGAGCCAGGGTTTTATTGGGGGCTTATGTACAGAGAAAAGTCCCATGGTAACAGGCTGGACGGAAAAACCACGACCCCTTGTAAAAGGCATGCAGTTGACATCATGCCACCCTTTTCCTAACAGTCTTCAACCTTCATTCAGCCCAAAGCTCGGAACTTCATCCCGTCCGGCCCATGTTCCACAGCTCAGTTGTTCCTCATAGACAAGGAACGAATGTCCAGGCTGGCCCGGCCCAGATTCCCTAGTTTGCAATACATGTTCAAGTGGATCTGCCATACAGGGTCATTCTCAGTGTGTGCCTATGTTATTGCCATTGAGTACATTCACCATACATGGGAGCAGGTCCTGCATGGAACAAAAAGAACGGTCAACTGTAAAAATGTGGACCAGGCATGGTGACTCACGCCTGTAACCCCAGTACTTTGGGAGGCCAAGGCAGGCAGATCAGCTTGAGGCCAGGAATTTGAGACCAGCTTGGCTAACATGGTAAAACCCTGTCTCTACTAAAAATAGAAAACTTAGCCAGGTGTGGTGGTGCATGCCTGTAATCTCAGCTACTCCCAAGGATGAGGCAGGCGTTGCAGTAAGCGGAGATTGAGCCACTGCACTCTAGCCTGGGTGACAGTGCGAGACTTTGCTAGGGGAAAGTTAAAAGTGACCAAATTATGTGAGGAGGCCGGCAAGAGAAGAGTGATTCTAACTAGTTCTGTATAAGTGTTCTCTCGGTCTCAGCTTCTCATCATTGAAGATAAGGCTGTTGCCTTTCCTTCTAGAGAGTGTCCTTCACACAGGAATTTCATCTGCTTTTAAGAAACAAAACAGGTGGGGTGTGGTAGCTCACACCTGTAATCCCAGCACTTTAGGAGGCTGAAGCGGACAGATCACAAGGTCAGGAGATCAAGACCATCCTGGCCAACATGGTGAAACATTGTCTCTACTAAAATAAAAAAAAATTAGCTGGGCATGGTGGCGTGCGCCTGTAGTCCCAGATACTCAGGAGGCTGAGGCAGGGGAGTCACTGGAACCCTGGAGGCAGAGGTTGCAGTGAGCCAAGATAGTACCGCTGCACTCCAGCCTGGGCGACAGAGTGAGACTTCGTCTCAAAAGAAAAAAAAAAAACAAAGATCAAAGTGATCTTTTTTTTACCTGTTTGTTATTTTCATATGCCTTTAATATAAATAGTCAAAATGCCAAAATAGCATATTTTAATGCCTTCACCATAAACATAGTATTTGTTTATATTTAATAAATAACACTTTGTTATATTTAAATATATAACACATTATATGGTTTGTTTGTTCCTTTGTTTGATTTTTGAGACGGAGTCTTGCTTTGTTGCCCATGCCGGAGTGCAGTGGTACAAGCTTGGCTCACTGCAACCTCCACCTCCCAGCCCGAAGCAATTCTACTGCCTCAGCCTTTGGAGTAGCTGGGACTACAGGCGTGCACCACCATGCCTGGGTAATTGTTTTTTTTAAAGTAGAGATGAGTTTTTATTTTTTATTTATTTATTTTTTTTAGAAGAAGAAAGAGAGAAAGAAAAAGAATAAAAAAAAAAAAAGAAGAATGAAGGAGAGGAAGAAAGAGGAAGAGGAAGAGGGAGAGAGAACAGGGGTGTTGCTTTATTGCCCAGGCTAGAATGCAGTCTAAAAATGGGTATGCCTGTAATTGTGTTTAATAATAGAGACATAAAAAAAAAATGAGAGAAGAAAATAACTAACAAGCAGCCAACCAATATTTCATTTAAAACTATAAATAGGTGTGATGTGGTACTGATAAGAGTGTATATTTTGTGTATTTAAAGCGGAGAGTTCTATAAATGTTAATTAAGTCTACTTGTTCCAGATCTGAGTTCAAGTCCTGGATATCGATGTTAACTTTCTGTCTCATTGATCTGTCTAATATTGATGTTGAAGTCTCCCACTATTATTGTGTGGGAGTCTAAGTCTCTTTATAAGTCTTATATATCTGGGTATTCCTGTATTGGGTGTGTATATATTTAGGATCTTTAGCTCTTCTTGTTGCATTGATCCTTTTATCATTATGTAATATCCTTCTTTGCTTCTTTTGATCTTTGTTGCTTTAAAGTCTATTTTATCAGCAAAAATTGCAACTCCTGCTTTCTATTTATTTATTTTTGCTCTCCATTTGGTTGGTAAATTTTTCTCCATCCCTTTGTTTTGAGTCTTTGTGTATCCTTGCATGTGAGATGGATCTAGATGTAGCATACCAATGGGTCTTGGCTTTTTTTGCCTGTGTCTTTGGATTGGGGGATTTAGTCGATTTAAATTTAGAATTAATAACAATATATGTGAGTTTGATACTGCCATTTAATGTTAGCTGGCTGTTTTGCCCATTAGTTGATGCAAGTTCTTAATTATGTTGATGTTCTTTATTTTTTGGTATTTTTTAGAAAGACTGATACTGGTTGTTCCTTTCTATGTGTAGTGGTTCTTTCAGAAGCTCTTGTAAAGCAGGCCTGGTGGTGATGAAATCTCTGAGTGCTTGCTTGTTCACAAAAGATTTTATTTTTCCTTCGCTTATGAAGCTTAGTTTGGCTGGATGTAAAATTCTGGGTTGAAAGTTCTTTTCTTTAAGGATGTTGAATATTGGCCCCCACTCTCTTCTGGCTTGTAGGGTTTCTGCTGAGAGATCTGCTGTGAGTCTGACAGGCTTCCCTTTATGGGTAACCTGACCTTTCTCTCTGGCTGCCCTCAGTATTTTCTCTTTCATTTCAACCCTGGTGAATCTGGCGATTATGTGCCTTGAGGTTGGTCTTCTTGAGGAGTATCTTTGTGGTGTTCTCTGTATTACCTGGAGTTGAATATTGTCCTGCCTTGCTAGGTTGGGGAAGTTTTCCTGAATAATATCCTGAAGCGTATTTTCCAGCTTGGATTGATTCTCTTCGTCACATTCAGGTACACCTATCAAACGTAGATTAGGTCTTTTCACATAGTCCCATATTTCTTGGAGACTTTGCTCGTTCTTTTTTATCCTTTTTTCTCTAATCTTGTCTTTTTGTTTTATTTCATGAAGTTGGTCTTCGACCTCTGATATCTTTTCTTCTGCTTGATCAATTCGGCTGTTAAAACTTGTGCATACTTCGTGAAGTTCTCGTGTTGTGTTTTTCAGCTCCATTAATTCACTTATATTCCTCTCTAAATTGTGTGTTATTGTTAACATTTCGTCAAACTTTTTTTTCAAAGTTCTTAGTTTCTTTGCATTGGGTTAGAACAAGTTCTTTTAATTCCCAGAAGTTTCTTATCATCCACTTTTTAAAGTCTGCTTCTGCTAATGGAACACAGCCTTTCTCCATCGGGCCTTGTTCTGTTGCTGGTGAGGAACTGTGATCCCCTGCAGAGGGAGAGGCGTTCTGAGTTTGGGTGTTCTCAGCCTTTTTAAGCTGGTTTCTTCCCTTCGTTATAGATTTATCCATCTGTGGTCTTTATAATTACCGTGTTTATAGTTAGGTTTCTGAATGGACGTCCAACTTGTTGATTCCCGGCGCTAAAATCTGAGCAACCCAGTGCTCCGGCCAAAACAGCGGCGTTAAGATTGATGGTGCTTTTCTGACTCTGCACCGACAACCGCTGCTCCAAGGCAGCGGCAAAACCGCCTCGGGGGCCTCAGGAGTCGCACTGGCGACACGTGGGGCTCCTCGCTGGGAATCTCCTGGTGTGTGAGCAACAAAAATTGATCTGAACGTGTGGCGTCCTCTCGTTCTCTGCGCTTTCAGTGGGAGCTACAATCCCGAGCTGCTAGTGATCAGCCATCTTGGATCTCTCTCGCGAGATGAGTTTTAACCATGTTGACCAGGCTGGTCTCGAACTCCTGACCACAGGTGATCCGCCTGCCTCAGCCCCCCAAAGTGCTGGAATTACCACGCTCGGCCACATTACATGTTTTATATTACATATATGTGTGTATATATTTATTTAGAGACAGGGTCTTGCTCTGTTGACCAGACTGGAGTGTAATGGCACAATCACAGCTCACTACAGCCTTGACCTCTTGGGCTCAAGCAATCCTCCCACCTCAGCCTCTCAAATAGCTGGGACCACAAGCATGCACTATTATACCTGGCTAATTTGTTTCTTTGTTTGTTTTGCAGACAAGGGCCTCACTAAGTCGCCCAGGCAGGTCTCCAACTCCTGGCCGCAAGCTGTTCTCCCACCTTGGCCTCCAAAATTGCTGGGTTTATAGGCATAAGCCACCATAGCCAGCCTATGTATATATTTAAAATGTGTACATTTAAAGCAGTGGTTCTCAACCAAGGACAATTTTTGCCTCCCTCCGATCCCCTCCCTAGGACATTTAGCATCGTCTGGAGACATTTTTTGTTGTCATGGTGGGGGGGGAGCCACTGGCATTCAGTGGGTACAGAGCAGGGAGGCTGCTAAGCATCCTATGCTCACAATAGCCCCCACCACAGAGAATTATCTGCTTCAAAATGTCAATACTGCAGAGACTGGGAAACTGATTTAAACAAGCAAATACCACGCCACCATTAAAATAGTATCTAACATGCTGAGTGCTGAGGATTTTATCATCTCTTTTTAATCTTTTTACAACACTTTGAAAGGGGTAGAGACCCTTCTGTCATTCCCATTTGCAGATGAATCAACTAAGGCAGAAAGCGTGAGGCACCTTGCCCAAGGTCACACAGCTAGTGAAGGGCAGAGTCAGAATTTGAACCCAGGCTCACCTGAATCCAGAAGCCAGGATCTTACCTACTGTGCTATTTGGCCTTGGAAAGCTGCCTTGGGTAATTTATTAGGCAAAAGGTGCATATTAGACAAATTAATAAGCATGGTTCTGTTTTGTTTTTTGGTTTTTTTGAAACACAATCTCACTCTGTCACTCAGGCTGGAGTGCAATGGTGCGAATTTGGCTCACTGCAACCTCTGCCTCCTGGGTTCAAGCAATTCTCCTACCTCGGCCTCACGAGTAGCTGGGATTACAGGCGCATGCCACTATGCCTGGCTAATTTTTGCATTTTTAGAAGATACGGGGTTTCACCATGTTGGTCAGGCTGGTCTTGAACTCCTGACCTCATCATCTGCCTGCCTCGGCCTCCCAAAGTGCTAGGATTACAGGTGTGAACCACCACACCTGGCCAAGCATGGTTCTGTTATTGGAAAAGAACAAACCTTAGTGTGTACATTGCAGAAAAATCAAACAGGATGAATATGCATCATGCTTTGCCAGTGGTCCTCTCTGGATAGTATCAGTTTAGTGAGGCGTGGTCAGACGCATCACACACAAACATCCCCTTCATCTCCCATGGCAGCATCTCATTGCAAATTGCACATTTTCCACAAAGCACTTAGTACATCATATAATTTTATATTGCCTTGCGAGATGATTTGATTAATACCTTTCACTCTTACTGTACTGTTGGCTCCTGGAGAACAGTTTCTGTGCCTGTTTGTTTGTTTCCTCTGTTGAATCCTCAGTTTAGCCCAAAGCCCAGCATAGGAAGAGCTCTCGATGCATATTTGCCAGATAGATAGGCAGATGGATGGTTGGGGTGCATGGGGGACCTGATCTCACAGCACTTCAGGAAGCCGAAACGGGCGGATCATCTGAGATCAGGAGTTCGAAACCAGCCTAGCCAAGATGGTGAAACCCCATCTCTACTAAATATACAAAAATAAGCTGGGTGTGGTCGTGGGCACCTGTAATCCCAGGTACTCGGGAGGCTGAGACAGGAGAATTGCTTGAACCCGGGAGGTGGAGGTTGCAGTGAGCTGAGATCACACCACTGCACTCCAGCCTGGATGACAGAGGGAGACTCCATCTCAAAAAAGAAAAGAAAACTTAGTGAAGTAGAATGGCATTATTTCTCAGACGTTGTTACATAGATGCAGGAAATAGGTCCAGCTAGTGACCTTCAAACTTTTAAAGTGATACACCCCAGCAGTTATTACATTTTTAGCCCTTTCCCAAATAGAGAAATGATTATTTATTTACAAACTAAATGCATTTAGAATTCTACTTCTCCAAACACTGCGATCGCTCTCATTTCACACGGAGTAAGAGCCAAAGTCCTTGTGAGAGCCGCAACAGCCCACCCTGGAGGCACCAGCTTCCTCTGACTTCATCCCTCGCTACTCCCCTCAATATTTATTCTGCCCCAGCCAGCTCTGGTCGCCTGCCTCTTTCCCCACATCAGTCCTGCTCCCACTTTTGCCCTTTGCTCTGGTTGTTTCCTCTCCCTGGAAGCCTCATCCCCTGGAGTTCTGCACAGCTCACTCCCTCACCTTCTTTGAGTCTTTGCACGACTCCGCCTGCTCAATGAGGCCAACCCCTGACCACCTGTGTAAAATTGTAACTACCCTCCATCCACTTCCACATCCTGTTCCTCATTTTTCTTTTTTGCTATGATAATTTATATATCGGCCAGGCAAGGTGGCTCACGCCTGTAATCCCAGCACTTTGGGAGGCTGAGGCAGGCAGATCACGAGGTCAGGAGATCGAGACCATCCTGGCCATGGTGAAATCCCATCTCTACTAAAATACAAAAAATTAGCCAGGTGTGGTGACGCATACCTGTAGTCCCAGTTACTCAGGAGGCTGAGGCAGGGGAATCACTTGAACCTGGGAGACCAAGGTTGCAGTGAGCCAAGATTGCACCATTGCACTCCAGCCTGGCAACAGAGCAAGATTGAGTCTCAAAAATAATAATAATTTATTTTATCTAATAATTTACTCTTTCTAATACACTATATAATTGTTTTAGCTTATTCAGCCTGCTATAACAAATTACCATAGATTGGGTAGCTTTTTTTTTTTTTTTTTTTGTGTAGAAAGAGTTTCCCTCTTGTTACCCAGGCTGGAGTGCAATGGCGTGATCTCGGCTCACCGCAACCTCCGCCTCCTGGGTTCAGGCAATTCTCCTGCCTCAGCCTCCTGAGTAGCTGGGATTACAGGCACGCGCCACCATGCCCAGCTGATTTTTGTAGTTTTCAGTAGAGACGGGGTTTCACCATGTTGACCAGGATGGTCTCGATCTCTTGACCTCGTGATCCACCCGCCTTGGCCTCCCATAGTGCTGGGATTACAGGCGTGAGCCACCGAGCCCGGCTTGTTGTTTTTTTTGAGACAGGGTCTCACCCTGTCACCAGGCTGGAGCACAGTGACATACTCTTAGCTTAGTCTCAGGCTGAAGCAATCCTCCTGCCTCAGCCTCCCAAAGCACTGGAATTATAGGCATGAGCCTCTGGCCTGGCCTCTGGGTGGCTTAAAAAGCAAGAATTTATTTCTCACAGCTCTGAAGGCTGAGAATTCCAAGGTCAAGGCACTGGCAAATCCAGGGTCTACTGAGGGCCCACTTCCTGGTTCATAGCTGGCCACCTTCTAGTACCTTCACATAGCAGAGAGCAGAAGGCAAGAGCAAGCATTTGTGTCTCTTCTAATAAGGGCACTCATTCCATTCATGAGGCCTCCACCCTCGAGATGTAATCACCTCTCAAAGGGCCCACCTCCTAATTCCATCACACTGAGGAGTAGGATTTCAGCATATGATTTTGTAGGGATTTAGTCCATAGCAGTAATGTAACTACTTATATTTATTATTTATTGTTTTTCCCTTCCTGCTAGAATGTAAGCCCCAAGAGGACAGGGGATTTTGTTTTATTTATCAGTATATCTCAATCCGTAGAACAGTGCCTGGCACATAGTAAATGCTCAATAAATATTTATTGGCCGGCCACCACAGTGACTCACACCTGTAATCCCAGCACTTTGGGAGGCTAAGGTGAGTGGGTCACCTGAGATCAGGAGTTCAAGACCAGCCTGGCTAATCTGGCAGAACTCCATCTCTACTACAAATACAAAAATTAGCCAGGTACAGTGGCGCACCTGTAGTCCCAGCTACTCGGGAGGCTGAGGCAGGAGAATTGCTTGGACCCAGGAGGCAGAGGTTGCAGTGAGCCAAGATCATACCACTGCACTCCAGTCTGGGTGACAGAGTGAGATTCTGTCTCACAAATAAATAAATATTTATTTATTGAATTAAACAATTGACGGACTGACTGACTGACTGACTGAATGAATGAATGAGTCATTTCTTCATCCACATGAAACTTTGGACTAAATTCAGAAAGGCAATTCTGTTTTGGTACACGGTTCTAGTTACTGGCTGGGCCCAGTGGCTCACACCGATAATCCCGGCACTTTGAGAGGACAAGGCTGGAGGATTGCTTGAGCTCAGAAGTTCTAGACCAGCCTCGGCAATATGGCAAAACTCCGTCTCTACAAAAAATACAAAATAATAATAATTGGCCAGGTGACATGGCACTCACCTATGGTTCCAACTATTCTGGAGGCTAAGGTGGGAGGACTACTTGATCCTAGGAGGCAGAGGTTGCAGTGAGCTGAGATAGTGCCACTGCACACCAGCCAGGGTGACAGTGCAAGACTCTGACTCAAAAAACTAGTAAGAAAAAGAAAAATGGCTTTGTTTTTTTTCAAACGTCTCTCAAGATCCTGTCTCTTTCTTCCATGAAATTGAATTTTCAGCAGGGCTCATTCACATCCGGAAAAAAAGCCTACATTTCCAAGCATCCCTTGTAGTTTAGGTAAGGTCAGCCGACTATGTTCTGGCCCATGGGATGTAAATGGAAGTGTCAGGTATTGGGTGGGTATCTTTGCCTTCTTTTTCTTTGTTCCTTCCTCCATCTCGCTGCCTGGAACTTGGACGCCACCTTCTTGCCATGAGGTTGGTCAAGTCTACAAAGCAGAGAACCAAGAAAGAAGCAACTTGGGACCAAGGAAAGTCATTGAAGCCTTGGACTACTTACATAGCGTTTAATTGAGAGAAAATACACTTTTATCTTGTTTAAGGCACTGGTTTTTTGGCTGGATGTGCATAATAGACTTTATTTAACCAGGAGTAAAAATTAAGTTAGGCTTTGTTTAGCTTCAGTGTGCAATTGGCAAGCCCGTCTCCAACCCCCGTCTGGCATAACAATCCCCTCTAGTTGGTTTAAGCTGCTGAGCCACCAATTTCTATTATTCCTGGAAGCTGAGTCATCTATACTCCCTGTGTTATTACACATAATATGTTATTATGACTTTAATCAAGGAAATATTTTTTTCACTTGATATATTAATCACATAGCTCCTGGATTGTCAGAAACAGCCAGGAATACTAGCTAGTATTGTATTATTTTATCTGTTCTTTCCTCTGGAGAGTGGTGTAAAATCAGACCAGCTAGATCTAGGCAGGAACTGGATCTCGCTTTCATTAGTTTCTGTAATTATTTTCAGAAGGAATCGGTTTTCCAAGGCAGAAGATGGAATAAATACTATTTCCTTGGTTTTACTACTGAAGTGATGTAATTTACATAACAGCAAAATTACAGCTTTGAATTCTAAGTAGCAATTATAATGTTTAAAAAAAAGACAAAACTTTGCTCTTAATAGCAAAAATAAAGAGTAGAAAATGTTGGATAAACACACAACATTTAAATATTTATTTAATCTCATTTGCCTGGAGGGGGAAAAAAAACCCCACATTCTTTAGCCCTACAATTGAAATAGAGGAGAACTCTCAGACAGTACATTCAATTCTAAAAGCCCCAATGTGGCTAGGCGCCTTGGCTCACGCCTGTAATCCTAGCACTTTGGGAAGCTGAGGCAGACGGATCACAAGGTCAGAAGTTTGAAACCAGCCTGACCAACATGGTGAAACCCCGTCTCTACTAAAAATACAAAATTAGTTGGGTGTGGTGGCACACACCTGTAATCCCAGCTACTTGGGAAGCTGAGGCAGGAGGATCTCTTGAACGCAGGAGGTGGAGGTTGCAGTGAGCCAAGATCGCACCATTGCACTCCATTGGAAGGAACTCATAAACTCATAGAAATAAGGTGGCAAATGAACTTTCTAAGCCTAATGATAGGTATGTCATCCAAACAAAACAAAAAGCTCATTAGGAATTCTCATTTTGTCCTTAAATCCAATCCTTTTTTTCTTCTCTTGGATTCATTCAGAGAGGTTTTATAACCCATCTGCCCTAAAGCAAATGAGCATTAAAACCATATTTTAATTTTAGGCAACTTATTGGTAAACAATCTTTGGTAGCAAAAAAGTGAAACTGTTCTTCATTCAATTCATAAGGATTGAAAAAAAATCTTGGATTAGGAGATCTGCTTAATGCCTATTGTTACAGAAAAATGCTTTGAGAAACTCTGGCAGTGCCAGTTTCCCCAAAATGAGGAATGGCTCCAAAGCATGGTCTGAAGATTATTATTGTTCATAAACTAGATAATTTAGGTGGTACATGGACGTGGCATTAAATAACGGTATAGGGCCTGGTGTGGTTACTCACGCCTGTAATCCTAGCACTTTGGGAGGCCATGGTCAGAGAATCGCTTGAGTCCAGGAGTTTGAGACCAGCCTCAGCAAATGGTGAAACCTCACCTCTACTAAAATACAAAAATTAGCTGGGCATGGTGGTGCGCATCAGTAATCCCAGTTTCTTGGGAGGCTGAGGCAGGAGAGCAAGACCTTGTCTCAAAAAACTAAAAATAAATAAATATAATAATGATAAATAATGCTACAGGGATTCACCTTCAGTCTTTCAGATTACATTAAGGAGAAAATCTCTGTTTGGTGCTAATAGATCTTTATCACCTCGCGACACTTACTAATTTCCATTGTTTTAACAGACAGCAAACCTCAGCTGCAGCGCCTGTAGCAGGTTAGTGTGCTTACCTAGAATTTTATTTTATGTATTCATTTATTATTTTGAGACAGAGTCTCACTCTGTTGCCCAGGCTAGAGTGCAATGGCGCGATCTTGGCTCACTGCAACCTCCGTCTCCTGGGTTCAAGTGATTCTCCCAGCTCAGTCTCCAAGTGGCTGGGATCACAGGCATAGACCACCACACCCAGCTAATTTTTGTTTTTTGTGGTTTTTTTTTTTTTTTTTTTTGAGACAGTGTTTCACTGTGTCACCCAGGCTGGAGTGCAGTAACACGATCTCTGCTCACTGCAACCTCCGCCTACTGGGTTGAAGCGATTCTCCTGCCTCAACCTCCCAAGTAGCTGGGACTACAGGCGCGTGCCTCCATGCCTAGATAATTTTTGTATTTTTAGTAGATATGGGATTTCACTACATTGGCCAGGCTGGTCTCAAACACCTGACCTCATGATCTGCCCAACTCGGCCTCCCAAAGCGCTGGGATTACAGGCGTGAGCCACTGTGCCTAGTCATTATTTGTTTATTTTTTGAGATACAGCCTTGCTCTGTTTTGTAGGCTGGAGTACAGTGGTGCAATCATAGCTTGCTGTAACCTCCAACTCCTGAGGTCAGGGGATTCTCTCGCCTCAGCCTCCCAAGTAACTGGGACTACAGATGTGTGCCACCACACCCAGCTAACTTTTTATCATTGTAGAGATGGGATCTCACTCTATTGCCCAGGCTGGTCTTGAACTCTTGGGCTCACATGATCCTCCCACCTCAGCCTCCCAAAAAAAGTGCTGGGATTACAGGCGTGAGCCACCATATCTGGCCTAGAATTTTGTTGTTTGTAATTTATTTGTGCTATTACCTTTTATTTATGATAATGAATACTAAGTTCTCCATTCATAACAGTAATACATAGAGTTTCCTGTGAAAATAAATTTGTATAAAGGAAAGGACATGAGTTAAATTGTTTTACCTATACACATATTAAGTAAAACACCAAATCCTTACATTTGGCAGAAATTGTGAAGGTAACACACAAACGATGAATATAGCAAAACACTGGATTGGAGATCCATCTCCTCCCTTCGTCTTCTGCCATCCTTTCCATATCTTTTTTCTTTTTCTTTTTTTTTTTTTTTGAGATGGAGTCTTGCTCTGTCACCAAGCTGGAGCACAGTGGCACAGTCTCGGCTCACTGCAACCCCTGCCTCCCGGGTTCAAGCGATTCTTCTGCCTCAGCCTCCCAAGTAGCTGGGACTACAGGCGCGTGCCAAACGACCGGCTAATTTTTGTATTTTTGGTAGAGACGGGGTTTCACCATGTTGGCCAGGATAGTCTCGATCTCTTGACCTCACGATCCACCTGCCTCGGCCTCCCAAAGCGCTGGGATTACAGGCGTGAGCCACTGCGCCCGGCCCCTTTCCATATCTTTTAGGAGAGAAACCTAGAATTGTCGTCTGCCAACTATTCAGGAACATCCTTTCAGGAAGTTCACAAGATTAAGACTATTTCATAATAATAAATAATACTGGCTGGTTGCAGTGGCTGATGACTGTAATCCCAGCACTTTGGGAGGCTGAGGCGGGTGGATCACCTGAGAGTTCGAGACCAGCCTGACCAACGTGGAGAAACCCCGTCTCCACTAAAAATACAAAATTAGCTGGGTGTGGTGGTGCATGCCTGTAATCCCAGCTACTTGGGAGGCTGAGGCAGGAGAATCGCACGAACCCAGGAGGCGGTGGTTGTGGTGAGCCGAGATCACGCCATTGCACTCCAGCCTGGGCAACAAAAGTAAAACTCTGTCTCAAAAAAAATAATAAATAAATAAATAATACTAAGCCTTTATTTGTCATTTACAAAATAAATGTAGAAGCTGCTGTGTATCTAGCCGTCTTCTATAAAGCAAGGCATTAGAGGGATTAGCAAGAAAAATGAAGTCAAAAATGTTACTCTTCACTAAATTTTCTGTTTTGGAAAATTTTTTCATAAAATATTTTCTTGCTTTTTTTTCCTTTTTTTTTTTTTGAGACCCAGTCTAACTTTATTACCCAGGCTGGAGTGCAGTGGTGTCATCCTGGCTCACTGCAACCTCTGCCTCCCGGGTTCAAGCGATTCTCCCACCTCCGCCTCCCAAGTAGCTGGGATCACAGGTGCTGGCCACCATGCCTGGCTAATTTTTGTATTATTAATAGAGACAGGGTTTCGCCATGTTGGCCAGGCTGGTCTTGAACTCCTGACCTCGTGATCCACCCGCCTCGGCTTCCTGAAGTGCTGGGATTACAAGTGTGAGCCTCCATACCCGGCTGTTAATCCACATATATGTATAAATATTTAAGCAGTAACTTACAATTATACTAAAGACAGAGTCACCGAGAAATCAGAATTTTCTGTAAACTACCCACTTTGCATGACCTACGAGTTAAAAATATTTGTTTGTTTGTTTGTTTCTTGCTCTGTCACCCAGGCTGGAGTACAGTGGCGCAATCCAGGCTCACTGCAACCTCCGCCCCCCAGGTTCAAGCTATTCTTCTGTCTCAGCCTCCAGAGTAACTGGGATTACAGGCACACACCACCATGCCCAGCTAATTTTTGTATTTTTAGTAGAGATGGCGTTTCACCATATTGGCCAGACTGGTCTCGAACCCCCAACCTCAGGTGATCTGCCCACCTCAGCCTCCCAAAGTGTTCGGATTACAGACTTGAACCACTGCGCCCAGCAGAATGGTTTTCATTTTTTAATAGTTGGAAGAAAATCAAAAGGAAAATAATCATTCGTGACATGTGAAAATTACATAAAATTCCAATTCCAGTGTCTTTAAGCAAATTTGTATTGGCACGCAGCCATGTCCATTGTTTGTCAATATAGTTGCTCCCCCAGTGTAGTGGCAGAGGTGAGACCCAGGCAGTGGCAGTAGCCTGCCAGTGGGCACGTTTCCAGCTATTGGCAAAGCTATGCCATCCCACACATCTTGGAATTCACCCAAGGAAAGGAAAATGACCCACTTAGACCTAAGATACTATTAACATATTTTTAAGGCTTTATCCTTTGCAAAATGCTTTTCACATTTATGAGCTCACTGAGCAACTGCTCCTTGTAATGCTTGGTGTGGACCAGCCTGGTTTTGCTACCTGGACTTCAGGTTTTTTCTTCTAAAGAGAAGAAGGTGGTAAGGAAGTAACCCCAACAGGATCAATACTGAGAGGCTGAATGAATTAACTGATATGTTAATTAAGTTTATTTTATTTTTATGTTATTTAGTGTATTATACACATAGAAAATGTTCACAGAAAAACACTGGAAAAAGGCTGAGAGTGGTAGCTCATGCCTGTAATCACAGCACTTTGGGAGGCTGAGGCGGATGGATCACGAGGTCAAGAGATCGAGACCATCCTGGCCAACATGGTGAAACCCCGTCTCAACTAAAATACAAAAATTAGCTGGGTGTGGTGGCGCGTGCCTGTGGTCCCAGCTACTCGGGAGGCTGAGGCAGAAAAATCATTTGAGCCCAGGAGTCGGAGGTTGCAGTGAGATGAGATTGCGCAACTGCACTCCACCTGGCGACAGAGCAAGACTCCATCTCAAAAAAAAAAAAAAAATAATAAAAAAAAATAAAGAAAAACAGGTATCATTGGCTGAGTGTGGTGGCTCACACCTGTAATCCCAGCACTTTGGGAAGATAAGGCTGGTGGATCACCTGAGGTCAGTTGTTTAAAACCAGCCTGGCCAACATGGTAAAACCCTGTGTCTACTAAAAATACAAAAATTAACCGGGTGTGTGGTGGGTGCCTATAATCCCAGCTATTCAGTTCGCTGAGGCAGGAGAATCGTTTGAACCCAGCAGGCGGAGGTTGCAGTGAGCCAAAAATCACACCATTGTACTCCAGCCCAGACGAAAAGAGCAAGACTCCGTCAAAAAAAAAAAAAAAAAAAAAAAAAAAGATATTATTAATATAACGTGGAGGTTATGGAATGTAAGCATGATTTTAAATTTCTATTAAATTTCTATTTACTATATTGCCTTAAGTAAACAAACTTTTCTGTAAGCAAAAATATATGAATTTATCATTTAAATCTAATAATAATAAGATATGGAACAAGTAACAATAAAACGTTTTATGTTTTAAAATTATAATAGAAAACTAGGCCAAGTGTGGTATCTCATGCCTATAATCCCAGCACTTTGGGAGGCCGAGGCGGGCGGATCACGAGGTCAAGAGATCGAGACCATCCTGGTCAACATGGTGAAACCCTGTCTCTACTAAAAATACAAAAAATTAGCTGGGCATGGTGGCGCGTGCCTGTAATCCCAGCTACTCAGGAGGCTGAGGCAGGAGAATTGCCTGAACCAGGAGGCGGAGGTTGCGGTGAGCCGAGATCGTGCCATTGCACTCCAGCCTGGGTAACATGAGTGAAACTCCGTCTCAAAAAAAAATTTTTTCTGAAAACTCAAGAACTAACAACCTGGCCTATTAAATTTCACTGCATATGAAACAATTCTGGTTATAAGTATTTATTTATAGTATTTTTTTCTTACGTGTATTTTGTTGTTGTTGTTTTGGGGGTGTTTTTTAGAGATAGGTGCTCACTCTGTCACCCAGGCTGGAGTGCAGTGGCACGATCTTACAGCTCACTGCCTTCTTGAACTCCTGCAAGCGACCCTCCCACCACGGCCTCTCAAAGTACTGAGATCACAGGCGTGAGCCATGGTGCCTGGCTTCAAGTCTAAGTTTTCTCAGAATCACAGAATCCTACAATTATTTCCCTAACTTAATGGTTTTGGAGAAAAACTTTTTAAATTTCTTGTAGAAAAAGTGAAAAATACAGAAAATTATAATGAAGAAATGAAAATGATGTCTCGACTCAGAGATAATCCCTGTGAAGATTTTGGAGGATGTTTCATTCTTTTGAAAAATGTTTATCATTATTACTTTTTTAGAGACAGGGTCTCACTCTGTTGCCCAGTCTGGGGGCTGGGGCACATGCAGTGGTACAGTCATAGCTCACTGCAGCCTCAAATTCCTGGGCTCAAGCCATTTTCCTGCCTCATCCTCCCGAGCAGCTGGAATATAGGCACACCCACTACACCAAGCTAATTTTTTAGTTTTTTTTGTAGAGATGAGGGTCTCTATATGTTGCCTGGGACTCCTGGCCTCAGGCAAGCCTTCCACCCCACCTTGCCTGAGGCCAGGCATGATTATAGGCGTGAGCCACCCCACCTGGCCTAGTCTTTACATTTTTTAACAGGCTGCAAATCTTTAAACCATTTCTTATGATCTGCCTCTAAATTAAAGGAAACCTTAATGTCCAACAATACGACCATAATTAAATGAGCTGAAGTACATGAAACATTCAATAAAAGCAGATGCAGCTTCTACAAATGAGAATTAAGAAGACCGTGCAGCTCGACTGGGCGTGGTGGCTCACGCCTATAATCCCAGCACTTTGGGAGGGCAGGTGGGTGGATCAGGAGGTCAGAAGTTCAAGACCAGCTTGACCAAGATGGTGAAACCCCCATCTCTACTAAAAACTACAAAAATTACCTGGGCGCAGTGGCAGGCACCTGTGATCCTAGCTACTCGGGAGGCTGAGGCAGGAGAATCGCTTGAACCTGGGCGTCGGAGGTTGCAGCGAGCCCAGATGGCACCACTGAACTCTAGCCTGGGCTACAGAGTGAGACTCCAGCTCAAAAAAAAAAAAAAAAAGACCGCACAGAAACATGGAAAGTGATTATAATGTAACAATAATTGGTGGAATATTATCTAGATTTTGTAGAAATATAGGAAAACATATGTGTATACTTCCAGAGAGAATAAACACAAGAGGGCAATGTTTGCTGGGTGTGGTGGCTCATGCTTGTAATCCTAACACTTTGGGAAGCCTAGGTAGGGTGGATCACCTGAGATCAGGAGTTCAAGACCAGCCTGGCCAACATGGTGAAACCCTGTCTCAATTAGAAATACAAAAAAAAAAATTAGCTGGGTGTGATGGAAATGGAGGAAGGAAGTCCCCTTTCCCCAGGCCAGGGATACTTTAAGTGCGTCCCTGACCTCTCAGCTTTCATCCTCTACACAAGAGCCTGCATCAAGGCTCCAGAAGGCTCTTAGCCACGGACTTAACCAAGGAAGACAAAACTTTGGCAAACGCCTACCATAAGGGGGCAGTAAGGAGAGAAGCGAAGTCAGGCAGACGAGAACCCAAATCAGGTGTCCACTGGTTAGGAAGTCCTGGCATCAAAGATGGGAGGAGCGGGTGTCGTCCCACCCACCCAGGGACTAAGCAAGCCTCCACTCCTGAGGACAGAATGACGACAGAATGACCTTATGGGGACTCTTTACTTTTGAGGTATAATTTTCTAAGAGGAAAGTTTAAAAATACAGAGTGTAGCTGGGCTCAGTGGCTCAGGCCTGTAATCCCAGCACTTTGGGAGGCTGAGTCGGGCGGATCACCCGAGGTCGGGAGTTCAAGACCAGCCTGACCAACATGGAGAAACCCCATCTTAAAAAAAGTTAAATTAAAATAATAAATAAAAATTTAAAAATACAGAAAGTAGAAAAATAAAATAAAATTAGCAGCCTTGTACCCTTCTTTCAAAATAACAACTGTTATCATTTCATTACGAGCTTTTTTTCTTTTTTTTGAGACGGAGTCACCCTGTTGCCTATGCTAGAGTGCAGAGTGACAATCTCCCAGGTTCAAGCAACAACTCCCAGGTTCAAGCAATCCTCCTGCCTCAGCTTCCCGAGTAGCTGGGATTAAAGGCATGTGCCACCACACCTAGCTAATTTTTGTAGTTTTAGTAGAGATGGGGTTTCATCATCTCAGCTGATCTCAAACTCCTGACCTAAAGTGATGCGTCGGCCTCAGCCTCCCAAAGTGCTGGGATTACAAGCATGAACCACTGCACCTGGCTGAATGTTTCATATTAGCTTTAAGACATTTTAAATTTTTTTCAGATAGTTATTTCCTTTTATTTCCGTCTTTCTTTATATTTGACCCTGTTTTTCTTATTTATTTATTGAGAGGGAGTTTTGCTCTTGTTCCCCAGGTTGGAGTGCAATGGTGCCATCTCCGCTCACCGCAACCTCTGCCTCCCAAGTTCAAGCAATTCTCCTGCCTCAGCCTCCTGAGTAGCTGGGATTACAGGCACGCGCCACCATGCCCAGCTAATTTTTTTGTATTTTTTTTAGTAGAGACGGGGTTTCACCATGTTGACCAGGATGATCTCGATCTCTTGACCTCGTGATCGACCCGCCTCGGCCTCCCAAAGTGCTGGGATTACAGGTGTGAGCCACAGCGCCCGGCCCCCACATTATTCTTTTATCACTTCAAGTGCATTCACATTTTTTTTTGAGACAGTTTTACTCTTGTTGCCCAAACTTGAGTGCAATGGCACAGTCTCAGTTCACTGCAACCTCTGCCTCCTGAATTCCAGCGATTCTCCTGCCTCAGCCTCGCGAGTAGCTGGGATTACAAGCAAGTGCCATCATGACCAGCTAATTTTGTATTTTTAGTAGAGATGAGGTTTCACCATGTTGGTCAGGTTGGTCTCGAACCCCTGACCTCTGGTGATCCACCCACCTCGGCCTCCAAAGGTGCTGGGATTACAGGCGTGAGCCACTGCACCTAGCCATCTCACATTTTTTAAAAAAGAAAACTTCTGGCCGGGCGCCATGGCTCACGCCTGTAATCCCAGCACTGAGGCGGGTGGATCCCCTGAGGTCGGGAGTTCGAGACAAGCCTGACAACATGGAGAAACCCAGTCTCTATTTAAAAAAAAAAGGAAAATACTTCTGCCTATATACAAGCATATTTAATTGTGCAATTTTTATAGATACATAAAATGAATATATCATACATATTTTTTAAAATATCACCATTATTTAATTTTCTTGTTTAAAAAAATTTCTACAACTTCTCCCCTTCCTCCATGATACTCCTGCCTCCTACTCAGCCGCTCCCCTTCCTCAACAATACCTAATGGAAATTCCTTTAAGACAATTTTTCCAGTTTTATTTCATTTTACGTAATGTCTCTTTAATATTCCATGGTGTGAATATGTCAGTATTTTTTTATTTTGTTCCTAGAGCGTTTTTTCTGGGTTTTTTTTGTTTGTTTTTGTGTTTGCTACCATTAACAATACTGCAATACATACCTTTGAGTATTTGAAACAAAAAAATTCCAGGCGTCAGAGGAAAGTTGTTAATAGCGGCCACTTTGGCCACTACGGCAGGTATGATGAGAAGCCCAGGAATGGTGACCTCAGCTAGCCAGGGCAGCTTTGTGTGCTGCCTCTTAGCATTTCTTAAACAAGGAGGTCAGATCAGATAAGCCCTAGGGTATTCTCAGCTGACTGAATTTTTTATAACCAAATCATTCGTTCAGGCCAGCATGGTGGTTCTCGCCTGTAATCCCAGCACTTTGAGAGGCATAGGCAGGCGGATCACTTGAGGTCAGGAGTTCACACCACTGCACTACAGCCTGGGTGATAGAGTGAGACTCAGTCTCAAAAAAAAAAAAAAATCATTTATTCACTCATGCACCCACACAGCAAAACTGAGTACTTGCGATATGTAGACACTAACCTAGACACTTTGAACTTGACCTAAAAGAGGCTGGAAAAGATTCTGACTCTCAGGGAGCTGACATTCTGTTGGCGAGAAATAGGTGATGAATGCACAGATAAATGATATCAACTCTATGCTATGCAAAGGGCTAGAATTTGGAAGATGATGATGAATATCTCTTTAAACTGGTGACATTACACTGAGCTGTGGACCTGGCCAGTAATCAAATCTGAAATTGTTTTCTATGTATTTATGATTCTCATAACTTTGTATGTATTCCTATGCATTCATAGTTCCTTCTTATTTTGAGAATCAAGGGAGAGCACGTTGGCAATGAGTCAGTCTAATTACTAGACCTTCAGGGTCTGAGCCTGTATGTAAATTGGAAGCAAATAGCCATTTTCTGAAAATTCACCAGCTGAGTCTGATGCACAGTTGGGCTTGGGAATAAATTTATTATAGGAGTGTCTGAGGGCAGGTGTGAGCCCCCAAACATCCAGGGAAAAGCCTAGGGAGAAGGTGGGTGAGGATTTGAATTGAAAAGGCTCTCTGTGCTGGCCAAGGTGGCTCATGCCTGTAATCCTAGCATTCTGGGAAGCCAAGATGGGTGGATCAGCTGAGGTCAGGAGTTCGAGACCAGCCTGGCCAAAATGGTGAAAGCCCGTCTCTATTAAAAATACAAAAATTTAGCCATGTGTGGTGGTGCATGCATGTAATCCCAGCTACTGGGGGGCTGAGACAGGAGAATCACTTGAACCCAGGAGGCAGAGGTTGCAGCAAACTGAAATTGCACCACCGCACTCCAGCCTGGGCAACAAGAGCAAAACTCTGTCTCAAAAAGAAAAGAAAAGAAGAAGCTCTCTGGAAGAACTTTCTCTCCTTGCCCCTCAGACCCTATGCTTTTCAAATTCTTCAACTGCAAAGAGAAATATCACAGGGGCCCCACACCCACACCCCAGGAAACCTCCTAGAACTATTTCTAGGGCTTGATTTATTTGATGTGAAGTAAATATATAACAAACAACATGGACACAGGGAGAGGAGCACTACACACTGGGGTCAGTTGGGGGGAAATAGGGGAGGGACGGTGGGGGGCGGGAAGCTGGGGAGAGATAGCAAGGGGAGAAATGCCAGATGTAGGTGATGGGGAGGAAGGCAGCAAATCACACTGCCACGTGTATTCCTATGCAAGAATTTTGCATGTTCTTCACATGTACCGCAAAACCTAAAATGCAATAAAATAAATAAATGGGAAAAAGTAAATAAATAAATAAATAAATAAAATTAAAAAAAAAAGAAAAACAAACAACAGTGGGCTGCGCAAACGCCAGCAGAATGAAAAATCTAGAATTGTAAATGTAAAACTCCCACCATCTGACAAAGACTATGCTGATGAAACTGAAAGCTGAAACAGAAGCAGAAATGATCAGATACTGGCCTATCCATGAAGGAAAATGCCAGAGGCAAGTCACCGGGGCCATCCCTCATCCCCTATTATTATTCTGGGAATAATAATACCTTCCTCAAAGAGATGTCCTGAGGATTAAAAGTAAGACCGTTTTCATGTCAGGCCCTGAGCAACCCCTCCGTGCTTAGGAAGGGCTTAACCCAGGTTCGTTCTCTTCCCTTCCCCCAAGCAAATTCCTCCTTCATCGTTTCCAATCTGTCCGAGAAATCCCTGTGGTTACTGTGTACATTATCTGGATATTTAGCTAGTGGGCTTACCCAGGTGGCATATTGTAACTTTACTCCGACAATTTGGAAAAACAAACAGAGCAGTTCTGACCTTTTTGACTGCTTTTGCTCCTGCATCGCCTCAAAGCCTGCCCATTCAGTAGGATCCCATGTCATTAAACTGGGAAGTTCTGAACTGCACAAGGGGCACGGGTTTGGCCAAGATGTTGCTTTTTTGTTTTACCACCTTAAAATCCTAACTTTGCTAATGACCGAGGTCCATTATATAAATGGTCTTTCTTTTGTTTGCACTTATCTGATCTTTGTCCTATCAAGGGCTTAATCTCACTCTTACTGAAAATTACAATTTGGTCCATTTTAGGATGGCCCCCAATCTTTCACAGTTGTTTCTAGGCTATTTGTGGAAACAACCCAAAATGGTACTGGGTTTGTTCTGTTTACACAACAGTGGGGAGGTGGGAGGCAAAGTCTGGCTGAAGGTAACTTCATTTAAATGTCCTCATAAAATATGTATGTGTGTGTGTGTGTGTGTGTGTGTGCGCACACACACAAAGTATTTGCTAGAAGTGATAGGTTTGGATCATATGGAATTTTTGCTGAACAGAACTTTTGTCTGAACATCTACACTGCAATCCTCCTAAAGACCTATTCCGGGCCGGGCGCGGTGGCTCATGCCTGTAATCCTAGCACTTTGGGAGGCCGAGGTGGGTGGATCACCTGAGGTCAGGAGTTCAAGACCATCATGGTGAAACCCCATCTTAAAAAAAAAAAGAAAAAAAAAAAAAGACCCATTCCTGGCGTGGTGAAAGTTTGTTGGGTATTTCTGCTGAGTATGAGAGTGATTGATATAGGTACTTTATTAAACATTTCGAAAAGGGCTATGTTAAGAAGGAAATAAAAATCTAACCTCTTGGGCCAGGCGCCGTGGCTCATGCCTGTAATCCCAGCAGTTTTGGAAGCCAAGGCATGTGGATCACAAATCAGGAGTTTGAGAGCAGCCTGGCTGATATGGTAAAACCCCGTCTCTACTAAAAAATACAAAAATTCACTGGGTGTGGTGGCACGTGCCTGTAGTCCCAGCTACTCGGGAGGTTGAGGCAGGAGAATTGCTTGAACCTGGGAGGCAGAGTTTGCAGTGAGCCGAGATCAAGCCACTGCACTCCATCCAGCCTGGGTGACAGAGCAAGAGGGAGACTCAAGTTTATTTAAAAAAAAAAAAAAAATCCACCTTTTGTTTGATTTCTGGTTAGCACCAGGTGTATTTCCTTCCAGCCTTTTCTCAATGATCTTCGATCAGGATTTTCAACCTTCAGCCCTGCGCCTTTGGCTGCCATCCCTGCTTGTAGCCTATCTGCCCATGTTTTGTCTGTGTTCACAAGTCCCACTCACATTGCTGTTTTAGAAAAATCTAGGACCGGGTGCAGTGTGGCTCACTCCTGTAATCCTAGCACTTTGGGAGGCTGAGGCAGGAAGGTCACTAAGTTAAGAGGTCAAGACCATCTGGCCAACATAGTGAAACCCCGTCTCTACTGAAAATACAAAAATTAGCCAGGTGTGGTGGCGGATTACGCCCATAATCCCAGGTGCTCCAGAGGCTGAGGCAGGAGACTCACTTGAACCCGGGAGGCGGAGGTTGCAGTGAGCCAAGATCGCGCCATTGCACTCCAGCCTGGGCAACAAGAGCAAAACTCCATCTCAAAAAAGAAAGAAAAAGAAAAATCTAAAATGTTCTTGAGGAAAGGCTGGGGGTAGGGAGGACAGAGGAATGAATCATTTAGAAAAGCAACCGCAAATGAAGAAGAGCTTTATTTTTGCTTCATAATTGATAGCGTGTCTCCCATCTCCACCTCCCCACAAAAAGACCCTCCTCTCTCTATCCCACCTTCCCAAGGCACTTCACACTTTTTGTACCTGAGATGAAAAGGGAGGGGAATTTACTACCGTCTGTGAAAACGTCCAGGGTCAAATTATATACTCTCACAGTGGAGAGCGGGGAGTTGGGGCAGTATGGCTTTCACAATTCCTAGCCAGGCTTTAGCCCCGGCTGCCTCGCTTGCGTCACGATAATACAATTTTGTATGTTAAACAACAGATGTCAAACAGAAGAAAGAGACGGGGCTTCGCTTTTCTTCTCCTGTGGACCTTGTTCCCCCCAAAGCAGCCATTTTTTCAGTTGCCATGACAGTGGTAATAGGAGTTTATCATTTTCCCATGCCTGCTGCATGTTAATGTGGAATCAATTCATGACTGCTATCTGGCTGGGCTACCAGGGATCCCAACCACACACAATCTGGGTTTGTGCTTTGGTAGAGAGGGCACCATGGCCTTTTCACACTCCCCACAATCTTCCATCCCAGTTGATGGAGCAATTTGTGTAAAGCAGAAGTTTTTATTTGCCTGTTAAAATATCAGTTACAATCAGCCTCAGAACTACAGATGATCTATGCACGTATTGACAAAGCAGGTTGACCGTTGCCTCTTGTGAAAAGAAGTCATAAAGAACAAAGATCGCCTAGACAGAAATCATACATAATATCTAGAAATCATATATGTATTACATAACAATTTCACTCTTACGTCTTAGCACTAACCTCACTTTCAAAACAAGAACCATTTACACAGAGCAGGGAAAGAAAGCTCCTTTGAGAAGCTTAACTAAAACAGAGAAAATCATAATATTTTTATAAGAAGAACGCCTTCTTTTAGTGAACAAAGGTGATACAGAAATCAAGAAAAATCACATTTGAAAAGACTCAGAAGGAAGGAAATGTGTTCTTTAAAAAGAACAGGAAGGAAAAATTGGAAAATCGTTAAACTGATGTTAGATACATGAACGTTCCTTATGTTATTATTGGTACTTTTCTGTATATTTGAAATATTTTATCATTCCTAAAAAATGCATGAGTCCAAATCTTTCAGTTTGGCCTTTAATTAACAATGTTTAAGCCACAGCCAAATGCGGAAAAAAGAAGAAACAATGTAGCCGAGAGAAGCAAAATTAAACCCGAAGTGATTTATAGTGTACTTAGGTTTACTTCCCTCTTAATTTCTAACAGAATGTGGCAGTACTTGTCAGCTGATGTTTGCTTATTTTTTTTTCCTTCCTAATCTCTTAAAAAAAAAAATGTGGGGCTCGAGTGACCACCAGAATGATTACTTCAATTGTGGGGAGAGTTTATTCTCCGGAATAGAAAAACCAGTTGCTTTTATTTGCATTGTCCTGATTTTTGAGGCATCTGGCACATTTTATTCCTTTTTTGTTATTTTGAGTTGTTCTTTTATCATTATCTGCAGGAAGCAGCATTAGCATGCGCAGATCAGACCGCAGATCCAGATGTGCATATCAAAGGATGAACAGCTACTTATTAAGAAAAACTTTTCTTTTTAAGCCGAGCTTCTGTTCAAAGGAATAATAAAGCCTATGGCGTTAGTGACAAACTGGTCATTCAATGCCTTGTCACCGCCATGCATTGGAATGGAAAAAAAGGAGGGGGAGGTCAAAGAAATTGGTAAGGTCCACATTTTAGAAAGCTGAAAAGGCAGAACTAGTGTAAAAGTTCATCTTCTCCAGATGCATGCATTTATATCCTGCTGTGTTTATACACTTTTTTTTTTTCTGGGGGAAATGAAAGAGCCACAAAATGGGCTGGCTGTTACGATTAAGGATGGATTTCAAATCACCAAAATTATTTTTAGAAGAATGAAATATGTTTCCATTTAAAGCATCTGATTTCACCATCGACCTCTGGTTCCTTTGTGCTTGAAAATATACTTAATAGCACCATCCATGCATATCTGTCAGCATCCAACACAGTGAGCGTTTGCAAAATAAATCTAAATGTCTCTTTCACTGTTTCTCTGTTCCTAACATTAGGTCATCCCCTCTTGCTAGGTGTGTGTCTCTGTATCTTTTGTAGGAATTTACACACATAAATACACATAACTGCACACACACATGCATAAATGCCTATCTATACACACATATTGCCTTTTTAAAAAAATTAATGCTGTCACACTGTGACAATCATGTACTTCTTTTATCTCACTCAGCTATTAGATTTACTAGTCTTTCCAAATTGGTACATCTAAGTCCACCTCATTCTTTTTTATTTATACATAATAGTCCATGGATGGATATACCACAGTATGTATAACCACTTCTCTTTTAGGGCCATTTAAGTTTTTTCAAGTTTCTCATGATTGCCAACGACGATGCAATTCGGGGTTCATTCAGGTGTTTTTGTGAATGGTCCTCTCAGGATGTTTTGCATTTGGTTCATTCTCTCTGTTGTCCAACAAAGGTTTCTTTAAGTCTCTGGGAAAACTTATGCAACTATATTCTTAAGCCTAAAATAAATTAGATTTAGAAATATTCTCTTACTTTTTCTTTAGCCATAAGATTTCAGAAAATGGTGACATGTGAATTCATTTGAAGGCTCTACCCTTGTTCTTGGGTTGCTAAACTGAGTTCTACTATTGACTAAAAAATGACTTTGACTAAAGTAATTTTTTAAAAGGATTCTTTTGTTGTTGTTGTTTTTTAAAGATGGGGTTTCACCATGATGGCCAGCTGGTCTTGAACTCCTGACCTCAGGTGATCCACCCACCTCGGCCTCCCAAAATGTTAGGATTACAGGCATGAGCCACCGCACCCAGCCAAAGGATTCTTTTAAAAGTTAGTTATCTGAGTCTTAAGTCTATGAGGCTATCACTGGAGTTTTTTATTAAAAAAAAAAAACAATTAGCAACAAAAGAAAAATTAATAAATAAAAATTTAAAAATAAGTAAAACACATGATTGCCGGGCGCGGTGGCTCAAGCCTGTAATCCCAGCACTTTGGGAGGCCGAGGCGGGTGGATCGCGAGGTCAAGAGATCGAGACCATCCTGGTCAACATGGTGAAACCCCGTCTCTACTAAAAATACAAAAAATTAGCTGGGCATGGTGGCGTGTGCCTGTAGTCCCAGCTACTCAGGAGGCTGAGGCAGGAGAATTGCCTGGACCCAGGAGGTGGAGGTTGCGGTGAGCCGAGATCGCGCCATTGCACTCCAGCCTGGGTAACAAGAGCGAAACTCCGTCTCAAAAAAAAAAAAAAAAAAAAAAAAACACATGATTAACCTTCCCTTTTGGTAAATAAGCAACAATGAAGTGAAGAAAATTTGCCCAGGGCATAGACCTAATAAATTAATATTACCATAAAAATGATAGTGGTAGGCCAGGCACAGTGGCTCACACCGGTAATCCCAGCACTTTGGGAGGCGGAAGTGGGCGGACCTCCTGAGATGGGGAGTTTGAGACCAGCCTGGCCAATATGGTGAAACCCCCTATTCTACCAAAAATACAAAAATTAGCTAGGCTTGGTGGTACGCACATGTAATCCCAGCTACTCAGGAGGCTGAGGCAGAATTGCTTGAACCCGGGAGGCAGAGGTTGCAGTGAGCCAAGGTCATGCCACTGCACTCCAGCCTAGACAACAGAGCGAGACTCTGTGTCAAAAAATTAATAAACAAATAAAACTTTTGTATTTTTAGTAGAGACGGGATTTCACCATGTTGACCAGGATGGTCTTGATCTCTTGACCTTGTGATCCGCCCGCCTCGGCCTCCCAAAGTGCTGGGATTACAGGCGTGAGCCACCGCACCCGGCCAAAAAAAATTTTTAAGTCTTTATTGTCAGTTGTCTCAAAGATTGGAAAGATAGGCTTCTTATAAA